>NW_027488581.1:671840-1007760 GCF_050948215.1 Halictus rubicundus | reverse complement strand
CACTTTTTACTTTTATATATACTCATACTTATTATTTCGAGTAAGAATAAATTAAAGTAAAACTCGCGAGTGCGGTTGAAATTTTCGCGTTTCTATGCTCTCTTACGATGTTAGCTCGGTGAGATTTCGATTCGCTCTGCTTTTCAAATTCAATCCTGAGGCACGGGAGGCCTCGGTGACTTTCCCCCTCCCTACCCGTTTCTCCGAGCGTTTTTCGGTCGTGGTGTGTTGTGTTACGCCGAGACAATGTAGTTGAACTCGAGTAACCCCATCATTTCAAAATTTTGATATTTTGATTGCTTTGACCTGAGTTGTTCTATCGTTAACGTCCTCGTCTTATGATTTTTTCCAGTTTTACCCTTGTGGTATGGAAACAGAGGGGCAAGTGTCCTATTTCTTCTTCTATTTTCGGTTAGTATATTGCCTAACTGTCTAATTTTAAAATATATTCTATGCTATCCGGTTAATACTTTCCTCCTAATAAACTTTCTTCGTGCTACCCGCCCGTGTTCTGGAAACGACTATGTACATATTATACTATTACCGTGGCCTGAGCCGCGTATTCTGTGCTCCACGAAATTTCTTTTAGCTATAAAATCAAGATTTTTAATATTTTATCTGGTCAAATTTTTGGCGGGCGTTTAGAAAGGTGCAAATTTTTATTTTCATCTTAATTTTTTAGCCCCCCCCCCCTCTTGAAAATATCTTTTAAAATAGACCCTTTTCAGTTGTTTTTTCTATATCAAAAAATTCGCCGTTTCCAAAAAACGTCGGGTTTACAATCTGGCACGTTAAAAGTTCCCCTAACCCTTATAATTTAATAAAATACAATTCGCCACGTGTTGATAGCGTCGTCCGCCATCTTGTCGCTTAGTGCTAAGCAATACGCCGCTGGGAGTATGCCCCTGATTTACCTTGTCACTTCTCGCCCGCTATCTTCGCTTTCTCGCACGATTCCTACTTTATCCTACTTTTCGCGGTGTCGCGCTCTGCCCGGAGTCGGTAAGTGGCGCCTGGGAAGCTGCAACCGGAGCCGCAAGTAATACGCCGCTGGTCCTTTGGCTTCGTTGCCTTCCACCGTCTGCTCCGTGCTACAGCGTCCCCGGGGGAGTGTGGAGGGGCCAGGGGGGGGGAGCCGAGATGCTGAAGGGTTGTCTGCGTTGAGCTTGGAAGTTTCTCCCTCTACTTAGCGGTGGTTGATCTCCTTGTTGTCGCCCTAGCCTGGTCCCGCGTATTCGCTTCTTCACAGGCGTCGGTTGACCTTCGGCATCCTCCACCGTCTATTGAGGCCTCCTTTTCCCGCGATGTCCTCCGCTCCTCGGTCCCCCCCCCCCCCGGAAGCGCTGCAACACAGAGAGATTACATTTATTTTAGCGAGTATCATACTTTCTAATATTTATTTTTACTAGTCGCAAATTAGGATCTGATTAATACTTATCTAGAGGTCTCCCATGATTTCGGCATCGGCAGATTCCAGATCTTCGTCTGTACCTCTTATTATCGGATTGTCTATCAGCTCTTTCTCTCTTCTTCTTTCCTCTTCTTCCTTCGTGCTTAGGATGTTTCTGCAGAGGACCATAAATATTTTCCAAGTAGGTTCGCTCTCTAGGATACCGTCCATTATTTTCTCCGTAGACAGAGATTCCGCATCGGTTCGTAGGGCTTCCAAGAGCGGCTTCCTCTCCTCCGTCCATCTCTGGCATGAGACAATAGTGTGTTCCGGTGTGTCAGTGGTTCCCGGATGGAACCAGCACTCATCTGATTCGGTTTTGCCAATGCGTTTTCTAAACAAATTAAAGACTCCGTGCCCGGTAAGGGCTTGTGTTAGGTAAAAGTTCAACTCGCCGTGTTTCCTATTTACCCATTTATCTATATCAGGAATAAGTTTGTGTGTCCATCGGCCTACAACGTTGTGGTTCCATTCATCTTGCCACTTTTGGAGAGTGATTTCTTTATTTTGTTTCCTGATTTGTTTTTTGAACCTGGAAATTGCTAATTCAACTATTTCTTCCGTAGTTTCTTCCTCTATGCCAGTAGTTGGTGGTGGATTTTGTCCTCTATTCTCCGCGGCGTTAGGCCCATGTTCTCTCAAAAATGACGTCATATCATTTTCTTCCTCGAAGATTCTTCTTCTTTCCAATACTTTGAGATCCCAGGGGGGAATCCCCGCTAAGACTGCTAAAGTTTCTAACGGTACCGATCTATAGGCTGCTACTACTCTTGTAAGCCCCATTTTTTGCGTTTTTCTGAGTAATCTTCTAAAGAAAATTTTTTCCGCAGCTTCGGCCCATATTGGTGCTCCGTATAACACGATCGATTCCATAGTCATAAAGTACAGCTTTCTTCCTGTTTGTCTAGTCTTAATTTTATTTGTCATAATCCTGCTGAGGGCAGACATCGTTCTTATGGCCTTATTAGTTGCCTTCTCGATTTGTTTTTTAAAACTTTTATTGGATTCGAAGATTATTCCGAGGTATTTCAATTCATTCTTCGGTATTATCTCAGCGTCTCCTATTCTGAAACAAAGGTTCGGGTCAACATATTTACAATTCAGCCACATGATTTCTGTTTTGTCTTCCGCTAGGGACAGTCCGGCCGTGGTCATCCACTGTTTGGTGTCCTCAGCGATTTCTTCTGCTCTCAGCTTGAGTCTATTGGTGGTAGAAGCCTGAATAATAATGGCCAAGTCGTCTGCAAAGGCAATTTTTTGTGTCATCGGCGGTGTCGATCTATTTAGAAGTCCATCGTACACCAAATTCCACAAAAAAGGGCCGAGGACTGAGCCTTGAGGGACTCCCATTTTCATATTCAGTTCTATTGATTTTTCCGATGCTTCGTATTCTACCATTCTGCCCCTGAAATAGTCACTTATTATCCGGACGAGATACTCGGATACTTTCCTGTTTTTTAATTCGTTGTCGATTGCCTTCCAGCTCAAAGAGTTAAAGGCGTTTTTTACGTCAAGGGCGATCATGACCGCAAATCTGTTTTTTGCCGAGGCCTCAATTGCCGCTTTCCTGACGATTTCCATTGCATGTATGGTTGATGTTCCCTTAGTGAATCCAAATTGATTTGAGCTGAAAGGTCTTTCTCCTAGCTCTCCATGTAATCTCGCCCGGATGACATATTCCAGGAGCTTGGCCACAGCATCTAGAATACAAATTGGTCTGTAGGCAGAGTGGGAGGAAGGGTCCTTACCTTCTTTTCTAAGAAGAATTGTTCTTGCTACTTTCCATTGCTGTGGTATACTCCCTCTAATTAGAATGCCCTTGAAGAGGGCAGCAAATCTGTCCGGCCTTGTTTCTGCTAATAATTTTATAATTTCAGGTTGCATACCGTCTTTTCCCGGGGCTTTTCCGGATTTCAGCAATTTGGAAGCAGCTATGATTTCTTCCGAGGTAACCTCGGGTATTTTTCTTCCGATTGTCTCCTCTTGGTTTCTCAGGCTATTTTCCCTTTCTGTCTCATTGTTCTCGCTTCCGTTGTTTCCACTTGGTTGCTCGTCAGGTTGTCTAAAATCTTGTGGGAATAATCCCTCCATCACGTTTGCTGCACACTCTGCTGAGAGAGAGGCTGGAGGATTGTCTTTTTTAACCTGTCTTATGATTATTTTATAGGGCTTGCCCCATATGTCCTTATTAATAGTTTCGCATAGTTCGTTCCATGATATCTCTTTCTGTTTGGAAATTAGTCTTTGTAGGTTCTTCTTAGCTCGTTTGTATAGGAAGGTTAAGGCCTCCCTTTCGTCGTCCTTACCCTTCCTCCTCGCTTTTTGGACTGACCTTCTAAGTTTCTGGGTTTTATCTCTTTCTTTCTTTAACTCAGGAGTCCACCAGATATTACTTTTAACCTTTCTATGCGTTGATTCGGGTTTATCTAGCTCTTCGTCGCAGATTTTATAAATATTGTTTAGAAACTTAGTTTCCTCGTCTTTATTAAAATAGTTTGCTTCGTTGAGTCCTTCCTCTATGATAGATCTTTGCAGCGCCGTCCCCAGCCTGAGGAGTCCTGTTCTCGTTAATTTCCATTTATTGCTTTGACTTCCCTTGTTCCTTTGCATCTCGTCCTTAGTTTGAATCTCTGTGAACAAATATTTGTGATCGGATGCTGTTTCTTTGTTAAGTACTTTATTAATGATTTTGTTGTCTTTTTCTTGTAGGTCCCGGGTAGTTGCTATGAAATCCAGATTTGAGGTGGATTTCCCTCTCTCAAAGGTGTGTCCTCCCTCAGGGATACAGGGGAAGATGTTTATCCTTAGCATTTCTTCCAATAATATTGTTCCTTTAAGATTCTGTTCTACAGATCCCCAGGCTGGGGATTTAGCATTAAAGTCTCCTCCTAACAAAATTCTTTTTCCTTTCAGGCGTTCCTGGTCGACAAACTGCATTAGTTTCTTTATTTTGTGTGTGTAGAGATCCGTAGAGATATTTGGAGAAATGTAGGTACTTACTATCGTGAGGTTATCAATTCTTACCGCAACGTAGTCTTCCTGTACCCTGTCTCCGTCCTCTTGTCTTTTAAAGCCGTTTGTATTAGTGACCCAGATTGCTGCTGAGTTTCCAGTTGAGTAAATCCAGTTTCCTGGATTGTAAAGTGGCTCTGAAATCAGAACGATGTCCACCCCCGTTTCTGCGACTGTTTGTGTGAGCAAGCAGTGAGCGAGCCTACAATGGTTCAGATTAATTTGCAATAATTTTAAATTGAATTTTATGCGTTACTCCTAGCTGATTGCTCCAAAAATTTTTTATATTGCGGGCAGTTTACCGCCCCCGCAACATGTTCGGCCTTCGATGCGTGTATCCCTTCTCGGATGCAGAGGACACAGCATCTTATTGCCTCACAGCCATTAATTTGGTGTCCTATTGCCCCGCATCTCCTGCAGAGTTCTTGACCCTTCAGATCTAACGTGCAGTTGTACGATAAGTGCCCGAAAGCGTGGCACTTGTAGCATCTTAGAATGTTCTGAGTCCTTTTGACTCTGCAGTTTGTAAAGCCGATTTTTAATTTATTTTCCTGTTCCAATTGTTCCAATATTTTAGCCGGAAGGGCAACTATGGCCATCCGAGTTCCTCCGTATCCGAATCGGATATTTTTGACCTCTATTTCATCTTTCTGAATTCCTAGAATTTTTTCGAGTTCCTCCTGGAGTTCCCCTCTGTCGATTGTTGGATCGAGATCTTTTATTTCGTACACTACCTTGGGGGCCATTCTCCTGATTTTGCAATCTCCCCCTAGGGTGTCCTTCGCGAATTTTTCCAGATCTCCGGCAGTGGTACCCTTTTCCATCTCTATAACGAGATCTCCTCCCCTGGACTTTCTTACGGTATGAATTCCATTCAATCTATCTCCAGCATTGGTCTTTAGTTGTTTAAATAAATCCGCGAAGGTCCTTGTTTCTGATGTTTTAATGATTATAGCTTCCGATTTTGGAGGGGGAGGAAGCTTGTTTCTTTTTTCTCGTTCCTTTTCTTGTTCCCGTTTCCTTTTCTCTGCTTCTGCTGCTTCTTCCTCTTCTTTCTTCTTTTTCCTTAAAGCTTTCTTCTCCTCGTTTTTATTTCTATTCTCGACTGTCTTCCATTCGTTTTCTTTCTCTTTATCATGGTCGATTTCCTTGTTCAATTTGCCGCTTGCTTCTTCCGCTTCACTTTCATACATTAATCTTTTCTTCAGTCCTTCTGCTGTCTTTTTATGCTTTTCGGGTTTCGGTGGAACATTATTTTCATTTTTAGCTAAGGAGCATTGCGTTCCCATATCTCTATGCAGTATACTATTTTTGAGTTGTTTATTTTCTATTATTAGTTCAATGTTTTTTAGCTTGGTGGTCGCCACTTCGAGCAGTCTATCCGCTTGGCTGGCGTGACATTTCGTCACGTTTTTTACCTCCGTTAGTGGGTCCGCACAATAATTTTTAACCTCGCGTGTTGAATTTTTAGTTTTTTTGAGGATTTTTATTAGTTGCCCTATTAGTTTTAATACGTCGTCCTCCTCATCCTTCTCTTCGTCGTCGGTCTGGTTG
The DNA here is from genome assembly GCF_050948215.1 of Halictus rubicundus. NCBI lineage: Eukaryota > Metazoa > Arthropoda > Insecta > Hymenoptera > Halictidae > Halictus > Halictus rubicundus. Next base: position 1,001,744 of record NW_027488581.1, on the reverse strand, counting down.
ATTGCGTACAAAGTTATGTCTTCTAGTCGTTTCTTTTTTAATGCCGTACTTCCGACCAAGATTACGTCCGAGATTACCGAATCTGTGTCGGTTTCCTCTTCATTTTCTCTTGGTCTTTTAATCAATGATCTATCCTTTTCTTTTTCCGCGCTATGCTTTATTTTTGAGCTTTTCTTGAAGACATTGCCTTTCGCTGCTGGTTGCATTGGTGTGAGGAATTTTTCTTCCTCGTCCATCTTCTTTCTTATTTTGTTCTCTCTTTCTTTCGTCTTCTTTTCGATATGCTATTGTTCTTTTACTATCGTATTGATTTGAAACCGTATTGTCTGTTTGTGCTAACGTATGTGTCAAGTGAATGCTGTATGTGTCTTTGTTTGTGGGTGTCCGTGGTGGCGGTCGTTTCGTCCTCGGTGCGTGTTATTGTATTAGGTTGTCTCTTACTTTGTCCTCTCGCTTTCGCTCGGGGTCGGCCGTTACGATTCCGTCTGTTCGGTATCTTTAACCCCTCCTGGCTCTCCCCTTCTGTACCTATCGTTTTCCCAGCGTTTTTAACCTACCCTTTCCCTTTCCTCTCTTTCCTTAATGCCTTTTTCCCTGTTTCTCTCTGTCCTGATTAGGCTTTAAAAATTTTTTTTTTTTTTTTTATATTTTAGCTTTTAACTACGAAAGTTTTCTGCTATTAGTATATTTTTCTGCTATTAGTATATTAATCTTACTACATTTTATTTATTTTATATAACTACTACTATCTTGTCTTTTATCTACTATCTTGTCTTTTGAAGGGTGATTTTTCTGACAAATTGTCGCTTTTTTATTACTAATAGAGGGCTAAGCAATTTGATTTTACTACTATTTCTTTCTAATACTGGTTTCTTGTTTTTTAATTCTATTAAGCTATTGTATTTTATTCTTTATTTTATTACATTTAATTGTATTATTTGTAGGTTGGGGAAGGCAGTAAGTCGGAAAACACGGAGAATTAAAGGTATTTGCCTCTATTTAACTTTTCAATTTCTACAAAATCGTTAAAAATCTATTATCGCTGGTCGCGCATGTACTTAATTTAATTTAATCTAATCGATTCGCTTAAACTTAATCTATTTTATATATACTAACACTTAAAGTAACTAAACTCGAGATTAACCCTAAGATTACAAATCTAAAACCTAAACTCTAAAAATTTACTAGCTAAACCTTATTAACCAAAAACCAAAAAAAAACCAACACAAACAGTTGTAATTCTAATTTTTTCTATTAACCTAACCTATCTTATCTAAAATTCGCACATAATCGCCGAGGTCCGCAGAAATCTACTTAGCGGCTACGATATTCTCTCTACCTACTAGCTACGAAAATTTGACGAAATTCGCAAAATTGTAAGAATTTTTGAAGAAATCTCGTGCGATCGACGGGAAAAATTCTAAAATTGCTTCGAATTATCTAAAATCGTCTGAAAGTGACGAAAAAACGCTAAGAAATGCTAAAATTCTGCTAATTTCTGGATTTCGCAAGAGGGAAGTGGGGGTTTTTGGATAGTTGACCCCCACTTATTCTTATATGTTTGTAAAGCCCTCGTTGAATGCGTAACTTGCCTCGTTCAAAGTTTTTTCGAGAATCAGCTCCTTCCCCTTGTCCGTGTTGTTATCTCGAAAAGGGGGGGGGGGGGTTTCGACAAATTTTTTGCCTTGGGGAACTCTGTTCCCCAGATCACAGACACCCCTTAGATTCCCCTACCGAGTCGACCCACGTACTCAGATTTTTTAGGATCCGAAATTATTTGGTCACCCGGTATGCACGCTAATTTTCAACTTTCACCGATTCCGGCGTTCAGCGGCTCGTTGTAACGGTACGGGCGAGCACTTTACTTTCGTCTGGTCCGTTTCCCTAATTTCCGTAAAATAAGCCTGCTAATCGCTATATCTCCGAAATGGGTGGGTGCAGAGCAAAAAAGTTTTCGGGGGGGAGAATAACTTCTCCTTTCCGACCCCCTTCGACTCGCCACCCTTCGAAATGGGCGGCCCTAAAATTTTATTGAGATCGGCCTATTTTTGTATTTTACCCGAGTTCTATCTCTTTCTCCTAAGACTTTATATCCGGTGTATAATTACTACTGGTTATCCCTCTGCGGTTTTAACTCTTCTAGTTCCTACCTTACTTTAGGTAACACCGTCCGACCGACCCCTCACGTTGTGTGAACTTCTCGGCTTGGCCTTTCGGGTGTTCTCTATCCTCTCTTGTTCTATGTATTTTCTCTCTATCTCTCTCGTCACTTGACACTTGGAAATTCTAAACTGCTTTATAGTCCACTTGGTATTAATCTATCGAGTGTAATTGTTCGTTTTCTAACACTGTTATTTCACCGGTTTTAATTATTTATTTATTTTTAAAATTTAATTGACATCTCTACTATTTTTAAAAACTTCTAGTCTTTTTCTATTTCTTTCTTTTCAGGTATATGCAGTTTTTCGGCACTCCCGTTTCCCGGATTTTGCTGGAAGTATCTTATTTTCACGTAAGTGTACCCGATTTAATTTTAAGAGTTTAATCTTTTCTTTTTCTTTTTCAGATGTTCGCGTTTGGTTTTTCGAGATTCTATAGTTGATGATCTGCTATTTTCTTTCAAGTTATTTTCCTCTTAGGAGTTTATCCGCCCCTGAGGGGTTTTTAACCCGAACTCCGCGTGAATCGCGTCTTTATTCGCGTTTTGGCTTTATAGTCCTTTTGGTTTTGAATTTTCCACTCACTTTTTACTTTTATATATACTCATACTTATTATTTCGAGTAAGAATAAATTAAAGTAAAACTCGCGAGTGCGGTTGAAATTTTCGCGTTTCTATGCTCTCTTACGATGTTAGCTCGGTGAGATTTCGATTCGCTCTCATCCTCTATCCTATCCTATCCTCTATCCTATCCTCTATCGTATCCTATCCTCTATCGTATCCTATCCTCTATCCTATCCTATCCTCTATCGTATCCTATCCTCTATCCTATCCTATCCTCTATCCTATCCTATTCTCTATCCTATCCTATCCTCTATCCTATCTTATCCTCTATCCTATCCTATCCTCTATCCTATTCTATCCTCTATCCTAGCCAATCCTATATCCTATTCTCTATCCTATCCTATCCTCTATCCTATCCTATCCTCTCTCCTATCCAATCCACTATCCTATCCTATCCTCTATCCTATCCTATACTCTATCCTATCCTATCATCTATCCTATCCTATCCTCTATCCTATCCTATCCTCTATCCTATACTATCCTCTATCGTATCCTATCCGCTATCCTATCCAATCCTATATCCTATTCTGTATCCTATCCTATCCTCTACCCTATCCTATCCTCTATCCTATCCTATCCTGTATCATATCCTATCCTCTATCCTATCCAATCCTATATCCTATTCTCCATCCTATCCTATCCTCTATCCTATCCTATCCTCTATCGTATCCTATCCTCTATCCTATCCTTTCCTATCCTCTATCCTATCCTATCGTCTATCATATCCTATCCTCTATCCTATCCTATTCTCTATCCTATTCTATCCTCTATCCTAGCCAATCCTATATCCTATTCTCTATCCTATCCTATAATCTATCGTATCCTATCCTCTATCCTATCCAATCCACTATCCTATCCTATCCACTGTCCTATCCTATCCTCTATCATATCCTATCCTCTATCCTATCCTATCCAGTATCCTATCCTATCCTCTATCCTATCCTATCCTCTATCCTATCCTATCCTCTATACTATCCTCTCGTTTATACTATCCTATCCTCTATCCTATCCTATCCTCTATTCTATCCTATCCTCTATCCTATCCTATCCTCTAACCTATCCTATCCTCTACCGTATATTATCCTCTATCCTATCCTATCCTCTACCCTATCCTATCCTCTATCCTATCCTATTCTCTATCCTATCCTATCCTCTATCCTATTCTATCCTCTATCCTATCCAATCCTATATTCTATTCTCTATCCTATCCTATCCTCTATCGTATCCTATCCTCTATCGTATCCTATCCTCTATCCTATCCTATCCTCTATCCTATCCTATCCTCTATCCTATCCTATCATCTATCCTATCCTATCCTCTATCCTATCCTATCGTTTATCCTTTCCTATCCTCTATCCTATCCTATCCTCTATCGTATCCTATCCTCTATCGTATCCTATCCTCTATCCTTTCCTATCCTCTATCCTATCCTATCCTCTATCCTATCCTCTATCCTATCCTATCGTTTATCCTATCCTATCCTCTATCCTATCCTATCCTCTAACATATCCTATCCGCTATCCTATCCTATCCTCTATCCTATTCTATCCTCCATCCTATCCAATCCTATATCCTATTCTCTATCCTATCCTATCCTCTATCGTATCCTATCCTCTATCCTATCCTATCCCCTATCCTATCCTATCCTCTATCCTATCCTATCCTCTATCATATCCTATCCTCTATCCTATCCTATCCTCTATCCTATCCTATTCTCTATCCTATCCTATCCCCTATCCTATCCTATCCTCTATCCTATCCTATCCTCTATCCTATCCTATCCTCTATCCTATCATATCCTCTATCCTATCCTACCCTCTATCCTATCCTATCCACTATCCTATCGTACCCTCAAACCTGTCCTATCCTCTATCCTATCCTATCCTCTATCCTATCCTATTCTCTATCCTATCCTATCCTCTATCCTATCCTATCCTCTATCCTATCCTCTATCCTATCCTATCCTATCCTCTATCCTATCCTATCCTCTATCCTATCCTCTATCCTATCCTATCCTATCCTCTATCCTATCCTATCCTCTATCCTATCCTATCGTTTATCCTATCCTATCCTCTATCCTATCCTATCCTCTAACATATCCTATCCGCTATCCTATCCTATCCTCTATCCTATTCTATCCTCTATCCTATCCTATCCTATCCTCTATCCTATCCTATCCTCTATCATATCCTATCCTCTATCCTATCTTATCCTCTATCCTATCCTATCCTATCCTCTATACTATCCTATCGTTTATCCTATCCTATCCTCTATCCTATCCTATCCTCTATCCTATCCTATCCTCTATCCTATCCTATTCTCTATCCTATCCTATCCTCTATCCTATCTTATCCTCTATCCTATCCTATCCTCTATCCTATTCTATCCTCTATCCTAGCCAATCCTATATCCTATTCTCTATCCTATCCTATCCTCTATCCTATCCTATCCTCTATCCTATCCAATCCACTATCCTATCCTATCCTCTATCCTATCCTATCCTCTATCCTATCCTATCATCTATCCTATCCTATCCTCTATCCTATCCTATCCTCTATCCTATACTATCCTCTATCGTATCCTATCCGCTATCCTATCCAATCCTATATCCTATTCTGTATCCTATCCTATCCTCTACCCTATCCTATCCTCTATCCTATCCTATCCTGTATCATATCCTATCCTCTATCCTATCCAATCCTATATCCTATTCTCCATCCTATCCTATCCTCTATCCTATCCTATCCTCTATCGTATCCTATCCTCTATCCTATCCTTTCCTATCCTCTATCCTATCCTATCGTCTATCATATCCTATCCTCTATCCTATCCTATCCTCTATCCTATTCTATCCTCTATCCTAGCCAATCCTATATCCTATTCTCTATCCTATCCTATAATCTATCGTATCCTATCCTCTATCCTATCCAATCCACTATCCTATCCTATCCACTGTCCTATCCTATCCTCTATCATATCCTATCCTCTATCCTATCCTATCCAGTATCCTATCCTATCCTCTATCCTATCCTATCCTCTATCCTATCCTATCCTCTATACTATCCTCTCGTTTATACTATCCTATCCTCTATCCTATCCTATCCTCTATTCTATCCTATCCTCTATCCTATCCTATCCTCTAACCTATCCTATCCTCTACCGTATATTATCCTCTATCCTATCCTATCCTCTACCCTATCCTATCCTCTATCCTATCCTATTCTCTATCCTATCCTATCCTCTATCCTATTCTATCCTCTATCCTATCCAATCCTATATTCTATTCTCTATCCTATCCTATCCTCTATCGTATCCTATCCTCTATCGTATCCTATCCTCTATCCTATCCTATCCTCTATCCTATCCTATCCTCTATCCTATCCTATCATCTATCCTATCCTATCCTCTATCCTATCCTATCGTTTATCCTTTCCTATCCTCTATCCTATCCTATCCTCTATCGTATCCTATCCTCTATCGTACCCTATCCTCTATCCTATCCTATCCTCTATCCTATCCTATCCTCTATCCTATCCTCTATCCTATCCTATCGTTTATCCTATCCTATCCTCTATCCTATCCTATCCTCTAACATATCCTATCCGCTATCCTATCCTATCCTCTATCCTATTCTATCCTCCATCCTATCCAATCCTATATCCTATTCTCTATCCTATCCTATCCTCTATCGTATCCTATCCTCTATCCTATCCTATCCCCTATCCTATCCTATCCTCTATCCTATCCTATCCTCTATCATATCCTATCCTCTATCCTATCCAATCCACTATCCTATCCTATCCTCTATCCTATCCTATCCTCTATCCTATTCTATCCTCTATCATATCCTATCCTCTATCCTATCCAATCCTATATCCTATCCTCTATCCTATCCTATCCTCTATCCTATCCTATCCTCTATCCTATCCTATCCTCTATCCTATCCTATCCTCTATCCTATCCTATCCTCTATCCTATCCTATCCTCTATCCTATCCTATCCTCTATCCTATCCTATCCTCTATCCTATCCTATCCTCTATCCTATCCTATCCTCTATCCTATCCTATCCTCTATCCTATCCTATCCTCTATCCTATCCTATCCTCTATCCTATCCTATCGTTTATCCTATCCTATCCTCTATCCTATCCTATCCTCTAACATATCCTATCCGCTATCCTATCCTATCCTCTATCCTATTCTATCCTCTATCCTATCCAATCCTATATCCTATTCTCTATCCTATCCTATCCTCTATCGTATCCTATCCTCTATCCTATCCTATCGTCTATCCTATCCTATCCTCTATCCTATCCTATCCTCTATCATATCCTATCCTCTATCCTATCCTATCTTCTATCCTATTCTATCCTCTATCCTATCCAATCCTATATCCTGTTCTCTATCCTATCCTATCCTCTATCGTATCCTATCCTCTATCCTATCCAATCCTATATCGTATCCTCTATCCTATCCTATCCTCAACCTATCCTATCCTCTATCCTATCCTATCCTCTATCCTATTCTATCCTCTATCCTATCCAATCCTATATCCTATCCTCTATCCTATCCTATCCTCTATCGTATCCTATCCTCTATCCTATCCTATCCTCTTTCCTATCCTATCCTCTATCCTATCCTATCCTCTATCATATCCTATCCTCTATCCTATCCTATCCTCTATCCTATCCTATCGTTTATCCTTTCCTATCCTCTATCCTATCCTATCCTCTATCGTATCCTATCCTCTATCCTATCCTATCCTCTATCCTACCCTCTATCCTATCCTATCCTCTATCCTATCCTATCCTCTATCCTATCCTATCCACTATTCTATCCTATCCTCTATCCTATCCTATCCTCTATCCTATCCTATCCGCTATCCTATCCTATCCTCTATACTATCCTATCCTCTATCCTATCCTATCCTCTATTGTATCCTATCCCCTATCCTATCCTATCCTCTATACTATCCTATCCGATATCCTATCCAATCCTATATCCTATCAAATCCTATATCCTATTCTCTATCCTATCCTATCCTCTACCCTATCCTATCCTCTATCCTATCCTATTCTCTATCCTATCCTATCCTGTATCATATCCTATCCTCTATCCTATCCAATCCTATATCCTATTCTCCATCCTATCCTATCCTCTATCCTATCCTATCCTCTATCGTATATTATCCTCTATCCTATCCTATCCTCTACCCTATCCTATCCTCTATCCTATCCTATCCTCTATCCTATCCTATTCTCTATCCTATCCTATCCTCTATCCTATCCTATTCTCTATCCTATCCTATCCTGTATCCTATCCTATCCTCTATCCTATCCTATCCTCTATCCTATTCTACCCTCTATCCTATTCTATCCTCTATCCTAGCCAATCCTATATCCTATTCTCTATCCTATCCTATCCTCTATCCTATCCTATCCTCTATCCTATCCAATCCACTATCCTATCCTATCCTCTATCCTCTATCCTATCCTCTATCCTATCCTATCCTCTATCCTATCCTATCCTCTATCCTATCCTATCCGCTATCCTATCCAATCCTATATCCTATTCTCTATCCTATCCTATCCTCTACCCTATCCTATCCTCTATCCTATCCTATTCTCTATCCTATCCTATCCTGTATCATATCCTATCCTCTATCCTATCCAATCCTATATCCTATTCTCCATCCTATCCTATCCTCTATCCTATCCTATCCTCTATCGTATCCTATCCTCTATGCTATCCTTTCCTATCCTCTATCCTATCCTATCGTCTATCATATCCTATCCTCTATCCTATCCTATCCTCTATCCTATTCTATCCTCTATCCTAGCCAATCCTATATCCTATTCTCTATCCTATCCTATCCTCTATCGTATCCTATCCTCTATCCTATCCTATCCTCTATCCTATCCTATTCTCTATCCTATCCTATCCTCTATCCTATCCTATCCTCTATCCTATCCTCTATCCTATCCTATCCTCTATCGTATCCTATCCTCTATCCTATCCTATCCCCTATCCTATCCTATCCTCTATCCTATCCTATCCTCTATCATATCCTATCCTCTATCCTATCCTATCCTCTATCCTATCCTATTCTCTATCCTATCCTATCCCCTATCCTATCCTATCCTCTATCCTATCCTATCCTCTATCCTATCCTATCCTCTATCCTATCATATCCTCTATCCTATCCTACCCTCTATCCTATCCTATCCACTATCCTATCGTACCCTCAATCCTATCCTATCCTCTATCCTATCCTATCCTCTATCCTATCCTATTCTCTATCCTATCCTATCCTCTATCCTATCCTATCCTCTATCCTATCCTCTATCCTATCCTATCCTATCCTCTATCCTATCCTATCCTCTATCCTATCCTATCCTCTATCCTATCCTCTATCCTATCCTATCCTATCCTCTATCCTATCCTATCCTCTATCCTATCCTATCGTTTATCCTATCCTATCCTCTATCCTATCCTATCCTCTAACATATCCTATCCTCTATCCTATCCTATCCTCTATCCTATCCTATCCTCTATCCTATCCTATCCTCTATCCTATCCTATCCTCTATCCTATCCTATCCTCTATCCTATCCTATCGTATCCTCTATCCTATCCTATCCTCTATCCTATCCTATCCTCTATCGTATCCTATCCTCTATCCTATCCTATCCTCTATCCTATCCTATCCGATATCCTATCCAATCTTATATCCTATTCTCTATCCTATCCTATTCTCTATCCTATCCTATCCTGTATCATATCCTATCCTCTATCCTATCCAATCCTATATCCTATTCTCCATCCTATCCTATCCTCTATCTTATCCTATCCTCTATCGTATATTATCCTCTATCCTATCCTATCCTCTACCCTATCCTATCCTCTATCCTATCCTATCCTCTATCCTATCCTATTCTCTATCCTATCCTATCCTCTATCCTATCCTATTCTCTATCCTATCCTATCCTCTATCCTATCCTATCCTCTATCCTATCCTATCCTCTATCCTATTCTACCCTCTATCCTATTCTATCCTCTATCCTAGCCAATCCTATATCCTATTCTCTATCCTATCCTATCCTCTATCGTATCCTATCCTCTATCCTATCCAATCCTATATCGTATCCTCTATCCTATCCTATCCTCAACCTATCCTATCCTCTATCCTATCCTATCCTCTATCCTATTCTATCCTCTATCCTATCCAATCCTATATCCTATCCTCTATCCTATCCTATCCTCTATCGTATCCTATCCTCTATCCTATCCTATCCTCTTTCCTATCCTATCCTCTATCCTATCCTATCCTCTATCATATCCTATCCTCTATCCTATCCTATCCTCTATCCTATCCTATCGTTTATCCTTTCCTATCCTCTATCCTATCCTATCCTCTATCGTATCCTATCCTCTATCCTATCCTATCCACTATTCTATCCTATCCTCTATCCTATCCTATCCTCTATCCTATCCTATCCGCTATCCTATCCTATCCTCTATACTATCCTATCCTCTATCCTATCCTATCCTCTATTGTATCCTATCCCCTATCCTATCCTATCCTCTATACTATCCTATCCGATATCCTATCCAATCCTATATCCTATCAAATCCTATATCCTATTCTCTATCCTATCCTATCCTCTACCCTATCCTATCCTCTATCCTATCCTATTCTCTATCCTATCCTATCCTGTATCATATCCTATCCTCTATCCTATCCAATCCTATATCCTATTCTCCATCCTATCCTATCCTCTATCCTATCCTATCCTCTATCGTATATTATCCTCTATCCTATCCTATCCTCTATCCTATCCTATCCTCTATCCTATCCTATCCTCTATCCTATCCTATTCTCTATCCTATCCTATCCTCTATCCTATCCTATTCTCTATCCTATCCTATCCTGTATCCTATCCTATCCTCTATCCTATCCTATCCTCTATCCTATTCTACCCTCTATCCTATTCTATCCTCTATCCTAGCCAATCCTATATCCTATTCTCTATCCTATCCTATCCTCTATCCTATCCTATCCTCTATCCTATCCAATCCACTATCCTATCCTATCCTCTATCCTCTATCCTATCCTCTATCCTATCCTATCCTCTATCCTATCCTATCCTCTATCCTATCCTATCCGCTATCCTATCCAATCCTATATCCTATTCTCTATCCTATCCTATCCTCTACCCTATCCTATCCTCTATCCTATCCTATTCTCTATCCTATCCTATCCTGTATCATATCCTATCCTCTATCCTATCCAATCCTATATCCTATCCTATCCTCTATCCTCTATCCTATCCTCTATCCTATCCTATCCTATCCTCTATACTATCCTATCGTTTATCCTATCCTATCCTCTATCCTATCCTATCCTCTATCCTATCCTATCCTCTATCCCATCCTATCCTCTATCCTATCCTATCCTCTATCCTATCCTATCCTCTATCCTATCCTATCCTCTATCCTATCCTATCCTCTATCCTATCCAATCCACTATCCTATCCTATCCTCTATCCTCTATCCTATCCTCTATCCTATCCTATCCTCTATCCTATCCTATCCTCTATCCTATCCTATCCGCTATCCTATCCAATCCTATATCCTATTCTCTATCCTATCCTATCCTCTACCCTATCCTATCCTCTATCCTATCCTATTCTCTATCCTATCCTATCCTGTATCATATCCTATTCTCTATCCTATCCAATCCTATATCCTATTCTCCATCCTATCCTATCCTCTATCCTATCCTATCCTCTATCGTATCCTATCCTCTATCCTATCCTTTCCTATCCTCTATCCTATCCTATCGTCTATCATATCCTATCCTCTATCCTATCCTATCCTCTATCCTATTCTATCCTCTATCCTAGCCAATCCTATATCCTATTCTCTATCCTATCCTATAATCTATCGTATCCTATCCTCTATCCTATCCAATCCACTATGCTATTATATCCACTATCCTATCCTATCCTCTATCCTATCCTATCCTCTATCATATCCTATCCACTATCCTATCCTATCATATCCTCTATCCTATCCTATCCTCTATACTATCCTATCGTTTATCCTATCCTATCCTCTATCCTATCCTATCCTCTATCCTATCCTATCCTCTATCCTATCCTATCCTATCCTCTATCCTATCCTATCCTCTAACCTATCCTATCCTCTATCATATCCTATCCTCTATCCTATCCTATCCTCTATCATATCCTATCCTCTATCCTATCTTATCCTCTATCCTATTCTATACTCTATCATATCCAATTATATATCCTATTCTCTATCCTATCCTATCCTCTATCCTATCCTATCCTCTATCCTATCATATCCTCTATCCTATCCTATGCTCTATCCTATCCTATCCTCTATCCTATCCTATCCTCTATTCTATCCTATCCTCTATCCTATCCTATCCTCTATCCTATCCTATCCTCTATCATATCCTACCCTCTATCCTATCTTATCCTCTATCCTATTCTATCCTCTATCATATCCAATCCTATATCCTATTCTCTATCCTATCCTATCCTCTATCCTATCCTATCCTCTATCCTATCATATCCTCTATCCTATCCTATCCTCTATCCTATCCTATCCTCTATCCTATCCTATCCTCTATCCTATCATATCCTCTATCCTATCCTATCCTCTATCCTATCCTATCCTCTATCCTATCCTATCCTCTATCCTATCCTATCCTCTATCCTATCCTATCCTCTATCCTATCCTATCCTCTATCCTATCCTATCCTCTATCCTATCCTATCCTCTATCCTATCCTATCCTCTATCCTATCCTATCCTCTACCCTATCCTATCCTCTATCCTATCCTATCCTCTATCCTATCCTATTCTCTATCCTATCCTATCCTCTATCCTATCCTATTCTCTATCCTATCCTATCCTCTATCCTATCCTATCCTCTATCCTATCCTATCCTCTATCCTATTCTACCCTCTATCCTTTTCTATCCTCTATCCTAGCCAATCCTATATCCTATTCTCTATCCTATCCTATCCTCTATCCTATCCTATCCTCTATCCTATCCAATCCACTATCCTATCCTATCCTCTATCCTATCCTATCCTCTATCCTATCCTATCCTCTATCCTATCCTATCGTTTATCCTTTCCTATCCTCTATCCTATCCTATCCTCTATCGTATCCTATCCTCTATCCTATCCTATCCTCTATCCTATCCTCTATCCTATCCTCCATCCTATCCTATCCACTATTCTATCCTATCCTCTATCCTATCCTATCCTCTATCCTATCATATCCTCTATCCTATCCTACCCTCTATCCTATCCTATCCACTATCCTATCGTACCCTCAATCCTATCCTATCCTCTATCCTATCCTATCCTCTATCCTATCCTATTCTCTATCCTATCCTATCCTCTATCCTATCCTATCCTCTATCCTATCCTCTATCATATTCTATCCTCTATCCTATCCAATCCTATATCCTATTCTCTATCCTATCCAATCCTATATCCTATTCTCCATCCTATCCTATCCTCTATCCTATCCTATCCTCTATCCTATCCTATCCTCTATCCTACCCTATCCACTATCCTATCGTACCCTCAATCCTATCCTATCCTCTATCCTATCCTATCCTCTATCCTATCCTATTCTCTATCCTATCCTATCCTCTATCCTATCCTATCCTCTATCCTATCCTATCCTCTATCCTATCCTATCCTCTATTCTATCCTATCCTCTATCCTATCCTATCCTCTATCCTATCCTATCCTCTATCATATCCTACCCTCTATCCTATCTTATCCTCTATCCTATTCTATCCTCTATCATATCCAATCCTATATCCTATTCTCTATCCTATCCTATCCTCTATCCTATCCTATCCTCTATCCTATCATATCCTCTATCCTATCCTATCCTCTATCCTACCCTATCCACTATCCTATCGTACCCTCAATCCTATCCTATCCTCAATCCTATCCTATCCTCTATCCTATCCTATCCTCTATCCTATCCTATCCTCTATCCTATCCTATCCTCTATCCTATCCTATCCTCTATCATATTCTATCCTCTATCCTATCCAATCCTATATCCTATTCTCTATCCTATCAAATCCTATATCCTATTCTCCATCCTATCCTATCCTCTATCCTATCCTATCCTCTATCGTATCCTATCCTCTATCCTATCCTATTCTCTATCCTATCCTATTCTCTATCCTATCCTATCCTCTATCCTATCCTATCCTCTATCCTATCCTATCCTCTATCCTATTCTATCCTCTATCCAAGCCAATCCTATATCCTATTATCTATCCTATCCTATCCTCTATCCTATCCTATCCTCTATCCTATCCAATCCACTATCCTATCCTATCCTCTATCCTATCCTATCCTCTATCCTATCCTATCATCTATCCTATCCTATCCTCTATCCTATCCTATCGTTTATCCTTTCCTATCCTCTATCCTATCCTATCCTCTATCGTATCCTATCCTCTATCCTATCCTATCCTCTATCCTATCCTCTATCCTATCCTCCATCCTATCCTATCCACTATTCTATCCTATCCTCTATCCTATCCTATCATCTATCCTATCATATCCTCTATCCTATCCTACCCTCTATCCTATCCTATCCACTATCCTATCGTACCCTGAATCCTATCCTATCCTCTATCCTATCCTATCCTCTATCCTATCCTATTCTCTATGCTATCCTATCCTCTATCCTATCCTATCCTCTATCCTATCCTATCCTATCCTCTATCCTATCCTATCCTCTATCCTATCCTATCCTCTATCATATCCTATCCTCTATCCTATCTTATCCTCTATCCTATTCTATCCTCTATCATATCCAATCCTATATCCTATTCTCTATCCTATCCTATCCTCTATCCTATCCTATCCTCTATCCTATCCTATCCTCTATCCTATCATATCCTCTATCCTATCCTATCCTCTCTCCTACCCTATCCACTATCCTATCGTACCCTCAATCCTATCCTATCCTCTATCCTATCCTATCCTCTATCCTATCCTATTCTCTATCCTATCCTATCCTCTATCCTATCCTATCCTCTATCCTATCCTATCCTCTATCCTATCCTATCCTCTATCCTATCCTATCCTCTATCCTATTCTCTAGCCTATCCTATCCTCTACCCTATCCTATCCTCTATCCTATCCTATCCTCTATCCTATCCTATCCTCTATCCTATCCTATCCTCTATCCTATCCCATCCTCTATCCAATCCTATTCCTCTATCCTATCCTATCCTCTATCCTATCCTATCCTCTATTCTATCCTATACTATACCCTATTCTATCCTCTATCCTATCCTATCCTCTATAATATCGTATCCTCTATCCTATCCTATCCTCTATCCTACCCTATCCTCTATCCTATCCTATCCTCTATCCTATTATATCCTCTATCCTATCCTATCCTCTCTCCTATCCTATCCTCTATCCTATCCTATCCTCTATCCTATCCAAACCCCTATCCTATCCTCTATCCTATCCTATCCTATATCCTATCATATCCTCAATCCTATCGTATCCGCTATCCTATCCTATTCTCTATCCTATCCTATCCTCTATCCTATCCTATCCTCTATCCTATCCTATCCTCTATCCTATCCTATCCTCTATCCTATCCTATCCTCTATCCTATCCTATCCTCTATCCTATTCTCTAGCCTATCCTATCCTCTACCCTATCCTATCCTCTATCCTATCCTATCCTCTATCCTATCCTATCCTCTATCCTATCCCATCCTCTATCCAATCCTATTCCTCTATCCTATCCTATCCTCTATCCTATCCTATCCTCTATTCTATCCTATACTATACACTATCCTATCCTCTATCCTATCCTATCCTCTATAATATCGTATCCTCTATCCTATCCTATCCTCTATCCTACCCTATCCTCTATCCTATCCTATCCTCTATCCTATTATATCCTCTATCCTATCCTATCCTCTCTCCTATCCTATCCTCTATCCTATCCTATCCTCTATCCTATCCAAACCCCTATCCGATCCTCTATCCTATCCTATCCTATATCCTATCATATCCTCAATCCTATCGTATCCGCTATCCTATCCTATTCTCTATCCTATCCTATCCTCTATCCTATCCTATCCTCTATCCTATCCTATCCTCTATCCTATCCTATCCTCTATCCTATCCTATCCTCTATTCTATTCTCTAGCCTATCCTATCCTCTACCCTATCCTATCCTCTATCCTATCCTATCCTCTATCCTATCCTACCCTATATCCTATCCTATCCGCTATCCTACCCTATCCTCTATCCTATAATATCCCAAATCCTATCCAATCCTCTATCCTATCCTCTATCCTATTCTCTATCCTATCCTATCCTCTATCCTATCCTATTCTCTATCCTATCCAATCCCCTATGCTATCCAATCCCCTATCCTATCATCTATCCTATCCTAACCTCTATCCTATCCTATTCTGTATCCTATCCTCTATCCTATCCAATCCTATATCCTATATCCTCTATCCTATCCTATCCTCTATCCTATCGTATCTTCTATCCTATCCTATCCTCTATCCTATCCCATCCTCTATCCTATCCAATCCTCTATCCTATCCTCTATCCTATCCAATCCTATATCCTATCCTATCCCCTATTCTATCCTCTATTCTATCCTATCCACTATCCTATCCTCTATCCTATCGAATCCCCTATCCTTTCCTCTATTCAATCCTCTCCTCTATAATATCGTATCCTCTATCATATCCTATACTCTTTCCTATAATATCATCTATCCTATCCTATTCTCTATCCTATCCAATCCCCTATCCTATCCTCTATCCTATCCTATCCTCTATCCTATCCTATCCTCTATCCTATCCTATCCTCTATCCTATCCTATCCTCTATCCTATCCTATCCTCTATCCTATCCTATCCTCTATCCTATCCTATCCTCTATCCTATCCTATCCTCTATCCTATCCAAACCCCTATCCGATCCTCTATCCTATCCTATCCTATATCCTATCATATCCTCAATCCTATCGTGTCCGCTATCCTATCCTATTCTCTATCCTATCCAATCCCTTATCCTATTCTCTATCCTATCCTATCCTCTATCCTATCCAATCCTCTGTCCTATCCGATCCTTTATCCTACCCTATCCTCTATCCTATCCTATCCTCTACCCTATCCTCTTCTCTGTAATATCCTCTATCCTATCGTATCCTCTATCCTATCCAATCCTCTGTCCTATCCGATCCTCTATCCTATCCTATCCTCTACAATATCGTATCCTCTATAATATCGTATCCTCTATCATATACTATCCTCTTTCCTTTAATATCATCTGTCCTATCCTATTCTCTATCCTAACCTATCCTATTCTCTATCGTATCCTATCCTGTGTCCTATCCAATCCTATATCCTATATCCTCTATCCTATCCTATCCTCAATCCTATCGTATCCGCTATCCTATCCTATTCTCTATCCTATCCTATCCTCTATCCTATCCTATCCTCTATCCTATTCTCTAGCCTACCCTATCCTCTATCCTATCCAATCCTCTATCCTATCCGATCCTCTATCCTATCCTATCCTATATCCTATCATATCCTCAATCCTATCGTATCCGCTATCCTATCCTATTCTCTATCCTATCCTATCCTCTATCCTATCCATTCCTCTGTCCTATCCGATCCTCTATCCTATCCTATCCTCTATCCTATCCTATCCTCTATCCTATAATATCATCTATCCTATCCTATTCTCTATCCTATCCTATCCTATCCTCTATCCTATCCTATCCTCTATCCTATCCTATCCTCTATCCTATTCTCTATCCTATCCGATCCTCTATCCTATCCCATCCTCTATCCTATCCTATCCTCTATCCTATCCTATCCTATATCCTATCATATCCTCAATCCTATCGTATCCGCTATCCTATCCTATCCTCTATCCTATCCTATCCTCTATCCTATCCTATCCTCTATCCTATCCTATCCTCTATCCTATCCCATCCTCTATCCAATCCTATTCCTCTATCCTAGCCTATCCTCTATCCTATCCTATCCTCTATTCTATCCTATACTATACCCTATCCTATCCTCTATCCTATCCTATCCTCTATAATATCGTATCCTCTATCCTATCCTATCCTCTATCCTACCCTATCCTCTATCCTATCCTATCCTCTATCCTATTATATCCACTATCCTATCCTATCCTCTCTCCTATCCTATCCTCTATCCTATCCTATCCTCTATCCTATCCAAACCCCTATCCGATCATCTATCCTATCCTATTTTATATCCTATCACATCCTCAATCCTATCGTATCCGCTATCCTATCCTATTCTCTATCCTATCCAATCCCTTATCCTATTCTCTATCCTATCCTATCCTCTATCCTATCCATTCCTCTGTCCTATCCGATCCTCTATCCTATCCTATCCTCTATGCTATCCTATCCTCTATCCTATCCTCTTCTCTATAATATCCTCTATCCTATCGTATCCTCTATCCTATCCAATCCTCTGTCCTATCCGATCCTCTATCCTATCCTATCCTCTATCATATCCTATCCTCTATCCTATCCTATCCTCTATCCTATCCTATCCTCTATCCTATCCAATCCTATATCCTATCCTATCCTCTATCGTCTCCTGTCCTCTATCCTATCGAATCTCCTATCCTATCCTCTATCCTATCCTATCCACTCTCCTATCCTATCCTCTATCCTATCCTATCCTCTATCCTATCCTATCCTCTATCCTATCATATCCTCAATCCTATCGTATCCGCTATCCGATCCTATTCTCTATCCTATCCAATCCCTTATCCTATCCAATCCCCTATCCTATCCTCTATCCTATAGAATCCCCTAACCTTTCCTCTATTCGATCCTCTCCTCTATAATATCGTATCCTCTATCATATCCCATACTCTTTCCTATAATATCATCTATCCTATCCTATTCTCTATCCTATCCAATCCCCTATCCTATCCTCTATCCTATCCTACCCTCTATAATATCGTATCCTCTATCATATCCTATCCTCTCTCCTATAATATCATCTATCCTATCCTATTCTCTATCCAATCCTATCCTCTATCCTATCCCATCCTCTATCCTATCCTATCCTCTATCCTATCCTATCCTCTATCCTATCCTATCCTCTATCCTACCCCATCCTCTATCCAATCCTATTCCTCTATCCTATCCTATCCTCTATCCTATCCTATCCTCTATTCTATCCTATACTATACCCTATCCTATCCTCTATCCTATCCTATCCTCTATAATATCGTATCCTCTATCCTATCCTATCCTCTATCCTACCCTATCCTCTATCCTATCCTATCCTCTATCCTATTATATCCTCTATCCTATCCTATCCTCTCTCCTATCCTATCCTCTATCCTATCCTATCCTCTATCCTATACAAACCCCTATCCGATCCTCTATCCTATCCTATCCTATATCCTATCATATCCTCAATCCTATCGTATCCGCTATCCTATCCTATTCTCTATCCTATCCAATCCCTTATCCTATTCTCTATCCTATCCTATCCTCTATCCTATCCATTCCTCTGTCCTATCCGATCCTCTATCCTATCCTATCCTCTATCCTATCCTATCCTCTATCCTATCCTCTTCTCTATAATATCCTCTATCCTATCGTATCCTCTATCCTATCCAATCCTCTGTCCTATCCGATCCTCTATCCTATCCTATCCTCTATCCTATCCTATCCTCTATCCTATCCAAACCCCTATCCGATCCTCTATCCTATCCTATCCTATATCCTATCATATCCTCAATCCTATCGTATCCGCTATCCTATCCTATTCTCTATCCTATCCTATCCTCTATCCTATCCATTCCTCTGTCCTATCCGATCCTCTATCCTATCCTATCCTCTATCCTATCCTATCCTCTATCCTATCCTCTTCTCTATAATATCCTCTATCCTATCGTATCCTCTATCCTATCCTATCCTCTAACCTATCCTATCCTCTATCCTATCCTATCCTCTATCCTATCCTATCCTCTATCCTATTCTCTAGCCTATCCTATTCTCTACCCTATCCTATCCTCTATCCTATCCTATCCTCTATCCTATCCTACCCTATATCCTATCCTATCCGCTATCCTACCCTATCCTCTATCCTATAATATCCCAAATCCTATCCAATCCTCTATCCTATCCTCTATCCTATTCTCTATCCTATCCTATCCTCTATCCTATCCTATCCTCTATCATATCCTATCCTCTCTCCTATAATATCATCTATCCTATCCTATTCTCTATCCTATCCTATCCTATCCTCTATCCTATCCTATCCTCTATCCTATCCTATCCTCTATTCTATCCTATACTATACCCTATCCTATCCTCTATCCTATCCTATCCTCTATAATATCGTATCCTCTATCCTATCCTATCCTCTATCCTACCCTATCCTCTATCCTATCCTATCCTCTATCCTATCCTATCCTCTATCCTATTATATCCACTATCCTATCCTATCCTTTCTCCTATCCTATCCTCTATCCTATCCTATCCTCTATCCTATCCAAACCCCTATCCGATCCTCTATCCTATCCTATTTTATATCCTATCACATCCTCAATCCTATCGTATCCGCTATCCTATCCTATTCTCTATCCTATCCAATCCCTTATCCTATTCTCTATCCTATCCTATCCTCTATCCTATCCATTCCTCTGTCCTATCCGATCCTCTATCCTATCCTATCCTCTATCCTATCCTATCCTCTATCCTATCCTCTTCTCTATAATATCCTCTATCCTATCGTATCCTCTATCCTATCCAATCCTCTGTCCTATCCGATCCTCTATCCTATCCTATCCTCTATCCTATCCTATCCTCTATCCTATCCAAACCCCAATCCGATCCTCTATCCTATCCTATCCTATATCCTATCATATCCTCAATCCTATCGTATCCGCTATCCTATCCTATTCTCTATCCTATCCTATCCTCTATCCTATCCTATCCTCTATCCTATCCTATCCTCTATCCTATCCTATCCTCTATCCTATCCTATCCTCTATCCTATCCTATCCTCTATCCTATCCTATCCTCTATCCTATCCTATCCTCTATCCTATCCTATCCTCTATCCTATCCTATCCTCTATCCTATTCTCTAGCCTATCCTATCCTCTACCCTATCCTATCCTCTATCCTATCCTATCCTCTATCCTATCCTATCCTCTATCCTATCCTATCCTCAATCCTATCCCATCCTCTATCCAATCCTATTCCTCTATCCTATCCTATCCTCTATCCTATCCTATCCTCTATTCTATCCTATACTATACCCTATCCTATCCTCTATCCTATCCTATCCTCTATAATATCCTATCCTCTCTCCTATCCTATCCTCTATCCTATCCTATCCTCTATTCTATCCAAACCCCTATCCGATCCTCTATCCTATCCTATCCTATATCCTATCATATCCTCAATCCTATCGTATCCGCTATCCTATCCTATTCTCTATCCTATCCTATCCTCTATCCTATCCTATCCTCTATCCTATCCTATCCTCTATCCTATCCTATCCTTTATCCTATCCTATCCTCTATTCTATTCTCTAGCCTATCCTATCCTCTACCCTATCCTATCCTCTATCCTATCCTATCCTCTATCCTATCCTACCCTATATCCTATCCTATCCGCTATCCTACCCTATCCTCTATCCTATAATATCCCAAATCCTATCCAATCCGCTATCCTATCCTCTATCCTATTCTCTATCCTATCCTATCCTCTATCCTATCCTATCCTCTATCCTATCCTATCCTCTATCCTATCCTATCCTCTATCCTATCCATTCCTCTGTCCTATCCGATCCTCTATCCTATCCTATCCTCTATCCTATCCTATCCTCTATCCTATGCTCTTCTCTATAATATCCTCTATCCTATCGTATCCTCTATCCTATCCAATCCTCTGTCCTATCCGATCCTCTATCCTATCCTATCCTCTATCCTATCCTATCCTCTATCCTATCCTATCCTCTATCCTATCCAAACCCCAATCCGATCCTCTATCCTACTTTCCTATATCCTATCATATCCTCAATCCTATCCTATCCTCTATCCTATTCTCTAGCCTATCCTATCCTCTACCCTATCCTATCCTCTATCCTATCCTATCCTCTATCCTATCCTATCCTCTATCCTATCCTATCCTCTATCCTATCCCATCCTCTATCCAATCCTATTCCTCTATCCTATCCTATCCTCTATCCTATCCTATCCTCTATTCTATCCTATACTATACCCTATTCTCTAGCCTATCCTATCCTCTACCCTATCCTATCCTCTATCCTATCCTATCCTCTATCCTATCCTATCCTCTATCCTATCCTATCCTCTATCCTATCCCATCCTCTATCCAATCCTATTCCTCTATCCTATCCTATCCTCTATCCTATCCTATCCTCTATTCTATCCTATACTATACCCTATCCTATCCTCTATCCTATCCTATCCTCTATAATATCGTATCCTCTATCCTATCCTATCCTCTATCCTACCCTATCCTCTATCCTATCCTATCCTCTATCCTATTATATCCTCTATCCTATCCAAACCCCTATCCGATCCTCTATCCTATCCTATCCTATATCCTATCATATCCTCAATCCTATCGTATCCGCTAACCTATCCTATTCTCTATCTTATCCAATCCCTTATCCTATTCTCTATCCTATCCTATCCTCTATCCTATCCATTCCTCTGTCCTATCCGATCCTCTATCCTATCCTATCCTCTATCCTATCCTATCCTCTATCCTATCCTCTTCTCTATAATATCCTCTATCCTATCGTATCCTCTATCCTATCCAATCCTCTGTCCTATCCGATCCTCTATCCTATCCTATCATCTATCCTATCCTATCCTCTATCCTATCCAAACCCCTATCCGATCCTCTATCCTATCCTATCCTATATCCTATCATATCCTCAATCCTATCGTATCCGCTATCCTATCCTATTCTCTATCCTATCCTATCCTCTATCCTATCCATTCCTCTGTCCTATCCGATCCTCTATCCTATCCTATCCTCTATCCTATCCTATCCTCTATCCTATCCTCTTCTCTATAATATGCTCTATCCTATCGTAATCTCTATCCTATCCTATCCTCTATCCTATCCTATCCTCTATCCTATCCTATCCTCTATCCTATCCTATCCTCTATCCTATTCTCTAGCCTATCCTATCCTCTACCCTATCCTATCCTCTATCCTATCCTATCCTCTATCCTATCCTATCCTCTATCCTATCCTATCCTCTATCCTATCCCATCCTCTATCCAATCCTATTCCTCTATCCTATCCTATCCTCTATCCTATCCTATCCTCTATTCTATCCTATACTATACCCTATCCTATCCTCTATCCTATCCTATCCTCTATAATATCGTATCCTCTATCCTAACCTATCCTCTATCCTACCCTATCCTCTATCCTATCCTATCCTCTCTCCTATCCTATCCTCTATCCTATCCAAACCCCTATCCGATCCTCTATCCTATCCTATCCTATATCCTATCATATCCTCAATCCTATCGTATCCGCTATCCTATCCTATTCTCTATCCTATCCTATCCTCTATCCTATCCTATCCTCTACCCTATCCTATCCTCTATCCTATCCTATCCTATCCTCTATCCTATCCTATCCTCTATCCTATCCTATCCTCTATCCTATCCTATCCTCTATCCTATCCTATCCTCTATCCTATCCTATCCTCTATCCTATTCTCTAGCCTATCCTATCCTCTACCCTATCCTATCCTCTATCCAATCCTATCCTCTATCCTATCCTACCCTATATCCTATCCTATCCGCTATCCTACCCTATCCTCTATCCTATAATATCCCAAATCCTATCCAATCCTCTATCCTATCCTCTATCCTATTCTCTATCCTATCCTATCCTCTATCCTATCCTATCCTCTATCATATCCTATCCTCTCTCCTATAATATCATCTATCCTATCCTATTCTCTATCCTATCCTATCCTATCCTCTATCCTATCCTATCCTCTATCCTATCCTATCCTCTATCCTATTCTCTATCCTATCCGATCCTCTATCCTATCCCATCCTCTATCCTATTCTCTAGCCTATCCTATTTTCTATCCTATTCTCTAGCCTATCCTATCCTCTACCCTATCCTATCCTCTATCCTATCCTATCCTCTATCCTATGCAATCCTCTATCCTATCCTATCCTCAATCCTATCCCATCCTCTATCCAATCCTATTCCTCTATCCTATCCTATCCTCTATCCTATCCTATCCTCTATTCTATCCTATACTATACCCTATCCTATCCTCTATCCTATCCTATCCTCTATAATATCCTATCCTCTCTCCTATCCTATCCTCTATCCTATCCTATCCTCTATCCTATCCAAACCCCTATCCGATCCTCTATCCTATCCTATCCTATATCCTATCATATCCTCAATCCTATCGTATCCGCTATCCTATCCTATTCTCTATCCTATCCTATCCTCTATCCAATCCTATCCTCTATCCTATCCTATCCTCTATCCTATCCTATCCTCTATCCTATCCTATCCTCTATTCTATTCTCTAGCCTATCCTATCCTCTACCGATTCCTATCCTCTATCCTATCCTATCCTCTATCCTATCCTATCCTCTATCCTATCCTACCCTATATCCTATCCTATCCGCTATCCTACCCTATCCTCTATCCTATAATATCCCAAATCCTATCCAATCCTCTATCCTATCCTCTATCCTATTCTCTGTCCTATCCGATCCTCTATCCTATCCTATCCTCTATCCTATCCTATCCTCTATCCTATGCTCTTCTCTCTAATATCCTCTATCCTATCGTATCCTCTATCCTATCCAATCCTCTGTCCTATCCGATCCTCTATCCTATCCTATCCTCTATCCTATCCTATCCTCTATCCTATCCTATCCTCTATCCTATCCAAACCCCAATCCGATCCTCTATCCTATCCTATCCTATATCCTATCATATCCTCAATCCTATCGTATCCGCTATCCTATCCTATTCTCTATCCTATCCTATCCTCTATCCTATCCTATCCTCTATCCTATCCTATCCTCTATCCTATCCTATCCTCTATCCTATCCTATCCTCTATCCTATCCTATCCTCTATCCTATTCTCTAGCCTATCCTATCCTCTACCCTATCCTATCCTCTATCCTATCCTATCCTCTATCCTATCCTATCCTCTATCCTACCCTATCCTCTATCCTATCCTATCCTCTATCCTATTATATCCTCTATCCTATCCTCTCTCCTATCCTATCCTCTATCCTATCCTATCCTCTATCCTATCCAAACCCCTATCCGATCCTCTATCCTATCCTATCCTATATCCTATCATATCCTCAATCCTATCGTATCCGCTATCCTATCCTATTCTCTATCCTATCCTATCCTCTATCCTATCCTATCCTCTATCCTATCCTATCATCTATCCTATCCTAACCTCTATCCTATCCTATTCTGTATCCTATCCTCTATCCTATCCAATCCCCTATCCTTTCCTATATTCGATCCTCTCCTCTATAATATCGTATCCTCTATCCTATAATATCATCCATCCTATCCTATTCCCTATCCTAACCTATCCTATTCTCTATCGTATCCTATCCTGTGTCCTATCCAATCCTATATCCTATATCCTCTATCCTATCCTATCCTCAATCCTATCGTATCCGCTATACTATCCTATTCTCTATCCTATCCTATCCTCTATCCTATCCTATCCTCTATCCTATTCTCTAGCCTACCCTATCCTCTATCCTGTCCTATCCTCTATCCTATCCTATCCTCTATTCTATTCTCTAGCCTATCCTATCCTCTACCCTATCCTATCCTCTATCCTATCCTATCCTCTATCCTATCCTACCCTATATCCTATCCTATCCGCTATCCTACCCTATCCTCTATCCTATAATATCCCAAATCCTATCCAATCCTCTATCCTATCCTCTATCCTACTCTCTATCCTATCCTATCCTCTATCCTATCCAATCCTCTATCCTATCCTATCCTCTATCCTATCCTATCCTCTATCCTATCCTATCCTCTTTCCTTTAATATCATCTATCCTATCCTATTCTCTATCCTATCCAATCCCCTATGCTATCCAATCCCCTATCCTATCATCTATCCTATCCTATTCTGTATCCTATCCTCTATCCTATCCAATCCCCTATCCTTTCCTATATTCGATCCTCTCCTCTATAATATCGTATCCTCTATCATATCCTATACTCTTTCCTATAATATCATCTATCCTATGCTATTCTCTATCCTATCCAATCCCCTATCCTATCCTCTATCCTATCCTATCCTCTATCCTATCCTATCCTCTATCCTATCCTATCCTCTATCCTATCCAAACCCCTATCCGATCCTCTATCCTATCCTATCCTATATCCTATCATATCCTCAATCCTATCGTATCCGCTATCCTATCCTATTCTCTATCCTATCCAATCCCTTATCCTATTCTCTATCCTATCCTATCCTCTATCCTATCCAATCCTCTGTCCTATCCGATCCTCTATCCTACCCTATCCTCTATCCTATCCTATCCTCTACCCTATCCTCTTCTCTGTAATATCCTCTATCCTATCGTATCATCTATCCTATCCAATCCTCTGTCCTATCCGATCCTCTATCCTATCCTATCCTCTACAATATCGTATCCTCTATAATATCGTATCCTCTATCATATACTATCCTCTTTCCTTTAATATCATCTGTCCTATCCTATTCTCTATCCTAACCTATCCTATTCTCTATCGTATCCTATCCTGTGTCCTATCCAATCCTATATCCTATATCCTCTATCCTATCCTATCCTCAATCCTATCGTATCCGCTATCCTATCCTATCCTCTATCCTATCCTATCCTCTATCCTATCCTATCCTCTATCCTATTCTCTAGCCTACCCTATCCTCTATCCTATCCAATCCTCTATCCTATCCGATCCTCTATCGTATCCTATCCTCTAGCCTATCCTATCCTCTATCCTATCCTATCGTCTATCCTATCCTATCCTCTATCCCATCCTATTCTCTATCCAATCCTATCCTATCCTCTATCGTATCCTATTCTTTATCCTATCCAATCCTATATCGTATCCTCTATCCTCTCCTATCCTCTATCCTATCCTATCCTGTATCATATCCTATCCTCTATCCTCTATCCTATCCTATCCTCTATCCTACCCTATCCTCTATCCTATCCTATCCTCTATCCTATTATATCCTCTATCCTATCCTATCCTCTCTCCTATCCTATCCTCTATCCTATCCTATCCTCTATCCTATCCAAACCCCTATCCGATCCTCTATCCTATCCTATCCTATATCCTATCATATCCTCAATCCTATCGTATCCGCTATCCTATCCTATTCTCTATCCTATCCTATCCTCTATCCTATCCTATCCTCTATCCTATCCTATCATCTATCCTATCCTAACCTCTATCCTATCCTATTCTGTATCCTATCCTCTATCCTATCCAATCCCCTATCCTTTCCTATATTCGATCCTCTCCTCTATAATATCGTATCCTCTATCCTATAATATCATCCATCCTATCCTATTCCCTATCCTAACCTATCCTATTCTCTATCGTATCCTATCCTGTGTCCTATCCAATCCTATATCCTATATCCTCTATCCTATCCTATCCTCAATCCTATCGTATCCGCTATCCTATCCTATTCTCTATCCTGTCCTATCCTCTATCCTATCCTATCCTCTATCCTATTCTCTAGCCTACCCTATCCTCTATCCTATCCTATCCTCTATCCTATCCTATCCTCTATTCTATTCTCTAGCCTATCCTATCCTCTACCCTATCCTATCCTCTATCCTATCCTATCCTCTATCCTATCCTACCCTATATCCTATCCTATCCGCTATCCTACCCTATCCTCTATCCTATAATATCCCAAATCCTATCCAATCCTCTATCCTATCCTCTATCCTACTCTCTATCCTATCCTATCCTCTATCCTATCCAATCCTCTATCCTATCCTATCCTCTATCCTATCCTATCCTCTATCCTATCCTATAGTCTTTCCTTTAATATCATCTATCCTATCCTATTCTCTATCCTATCCAATCCCCTATGCTATCCAATCCCCTATCCTATCATCTATCCTATCCTAACCTCTATCCTATCCTATTCTGTATCCTATCCTCTATCCTATCCAATCCCCTATCCTTTCCTATATTCGATCCTCTCCTCTATAATATCGTATCCTCTATCATATCCTATACTCTTTCCTATAATATCATCTATCCTATGCTATTCTCTATCCTATCCAATCCCCTATCCTATCCTCTATCCTATCCTATCCTCTATCCTATCCTATCCTCTATCCTATCCAAACCCCTATCCGATCCTCTATCCTATCCTATCCTATATCCTATCATATCCTCAATCCTATCGTATCCGCTATCCTATCCTATTCTCTATCCTATCCAATCCCTTATCCTATTCTCTATCCTATCCTATCCTCTATCCTATCCAATCCTCTGTCCTATCCGATCCTCTATCCTACCCTATCCTCTATCCTATCCTATCCTCTACCCTATCCTCTTCTCTGTAATATCCTCTATCCTATCGTATCATCTATCCTATCCAATCCTCTGTCCTATCCGATCCTCTATCCTATCCTATCCTCTACAATATCGTATCCTCTATAATATCGTATCCTCTATCATATACTATCCTCTTTCCTTTAATATCATCTGTCCTATCCTATTCTCTATCCTAACCTATCCTATTCTCTATCGTATCCTATCCTGTGTCCTATCCAATCCTATATCCTATATCCTCTATCCTATCCTATCCTCAATCCTATCGTATCCGCTATCCTATCCTATCCTCTATCCTATCCTATCCTCTATCCTATCCTATCCTCTATCCTATTCTCTAGCCTACCCTATCCTCTATCCTATCCAATCCTCTATCCTATCCGATCCTCTATCGTATCCTATCCTCTAGCCTATCCTATCCTCTATCCTATCCTATCGTCTATCCTATCCTATCCTCTATCCCATCCTATTCTCTATCCAATCCTATCCTATCCTCTATCGTATCCTATTCTTTATCCTATCCAATCCTATATCGTATCCTCTATCCTCTCCTATCCTCTATCCTATCCTATCCTGTATCATATCCTATCCTCTATCCTCTATCCTATCCTATCCTCTATCCTATCCTATCCTCTATCCTATCCTATCCTCTATCCTATCCTATCCTCTATCCTATCCTATCCTCTATCCTATCCTATCCTCTATCCAATCCTATCCTCTATCCTATCCAATCCTCTGTCCTATCCGATCCTCTATCCTATCCTATCCTCTATCCTATCCTATCCTCTACCGTATATTATCCTCTATCCTATCCTATCCTCTACCCTATCCTATCCTCTATCCTATCCTATCCTCTATCCTATCCAATCCTATATCGTATCCTCTATCCTATCCTATCCTCTATCCTATCCTATTCTCTATCCTATCCTATCCTGTATCCTATCCTACCCTCTATCGTATCCTATCCTCTATCCTATCCTATCCTCTATCCTATCCTATTCTCTATCCTATCCTATCCTCTATCCTATCCTATCCTCTATCATATCCTATCCGCTATCCTATCCTATCCTCTAACCTATCCTATCCTCTATCCTATCCTATCCTCTATCCTATCCTATCCTCTATCCTATCCTATCCACTATCCTATCCTTTCCTCTATCCTATCCTATCCTCTATCCTATCCTATCCTCTATCCTATTCTCTATCCTATCCTATCCTCTATCCTATCCTATCCTCTATCCTATCCTATTCTCTATCCTATTATATCCTCTATCCTATTCTATCCTCTATCCTATCCTATCCTCTATCCTCTCCTATCCTCTATCATATGCTATCCTCTATCCTATCCTATCCTCTATCCTATTCTATCCTCTATCCTATCCAATCCTATATCCTATTCTCTATCCTATCCAATTCTATATCCTATTCTCCATCCTATCCTATCCTCTATCCTATCCTATAACCTATCCTATCCTCTATCCTATCCTATCCTCTATCCTATCCTATCCTCTATCCTATCCTATCCTATTCTCTATCCTATCCTATCCTCTACCCTATCCTATACTCTATCCTATCCTATTCTCTATCCTATCCTATCCTGTATCATATCCTATCCTCTATCCTATCCAATCCACTATCCTATCCTATCCTCTATCCTATCCTATCCTCTATCCTATCCTATCCACTATCCTATCCTATCCTCTATCTTATCCTATCCTCTATCCTATCCTATCCTCTATCCTATCCTATCCTCTATCATATGCTATCCTCTATCCTATCCTATCCTCTATCCTATCCTATCCTCTATCCTATCCTATCCTCTACCGTATATTATCCTCTATCCTATCCTATCCTCTACCCTATCCTATCCTCTATCCTATCCTATCCTCTATCCTATCCTATCCTCTATCCTATTCTCTATCCTATCCTATCCTCTATCCTATCCTATCCTCTATCCTATCCTATTCTCTATCCTATTCTATCCTCTATCCTATTCTATCCTCTATCCTATCCTATCCTCTATCCTCTCCTATCCTCTATCATATGCTATCCTCTATCCTATCCTATCCTCTATCCTATTCTATCCTCTATCCTATCCAATCCTATATCCTATTCTCTATCCTATCCAATCCTATATCCTATTCTCCATCCTATCCTATCCTCTATCCTATCCTATAACCTATCCTATCCTCTATCCTATCCTATCCTCTATCCTATCCTATCCTATTCTTTATCCTATCCTATCCTCTACCCTATCCTATCCTCTATCCTAACCTATTCTCTATCCTATCCTATCCTGTATCATATCCTATCCTCTAACCTATCCAATCCACTATCCTATCCTATCCTCTATCCTATCCTATCCTCTATCCTATCCTATCCACTATCCTATCCTATCCTCTATCTTATCCTATCCTCTATCCTATCCTATCCTCTATCCTATCCTATCCTCTATCATATGCTATCCTCTATCCTATCCTATCCTCTATCCTATCCTATCCTCTATCCTATCCTATCCTCTACCGTATATTATCCTCTATCCTATCCTATCCTCTACCCTATCCTATCCTCTATCCTATCCTATCCTCTATCCTATCCAATCCTATATCCTATTCTCCATCCTATCCTATCCTCTATCCTATCCTATCCTCTATCCTATCCTATCCTATCCTCTATCCTATCCTATCCTCTATCATATCCTATCCTCTATCCTATCCTATCCTCTATCCTATCCTATCCGCTATCCTATCCAATCCTATATCCTATTCTCTATCCTATCCTATCCTCTATCCTATCCTATCCTCTATCCTATCCTATCCTCTATCCTATCCTCCATTCTATCCAATCCTATATCCTATCCTCTATCATATCCTATCCCCTATCCTATCCTATCCTCTATCCTATCCTATCCGCTATCCTATCCAATCCTCTATCCTATCCTATCCTCTATCCTATCCTATCCTCTATCATATCCTATCTCTATCCTATCCTATCCTCTATACTATTCTATCATCTATCCTATCCAATCCTATATCCTATTTTCTATCCTATCCAATCCTATATCCTATTTTCCATCCTATCCTATCCAATCCTATATCCTATTTTCTATCCTATCCAATCCTATATCCTATTCTCCATCCTATCCTATCCTCTATCCTATCCTATCCTCTATCCTATCCTATCCTCTATCCTATCCCATCCTCTATCCTATCCTATCCTATCCTATCCTCTATCCTATCCTATCCTCTATCATATCCTATCCTCTATCCTATCCTATCCTCTATCCTATCCTATCCGCTATCCTATCCAATCCTATATCCTATTCTCTATCCTATCCTATCCTCTATCCTATCCTATCCTCTATCCTATCGTATTCTCTATCCTATCCTATCCTCTATCCTATTCTATCCTCTATCCTATCCTATCCTCTATCCTATCCTATCCTCTATCATATCCTATCCTCTATCCTATCCTATCCTCTATACTATTCTATCATCTATCCTATCCAATCCTATATCCTATTTTCTATCCTATCCAATCCTATATCCTATTCTCCATCCTATCCTATCCTCTATCCTATCCTATCCTCTATCCTATCCTATCCTATCCTCTATCCTATCCTATCCTCTATCATATCCTATCCTCTATCCTATCCTATCCTCTATCCTATCCTATCCGCTATCCTATCCAATCCTATATCCTATTCTCTATCCTATCCTATCCTCTATCCTATCCTATCCTGTATCATATCCTATCCTCTATCCTATCCAATCCACTATCCTATCCTATCCTATCCTCTATCCTCTCCTATCCTCTATCATATGCTATCCTCTATCCTATCCTATCCTCTATCCTATTCTATCCTCTATCCTATCCAATCCTATATCCTATTCTCTATCCTATCCAATTCTATATCCTATTCTCCATCCTATCCTATCCTCTATCCTATCCTATAACCTATCCTATCCTCTATCCTATCCTATCCTCTATCCTATCCTATCCTCTATCCTATCCTATCCTATTCTCTATCCTATCCTATCCTCTACCCTATCCTATACTCTATCCTATCCTATTCTCTATCCTATCCTATCCTGTATCATATCCTATCCTCTATCCTATCCAATCCACTATCCTATCCTATCCTCTATCCTATCCTATCCTCTATCCTATCCTATCCACTATCCTATCCTATCCTCTATCTTATCCTATCCTCTATCCTATCCTATCCTCTATCCTATCCTATCCTCTATCATATGCTATCCTCTATCCTATCCTATCCTCTATCCTATCCTATCCTCTATCCTATCCTATCCTCTACCGTATATTATCCTCTATCCTATCCTATCCTCTACCCTATCCTATCCTCTATCCTATCCTATCCTCTATCCTATCCTATCCTCTATCCTATTCTCTATCCTATCCTATCCTCTATCCTATCCTATCCTCTATCCTATCCTATTCTCTATCCTATTCTATCCTCTATCCTATTCTATCCTCTATCCTATCCTATCCTCTATCCTCTCCTATCCTCTATCATATGCTATCCTCTATCCTATCCTATCCTCTATCCTATTCTATCCTCTATCCTATCCAATCCTATATCCTATTCTCTATCCTATCCAATCCTATATCCTATTCTCCATCCTATCCTATCCTCTATCCTATCCTATAACCTATCCTATCCTCTATCCTATCCTATCCTCTATCCTATCCTATCCTATTCTTTATCCTATCCTATCCTCTACCCTATCCTATCCTCTATCCTAACCTATTCTCTATCCTATCCTATCCTGTATCATATCCTATCCTCTAACCTATCCAATTCACTATCCTATCCTATCCTCTATCCTATCCTATCCTCTATCCTATCCTATCCACTATCCTATCCTATCCTCTATCTTATCCTATCCTCTATCCTATCCTATCCTCTATCCTATCCTATCCTCTATCATATGCTATCCTCTATCCTATCCTATCCTCTATCCTATCCTATCCTCTATCCTATCCTATCCTCTACCGTATATTATCCTCTATCCTATCCTATCCTCTACCCTATCCTATCCTCTATCCTATCCTATCCTCTATCCTATCCAATCCTATATCCTATTCTCCATCCTATCCTATCCTCTATCCTATCCTATCCTCTATCCTATCCTATCCTATCCTCTATCCTATCCTATCCTCTATCATATCCTATCCTCTATCCTATCCTATCCTCTATCCTATCCTATCCGCTATCCTATCCAATCCTATATCCTATTCTCTATCCTATCCTATCCTCTATCCTATCCTATCCTCTATCCTATCCTATCCTCTATCCTATCCTCCATTCTATCCAATCCTATATCCTATCCTCTATCATATCCTATCCCCTATCCTATCCTATCCTCTATCCTATCCTATCCGCTATCCTATCCAATCCTCTATCCTATCCTATCCTCTATCCTATCCTATCCTCTATCATATCCTATCTCTATCCTATCCTATCCTCTATACTATTCTATCATCTATCCTATCCAATCCTATATCCTATTTTCTATCCTATCCAATCCTATATCCTATTTTCCATCCTATCCTATCCAATCCTATATCCTATTTTCTATCCTATCCAATCCTATATCCTATTCTCCATCCTATCCTATCCTCTATCCTATCCTATCCTCTATCCTATCCTATCCTCTATCCTATCCCATCCTCTATCCTATCCTATCCTATCCTATCCTCTATCCTATCCTATCCTCTATCATATCCTATCCTCTATCCTATCCTATCCTCTATCCTATCCTATCCGCTATCCTATCCAATCCTATATCCTATTCTCTATCCTATCCTATCCTCTATCCTATCGTATTCTCTATCCTATCCTATCCTCTATCCTATTCTATCCTCTATCCTATCCTATCCTCTATCCTATCCTATCCTCTATCATATCCTATCCTCTATCCTATCCTATCCTCTATACTATTCTATCATCTATCCTATCCAATCCTATATCCTATTTTCTATCCTATCCAATCCTATATCCTATTCTCCATCCTATCCTATCCTCTATCCTATCCTATCCTCTATCCTATCCTATCCTATCCTCTATCCTATCCTATCCTCTATCATATCCTATCCTCTATCCTATCCTATCCTCTATCCTATCCTATCCGCTATCCTATCCAATCCTATATCCTATTCTCTATCCTATCCTATCCTCTATCCTATCCTATCCTGTATCATATCCTATCCTCTATCCTATCCAATCCACTATCCTATCCTATCCTCTATCCTATCCTATCCTCTATCCTATCCTATCCTCTATCCTATCCTCCATTCTATCCAATCCTATATCCTATCCTCTATCATATCCTATCCCCTATCCTATCCTATCCTCTATCCTATCCTATCCGCTATCCTATCCAATCCTCTATCCTATCCTATCCTCTATCCTATCCTATCCTCTATCATATCCTATCTCTATCCTATCCTATCCTCTATACTATTCTATCATCTATCCTATCCAATCCTATATCCTATTTTCTATCCTATCCAATCCTATATCCTATTCTCCATCCTATCCTATCCAATCCTATATCCTATTTTCTATCCTATCCAATCCTATATCCTATTCTCCATCCTATCCTATCCTCTATCCTATCCTATCCTCTATCCTATCCTATCCTCTATCCTATCCCATCCTCTATCCTATCCTATCCTATCCTATCCTCTATCCTATCCTATCCTCTATCATATCCTATCCTCTATCCTATCCTATCCTCTATCCTATCCTATCCGCTATCCTATCCAATCCTATATCCTATTCTCTATCCTATCCTATCCTCTATCCTATCCTATCCTCTATCCTATCGTATTCTCTATCCTATCCATCCTCTATCCTATTCTATCCTCTATCCAATCCTATCCTCTATCCTATCCTATCCTCTATCATATCCTATCCTCTATCCTATCCTATCCTCTATCCTATTCTATCCTCTATCCTATCCAATCGTATATCCTATTCTCTATCCTATCCTATCCTCTATCCTATCCTATCCTCTATCCTATCCTATCCTCTATCCTATCCTATCCTCTATCCTATCCTATCCTATCCTCTATCCTATCCTAACCTCTATCATATCCTATCCTCTATCCTATCCTATCCTCTATCCTATCCAATCCTATATCCTATTCTCTATCCTATCCAATCCTATATCCTATTCTCCATCCTATCCTATCCTCTATCCTATCCTATAACCTATCCTATCCTCTATGCTATCCTATCCTCTATCCTATCCTATCCTATTCTCTATCCTATCCTATCCTCTACCCTATCCTATCCTCTATCCTATCCTATTCTCTATCCTATCCTATCCTGTATCATATCCTATCCTCTATCCTATCCAATCCACTATCCTATCCTATCCTCTATCCTATCCTATCCTCTATCCTATCGTATTCTCTATCCTATCCATCCTCTATCCTATCCTATCCTCTATCCTATCCTATCGTTTATCCTATCCTATCCTCTATCCTATCCTATCCTCTATCCTATCCTATCCTCTATCCTATCCTATCCTCTATCCTATCCTATCCTCTACCGTATATTATCCTCTATCCTATCCTATCCTCTACCCTATCCTATCCTCTATCCTATCCTATCCTCTATCCTATCCAATCCTATATCGTATCCTCTATCCTATCCTATCCTCTATCCTATCCTATTCTCTATCCTATCCTATCCTGTATCCTATCCTACCCTCTATCGTATCCTATCCTCTATCCTATCCTATCCTCTATCCTATCCTATTCTCTATCCTATCCTATCCTCTATCCTATCCTATCCTCTATCATATCCTATCCGCTATCCTATCCTATCCTCTAACCTATCCTATCCTCTATCCTATCCTCTATCCTATCCTATCCACTATCCTATCCTATCCTCTATCCTATCCTATCCTCTATCCTATCCTATCCTCTATCCTATTCTATCCTCTATCCTATCCAATCCTATATCCTATTCTCTATCCTATCCTATCCTCTATCGTATCCTATCCTCTATCGTATCCTATCCTCTATCCTATCCTATCCTCTATCCTATCCTATCCTCTATCCTATCCTATTCTCTATCCTATCCTATCCTCTATCCTATTCTGTCCTCTATCCTATCCTATCCTCTATCCTATCCTATCCTCTATCATATCCTATCCTCTATCCTATCCTATCCTCTATCCTATTCTATCCTCTATCCTATCCAATCGTATATCCTATTCTCTATCCTATCCTATCCTCTATCCTATCCTATCCTATTCTCTATCCTATCCTATCCTCTACCCTATCCTATCCTCTATCCTATCCTATTCTCTATCCTATCCTATCCTGTATCATATCCTTTCCTCTATCCTATCCAATCCACTATCCTATCCTATCCTCTATCCTATCCTATCCTCTATCCTATCCTATCCACTATCCTATCCTATCCTCTATCTTATCCTATCCTCTATCCTATCCTATCCTCTATCCTATCCTATCGTTTATCCTATCCTATCCTCTATCCTATCCTATCCACTATCCTATCCTTTCCTCTATCCTATCCTATCCTCTATCCTATCCTATCCTCTATCCTATTCTCTATCCTATCCTATCCTCTATCCTATCCTATCCTCTATCCTATCCTATTCTCTATCCTATCCTATCCTCTATCCTATTCTATCCTCTATCCTATCCTATCCTCTATCCTCTCCTATCCTCTATCATATGCTATCCTCTATCCTATCCTATCCTCTATCCTATTCTATCCTCTATCCTATCCAATCCTATATCCTATTCTCTATCCTATCCAATCCTATATCCTATTCTCCATCCTATCCTATCCTCTATCCTATCCTATAACCTATCCTATCCTCTATCCTATCCTATCCTCTATCCTATCCTATCCTATTCTCTATCCTATCCTATCCTCTACCCTATCCTATCCTCTATCCTATCCTATTCTCTATCCTATCCTATCCTGTATCATATCCTATCCTCTATCCTATCCTATCCTCTATCCTATCCTATCCACTATCCTATCCTATCCTCTATCTTATCCTATCCTCTATCCTATCCTATCCTCTATCCTATCCTATCCTCTATCATATGCTATCCTCTATCCTATCCTATCCTCTATCCTATCCTATCCCCTATCCTATCCTATCCTCTATCCTATCCTATCCGCTATCCTATCCAATCCTCTATCCTATCCTATCCTCTATCCTATCCTATCCTCTATCATATCCTATCTCTATCCTATCCTATCCTCTATACTATTCTATCATCTATCCTATCCAATCCTATATCCTATTTTCTATCCTATCCAATCCTATATCCTATTCTCCATCCTATCCTATCCAATCCTATATCCTATTTTCTATCCTATCCAATCCTATATCCTATTCTCCATCCTATCCTATCCTCTATCCTATCCTATCCTCTATCCTATCCTATCCTCTATCCTATCCCATCCTCTATCCTATCCTATCCTATCCTATCCTCTATCCTATCCTATCCTCTATCATATCCTATCCTCTATCCTATCCTATCCTCTATCCTATCCTATCCGCTATCCTATCCAATCCTATATCCTATTCTCTATCCTATCCTATCCTCTATCCTATCCTATCCTCTATCCTATCGTATTCTCTATCCTATCCTATCCTCTATCCTATTCTATCCTCTATCCTATCCTATCCTCTATCCTATCCTATCCTCTATCATATCCTATCCTCTATCCTATCCTATCCTCTATCCTATTCTATCCTCTATCCTATCCAATCGTATATCCTATTCTCTATCCTATCCTATCCTCTATCCTATCCTATCCTCTATCCTATCCTATCCTCTATCCTATCCTATCCTCTATCCTATCCTATCCTCTATCCTATCCTATCCTATCCTCTATCCTATCCTAACCTCTATCATATCCTATCCTCTATCCTATTCTATCCTCTATCCTATCCTATCCTCTATCCTATCCTATCCTCTATCTTATCCTATCCTCTATCCTATCCTATCCTCTATCCTATCCTATCCTCTATCCTATCCTATCCTCTACCGTATATTATCCTCTATCCTATCCTATCCTCTACCCTATCCTATCCTCTATCCTATCCTATCCTCTATCCTATCCAATCCTATATCGTATCCTCTATCCTATCCTATCCTCTATCCTATCCTATTCTCTATCCTATCCTATCCTGTATCCTATCCTACCCTCTATCGTATCCTATCCTCTATCCTATCCTATCCTCTATCCTATCCTATTCTCTATCCTATCCTATCCTCTATCCTATCCTATCCTCTATCATATCCTATCCGCTATCCTATCCTATCCTCTAACCTATCCTATCCTCTATCCTATCCTATCCTCTATCCTATCCTATCCTATCCTCTATCCTATCCTATCCACTATCCTATCCTATCCTCTATCTTATCCTATCCTCTATCCTATCCTATCCTCTATCCTATCCTATCGTTTATCCTATCCTATCCTCTATCCTATCCTATCCTCTATCCTATCCTATCCTCTATCCTATCCTATCCTCTATCCTATCCTATCCTCTATCCTATCCTATCCTCTATCCTATCCTATCCTCTACCGTATATTATCCTCTATCCTATCCTATCCTCTACCCTATCCTATCCTCTATCCTATCCTATCCTCTATCCTATCCAATCCTATATCGTATCCTCTATCCTATCCTATCCTCTATCCTATCCTATTCTCTATCCTATCCTATCCTGTATCCTATCCTACCCTCTATCGTATCCTATCCTCTATCCTATCCTATCCTCTATCCTATCCTATTCTCTATCCTATCCTATCCTCTATCCTATCCTACCCTCTATCATATCCTATCCGCTATCCTATCCTATCCTCTAACCTATCCTATCCTCTATCCTATCCTATCCTCTATCCTATCCTATCCTCTATCCTATCCTATCCACTATCCTATCCTTTCCTCTATCCTATCCTATCCTCTATCCTATCCTATCCTCTATCCTATTCTCTATCCTATCCTATCCTCTATCCTATCCTATCCTCTATCCTATCCTATTCTCTATCCTATCCTATCCTCTATCCTATTCTATCCTCTATCCTATCCTATCCTCTATCCTCTCCTATCCTCTATCATATGCTATCCTCTATCCTATCCTATCCTCTATCCTATTCTATCCTCTATCCTATCCAATCCTATATCCTATTCTCTATCCTATCCAATCCTATATCCTATTCTCCATCCTATCCTATCCTCTATCCTATCCTATAACCTATCCTATCCTCTATCCTATCCTATCCTCTATCCTATCCTATCCTATTCTCTATCCTATCCTATCCTCTACCCTATCCTATCCTCTATCCTATCCTATTCTCTATCCTATCCTATCCTGTATCATATCCTATCCTCTATCCTATCCTATCCTCTATCCTATCCTATCCACTATCCTATCCTATCCTCTATCTTATCCTATCCTCTATCCTATCCTATCCTCTATCCTATCCTATCCTCTATCATATGCTATCCTCTATCCTATCCTATCCTCTATCCTATCCTATCCTCTATCCTATCCTATCCTCTACCGTATATTATCCTCTATCCTATCCTATCCTCTACCCTATCCTATCCTCTATCCTATCCTATCCTCTATCCTATCCTATCCTCTATCCTATTCTCTATCCTATCCTATCCTCTATCCTATCCTATCCTCTATCCTATCCTATTCTCTAACCTATCCTATCCTCTATCCTATTCTATCCTCTATCCTATCCTATCCTCTATCCTCTCCTATCCTCTATCATATGCCATCCTCTATCCTATCCTATCCTCTATCCTATTCTATCCTATATCCTATTCTCTATCCTATCCAATCCTATATCCTATTCTCCATCCTATCCTATCCTCTATCCTATCCTATTACCTATCCTATCCTCTATCCTATCCTATCCTCTATCCTATCCTATCCTATTCTCTATCCTATCCTATCCTCTACCCTATCCTATCCTCTATCCTATCCTATTCTCTATCCTATCCTATCCTGTATCATATCCTATCCTCTATCCTATCCTATCCTCTATCCTATCCTATCCACTATCCTATCCTATCCTCTATCTTATCCTATCCTCTATCCTATCCTATCCTCTATCCTATCCTATCCTCTATCATATGCTATCCTCTATCCTATCCTATCCTCTATCCTATCCTATCCTCTATCCTATCCTATCCTCTACCGTATATTATCCTCTATCCTATCCTATCCTCTACCCTATCCTATCCTCTATCCTATCCTATCCTCTATCCTATCCTATCCTCTATCCTATTCTCTATCCTATCCTATCCTCTATCCTATCCTATCCTCTATCCTATCCTATTCTCTATCCTATCCTATCCTCTATCCTATTCTATCCTCTATCCTATCCTATCCTCTATCCTATCCTATCCTCTATCCTATCCTATCCACTATCCTATCCTTTCCTCTATCCTATCCTATCCTCTATCCTATCCTATCCTCTATCCTATTCTCTATCCTATCCTATCCTCTATCCTATCCTATCCTCTATCCTATCCTATTCTCTATCCTATCCTATCCTCTATCCTATTCTATCCTCTATCCTATCCTATCCTCTATCCTCTCCTATCCTCTATCATATGCTATCCTCTATCCTATCCTATCCTCTATCCTATTCTATCCTCTATCCTATCCAATCCTATATCCTATTCTCTATCCTATCCAATCCTATATCCTATTCTCCATCCTATCCTATCCTCTATCCTATCCTATAACCTATCCTATCCTCTATCCTATCCTATCCTCTATCCTATCCTATCCTATTCTCTATCCTATCCTATCCTCTACCCTATCCTATCCTCTATCCTATCCTATTCTCTATCCTATCCTATCCTGTATCATATCCTATCCTCTATCCTATCCTATCCTCTATCCTATCCTATCCACTATCCTATCCTATCCTCTATCTTATCCTATCCTCTATCCTATCCTATCCTCTATCCTATCCTATCCTCTATCATATGCTATCCTCTATCCTATCCTATCCTCTATCCTATCCTATCCTCTATCCTATCCTATCCTCTACCGTATATTATCCTCTATCCTATCCTCTCCTCTACCCTATCCTATCCTCTATCCTATCCTATCCTCTATCCTATCCTATCCTCTATCCTATTCTCTATCCTATCCTATCCTCTATCCTATCCTATCCTCTATCCTATCCTATTCTCTATCCTATCCTATCCTCTATCCTATTCTATCCTCTATCCTATCCTATCCTCTATCCTCTCCTATCCTCTATCATATGCTATCCTCTATCCTATCCTATCCTCTATCCTATTCTATCCTCTATCCTATCCAATCCTATATCCTATTCTCTATCCTATCCAATCCTATATCCTATTCTCCATCCTATCCTATCCTCTATCCTATCCTATAACCTATCCTATCCTCTATCCTATCCTATCCTCTATCCTATCCTATCCTATTCTCTATCCTATCCTATCCTCTACCCTATCCTATCCTCTATCCTATCCTATTCTCTATCCTATCCTATCCTGTATCATATCCTATCCTCTATCCTATCCAATCCACTATCCTATCCTATCCTCTATCCTATCCTATCCTCTATCCTATCCTATCCACTATCCTATCCTATCCTCTATCTTATCCTATCCTCTATCCTATCCTATCCTCTATCCTATCCTATCCTCTATCATATGCTATCCTCTATCCTATCCTATCCTCTATCCTATCCTATCCTCTATCCTATCCTATCCTCTATCCTATCCTATCCTCTACCGTATATTATCCTCTATCCTATCCTATCCTCTACCCTATCCTATCCTCTATCGTATCCTATCCTCTATCCTATCCTATCCTCTATCCTATCCTATCATCTATCCTATTCTATCGTTTATCCTTTCCTATCCTCTATCCTATCCTATCTCTATCCTACCCTATCCTCTATCCTATCCTATCCTCTAACATATCCTATCCGCTATCCTATCCTATCCTCTATCCTATTTTATCCTCTATCCTATCCAATCATATATCCTATTCTCTATCCTATCCTATCCTCTATCCTATTCTATCCTCTATCCTAACCAATCCTATATCCTATTCTCTATCCTATCCTATCCTCTATCGTATCCTATCCTCTATCCTATCCAATCCTATATCGTATCCTCTATCCTATCCTATCCTCTATCCTATCCTATCCACTATCCTATCCTATCCTCTATCCTATCCTATCCTCTATCCTATCCTATCCTCTATCCTATCCTATCCTCTATCCTATCCTATCCTCTAAGATATCCGATCCGCTATCCTATCCTATCCTCTATCGTATCCTATCCTCTATCCTATCCTATCCTCTATCATATCCTATCCTCTATCCTATCCTATCCTCTATCCTATCCTATCCGCTATCCTATCCAATCCTATATCCTATTCTCTATCCTATCCTATCCTCTATCGTGTCCTATCCTCTATCCTATCCTATCCTCTATCCTATCCTATCCTCTATCCTATCCTATCCTCTGTCCTATCCTATCTTCTAACATATCCGATCCGCTATCCTATCCTATCCTCTATCGTATCCTATCCTCTATCCTATCCTATCCTCTATCATATCCTATCCTCTATCCTATTCTATCCTCTATCCTATCCAATCCTATATCCTATTCTCTATCCTATCCTATCCTCTATCCTATCCTATCCTCTATCCTATCCTATCCTCTATCCTATTCTATCCTCTGTCCTAGCCAATCCTATATCCTATTCTCTATCCTATCCTATCCTCTATCCTATCCTATCCTCTATCCTATTCTATCCTCTGTCCTAGCCAATCCTATATCCTATTCTCTATCCTATCCTATCCTCTATCGTATCCTATCTTCTATCCTATCCAATCCACTATCCTATCCTATCCTCTATCCTATCCTATCCTCTATCCTATCCTATCCTCTATCCTATCCTATCCTCTATCCTATCCTATCATCTATCCTATTCTATCGTTTATCCTTTCCTATCCTCTATCCTATCCTATCTCTATCCTACCCTATCCTCTATCCTATCCTATCCTCTAACATATCCTATCCGCTATCCTATCCTATCCTCTATCCTATTTTATCCTCTATCCTATCCAATCATATATCCTATTCTCTATCCTATCCTATCCTCTATCCTATTCTATCCTCTATCCTATCCAATCCTATATCCTATTCTCTATCCTATCCTATCCTCTATCGTATCCTATCCTCTATCCTATCCAATCCTATATCGTATCCTCTATCCTATCCTATCCTCTATCCTATCATATCCACTATCCTATCCTATCCTCTATCCTATCCTATCCTCTATCCTATCCTATCCTCTATCCTATCCTATCCTCTATCCTATCCTATCCTCTAAGATATCCGATCCGCTATCCTATCCTATCCTCTATCGTATCCTATCCTCTATCCTATC
Source organism: Halictus rubicundus (assembly GCF_050948215.1). Taxonomy (NCBI): domain Eukaryota; kingdom Metazoa; phylum Arthropoda; class Insecta; order Hymenoptera; family Halictidae; genus Halictus; species Halictus rubicundus. The sequence continues at coordinate 957,736 of NW_027488581.1, read as the reverse complement.
CTATCCTCTATCATATCCTATCCTCTATCCTATCCTATCCTCTATCCTATCCTATCCGCTATCCTATCCAATCCTATATCCTATTCTCTATCCTATCCTATCCTCTATCGTATCCTATCCTCTATCCTATCCTATCCTCTATCCTATCCTATCCTCTATCCTATCCTATCCTCTGTCCTATCCTATCTTCTAACATATCCGATCCGCTATCCTATCCTATCCTCTATCGTATCCTATCCTCTATCCTATCCTATCCTCTATCATATCCTATCCTCTATCCTATCCTATCCTCTATCCTATCCTATCCGCTATCCTATCCAATCCTATATCCTATTCTCTATCCTATCCTATCCTCTATCGTATCCTATCCTCTATGCTATCCTATCCTCTATCCTATCCTATCCTATCCTCTATCATATCCTATCCTCTATCCTATCTTATCCTCTATCCAATTCTATCCTCTATCCTATCCAATCCTATATCCTATCCTCTATCCTATCATATCCTCTATCCTATCCTATCCTCTATCCTATCCTATCCACTATCCTATCGTACCCTCAATCCTATCCTATCCTCTATCCTATCCTATCCTATACTCTATCCTATCCTATCCTCTATCCTATCCAATCCTATATCCTATTCTCTATCCTATCCTATCCTCTATCGTATCCTATCCTCTATCCTATCCTATCCTCTACCCTATCCTATCCTCTATCCTATCCTATTCTCTATCCTATCCTATCCTGTATCATATCCTATCCTCTATCCTATGCTATCATCTATCCTATCCTCTATTCTATCCAATCCTATATCCTGTCCTCTATCATATCCTATCCTCTATCCTATCCTATCCTCTATCCTATCCTCCATTCTATCCAATCCTATATCCTATCCTCTATCATATCCTATCCTCTATCCTATCCTATCCTCTATCCTATCCTATAACCTATCCTATCCTCTATCCTATCCTATCCTCTATCCTATCCTATCCTATTCTCTATCCTATCCTATCCTCTACCCTATCCTATCCTCTATCCTATCCTATTCTCTATCCTATCCTATCCTGTATCATATCCTATCCTCTATCCTATCCTATCCTCTATCCTATCCTATCCACTATCCTATCCTATCCTCTATCTTATCCTATCCTCTATCCTATCCTATCCTCTATCCTATCCTATCCTCTATCATATGCTATCCTCTATCCTATCCTATCCTCTATCCTATCCTATCCTCTATCCTATCCTATCCTCTACCGTATATTATCCTCTATCCTATCCTATCCTCTACCCTATCCTATCCTCTATCCTATCCTATCCTCTATCCTATCCTATCCTCTATCCTATTCTCTATCCTATCCTATCCTCTATCCTATCCTATCCTCTATCCTATCCTATTCTCTATCCTATCCTATCCTCTATCCTATTCTATCCTCTATCCTATCCTATCCTCTATCCTCTCCTATCCTCTATCATATGCTATCCTCTATCCTATCCTATCCTCTATCCTATTCTATCCTCTATCCTATCCAATCCTATATCCTATTCTCTATCCTATCCAATCCTATATCCTATTCTCCATCCTATCCTATCCTCTATCCTATCCTATAACCTATCCTATCCTCTATCCTATCCTATCCTCTATCCTATCCGATCCTATTCTCTATCCTATCCTATCCTCTACCCTATCCTATCCTCTATCCTATCCTATTCTCTATCCTATCCTATCCTGTATCATATCCTATCCTCTATCCTATCCTATCCTCTATCCTATCCTATCCACTATCCTATCCTATCCTCTATCTTATCCTATCCTCTATCCTATCCTATCCTCTATCCTATCCTATCCTCTATCATATGCTATCCTCTATCCTATCCTATCCTCTATCCTATCCTATCCTCTATCCTATCCTATCCTCTACCGTATATTATCCTCTATCCTATCCTATCCTCTACCCTATCCTATCCTCTATCCTATCCTATCCTCTATCCTATCCTATCCTCTATCCTATTCTCTATCCTATCCTATCCTCTATCCTATCCTATCCTCTATCCTATCCTATTCTCTATCCTATCCTATCCTCTATCCTATTCTATCCTCTATCCTATCCTATCCTCTATCCTATCCTATCCTCTATCCTATCCTATCCACTATCCTATCCTTTCCTCTATCCTATCCTATCCTCTATCCTATCCTATCCTCTATCCTATTCTCTATCCTATCCTATCCTCTATCCTATCCTATCCTCTATCCTATCCTATTCTCTATCCTATTCTATCCTCTATCCTATTCTATCCTCTATCCTATCCTCTCCTCTATCCTCTCCTATCCTCTATCATATGCTATCCTCTATCCTATCCTATCCTGTATCCTATTCTATCCTCTATCCTATCCAATCCTATATCCTATTCTCTATCCTATCCAATCCTATATCCTATTCTCCATCCTATCCTATCCTCTATCCTATCCTATAACCTATCCTATCCTCTATCCTATCCTATCCTCTATCCTATCCTATCCTATTCTCTATCCTATCCTATCCTCTATCCTATCCTATCCTCTATCCTATCCTATTCTCTATCCTATCCTATCCTGTATCATATCCTATCCTCTATCCTATCCTATCCTCTATCCTATCCTATCCTCTATCATATGCTATCCTCTATCCTATCCTATCCTCTATCCTATTCTATCCTCTATCCTATCCAATCCTATATCCTATTCTCTATCCTATCCAATCCTATATCCTATTCTCCATCCTATCCTATCCTCTATCCTATCCTATAACCTATCCTATCCTCTATCCTATCCTATCCTCTATCCTATCCTATCCTATTCTCTATCCTATCCTATCCTCTACCCTATCCTATCCTCTATCCTATCCTATTCTCTATCCTATCCTATCCTGTATCATATCCTATCCTCTATCCTATCCAATCCACTATCCTATCCTATCCTCTATCCTATCCTATCCTCTATCCTATCCTATCCACTATCCTATCCTATCCTCTATCTTATCCTATCCTCTATCCTATCCTATCCTCTATCCTATCCTATCCTCTATCATATGCTATCCTCTATCCTATCCTATCCTCTACCCTATCCTATCCTCTATCCTATCCTATCCTCTATCCTATCCAATCCTATATCGTATCCTCTATCCTATCCTATCCTCTATCCTATCCTATTCTCTATCCTACCCTATCCTGTATCCTATCCTATCCTCTATCCTATCCTATTCTCTATCCTACCCTATCCTGTATCCTATCCTACCCTCTATCGTATCCTATCCTCTATCCTATCCTATCCTCTATCCTATCCTATTCTCTATCCTATCCTATCCTCTATCGTATCCTATCCTCTATCCTATCCAATCCTATATCGTATCCTCTATCCTATCCTATCCTCTATCCTATCCTATCCACTATCCTATCCTATCCTCTATCCTATCCTATCCTCTATCCTATCCTATCCTCTATCCTATCCTATCCTCTATCCTATCCTATCCTCTATCCTATCCTATCCTCTAAGATATCCGATCCGCTATCCTATCCTATCCTCTATCGTATCCTATCCTCTATCCTATCCTATCCTCTATCATATCCTATCCTCTATCCTATCCTATCCTCTATCCTATCCTATCCGCTATCCTATCCAATCCTATATCCTATTCTCTATCCTATCCTATCCTCTATCGTGTCCTATCCTCTATCCTATCCTATCCTCTATCCTATCCTATCCTCTATCCTATCCTATCCTCTGTCCTATCCTATCTTCTAACATATCCGATCCGCTATCCTATCCTATCCTCTATCGTATCCTATCCTCTATCCTATCCTATCCTCTATCATATCCTATCCTCTATCCTATTCTATCCTCTATCCTATCCAATCCTATATCCTATTCTCTATCCTATCCTATCCTCTATCCTATCCTATCCTCTATCCTATCCTATCCTCTATCCTATTCTATCCTCTGTCCTAGCCAATCCTATATCCTATTCTCTATCCTATCCTATCCTCTATCCTATTCTATCCTCTGTCCTAGCCAATCCTATATCCTATTCTCTATCCTATCCTATCCTCTATCCTATCCTATCCTCTATCCTATTCTATCCTCTGTCCTAGCCAATCCTATATCCTATTCTCTATCCTATCCTATCCTCTATCGTATCCTATCTTCTATCCTATCCAATCCACTATCCTATCCTATCCTCTATCCTATCCTATCCTCTATCCTATCCTATCCTCTATCCTATCCTATCCTCTATCCTATCCTATCATCTATCCTATTCTATCGTTTATCCTTTGCTATCCTCTATCCTATCCTATCTCTATCCTACCCTATCCTCTATCCTATCCTATCCTCTAACATATCCTATCCGCTATCCTATCCTATCCTCTATCCTATTTTATCCTCTATCCTATCCAATCATATATCCTATTCTCTATCCTATCCTATCCTCTATCCTATTCTATCCTCTATCCTATCCAATCCTATATCCTATTCTCTATCCTATCCTATCCTCTATCGTATCCTATCCTCTATCCTATCCAATCCTATATCGTATCCTCTATCCTATCCTATCCTCTATCCTATCATATCCACTATCCTATCCTATCCTCTATCCTATCCTATCCTCTATCCTATCCTATCCTCTATCCTATCCTATCCTCTATCCTATCCTATCCTCTAAGATATCCGATCCGCTATCCTATCCTATCCTCTATCGTATCCTGTCCTCTATCCTATCCTATCCTCTATCATATCCTATCCTCTATCCTATCCTATCCTCTATCCTATCCTATCCGCTATCCTATCCAATCCTATATCCTATTCTCTATCCTATCCTATCCTCTATCGTATCCTATCCTCTATCCTATCCTATCCTCTATCCTATCCTATCCTCTATCCTATCCTATCCTCTGTCCTATCCTATCTTCTAACATATCCGATCCGCTATCCTATCCTATCCTCTATCGTATCCTATCCTCTATCCTATCCTATCCTCTATCATATCCTATCCTCTATCCTATCCTATCCTCTATCCTATCCTATCCGCTATCCTATCCAATCCTATATCCTATTCTCTATCCTATCCTATCCTCTATCGTATCCTATCCTCTATCCTATCCTATCCTCTATCCTATCCTATCCTCTATCCTATCCTATCCTCTATCCTCTATCCTATCCTATCCTCTATCATATCCTATCCTCTATCCTATCCTATCCTCTATCCTATCCTATCGTTTATCCTTTCCTATCCTCTATCCTATCCTATCCTCTATCGTATCCTATCCTCTATCCTATCCTATCCTCTATCCTATCCTCTATCCTATCCTCTATCCTATCCTATCCACTATTCTATCCTATCCTCTATCCTATCCTATCCTCTATCCTATCATATCCTCTATCCTATCCTATCCTCTATCCTATCCTATCCACTATCCTATCGTACCCTCAATCCTATCCTATCTTCTATCCTATCCTATCCTCTATCCTATCCTATTCTCTATCCTATCCTATCCTCTATCCTATCCTATCCTCTATGCTATCCTATCCTCTATCCTATCCTATCCTATCCTCTATCATATCCTATCCTCTATCCTATCTTATCCTCTATCCAATTCTATCCTCTATCCTATCCAATCCTATATCCTATCCTCTATCCTATCATATCCTCTATCCTATCCTATCCTCTATCCTATCCTATCCACTATCCTATCGTACCCTCAATCCTATCCTATCCTCTATCCTATCCTATCCTATACTCTATCCTATCCTATCCTCTATCCTATCCAATCCTCTATCGTGTTCGCTATCCTATCCTATCCTCCACCGTATCCTATCCTCTATCCTACCCAATCCTCCATCCTATCCTATTCTCCACCCTATCCTATCCTCTATCGTATGCTATCGTCTATCCTAACCAATCCTCCATCCTATCCTATCCTCTATCCTATCCTATTCTCTATCCTATCCTATCCTGTATCCTATCCTACCCTCTATCGTATCCTATCCTTTATCCTATCCTATCCTCTATCCTATCCTATCCTCTATCCTACCCTATCCTCTATCCTATCCTATCCTCTATCCTATCCTATTCTCTATCCTATCCTATCCTCTATCCTATTCTATCATCTATCCTATCCAATCCTATATCCTATTCTCTATCCTATCCTATCCTCTATCGTATCCTATCCTCTATCCTATCCTATCCTCTACCCTATCCTATCCTCTATCCTATCCTATTCTCTATCCTATCCTATCCTGTATCATATCCTATTATCTATCCTATCCTATCATCTATCCTATCCTCTATTCTATCCAATCCTATCTCCTGTCCTCTATCATATCCTATCCTCTATCCTATCCTATCCTCTATCCTATCCTCCATTCTATCCAATCCTATATCCTATCCTCTATCATATCCTATCCTCTATCCTATCCTATCCTCTATCCTATCCTATCCGCTATCCTATCCAATCCTATATCCTATTCTCTATCCTCTAACATATCCTATCCGCTATCCTATCCTATCCTCTATCCTATTCTATCCTCTATCCTATCCTCTATCCTATCCTCTATCCTATCCTATCCCCTATCCTATCCTATCCTCTATCCTATCCTATCCTCTATCCTATCCTATCCTCTATCCTATCCTATCCTCTATCCTATCCTATCCTCTATCATATCCTATCCTCTATCCTATCCTATCCTCTATACTATTCTATCATCTATCCTATCCAATCCTATATCCTATTTTCTATCCTATCCAATCCTATATCCTATTCTCCATCCTATCCTATCCTCTATCCTATCCTATCCTCTATCCTATCCTATCCTATCCTCTATCCTATCCTATCCTCTATCCTATCCTATCCTCTATCCTATCCTATCCTCTAACATATCCTATCCGCTATCCTATCCTATCCTCCAGCCTATCCTATTCTCAACCTATCCTATCCTCTATCCTATCCTATCCTCTATCCTATCCTATCTCTATCGTACCCTATCCTCTATCCTATCCTATCCTCTAACATATCCTATCCGCTATACTATCCTATCCTCTATCCTATTCTATCCTCTATCCTATCCAATCCTATATCCTATTCTCTATCCTATCCTATCCTCTATCCTATTCTATCCTCAATCCTATCCAATCCTATATCCTATTCTCTATCCTATCCTATCCTCTATCGTATCCTATCCTCTATCCTATCCAATCCTATATCGTATCCTCTATCCTATCCTATCCTCTATCCTATCCTATCCACTATCCTATCCTATCCTCTATCGTATCCTATCCTCTATCCTATCCTATCCTCTATCATATCCTATCCTCTATCCTATCCTATCCTCTATCCTAGCCAATCCTATATCCTATTCTCTATCCTATCCTATCCTCTATCCTATCCTATCCTCTATCCTATTCTATCCTCAATCCTATCCAATCCTATATCCTATTCTCTATCCTATCCTATCCTCTATCGTATCCTATCCTCTATCCTATCCAATCCTATATCGTATCCTCTATCCTATCCTATCCTCTATCCTAACCTATCCACTATCCTATCCTATCCTCTATCCTATCCTATCCTCTATCCTATCCTATCCTCTATCCTATTCTATCCTCTGTCCTAGCCAATCCTATATCCTATTCTCTATCCTATCCTATCCTCTATCCTATCCTATCCTCTATCCTATTCTATCCTCTGTCCTAGCCAATCCTATATCCTATTCTCTATCCTATCCTATCCTCTATCGTATCCTATCTTCTATCCTATCCAATCCACTATCCTATCCTATCCTCTATCCTATCCTATCCTCTATCCTATCCTATCCTCTATCCTATCCTATCCTCTATCCTATCCTATCATCTATCCTATTCTATCGTTTATCCTTTCCTATCCTCTATCCTATCCTATCTCTATCCTACCCTATCCTCTATCCTATCCTATCCTCTAACATATCCTATCCGCTATCCTATCCTATCCTCTATCCTATTTTATCCTCTATCCTATCCAATCATATATCCTATTCTCTATCCTATCCTATCCTCTATCCTATTCTATCCTCTATCCTATCCAATCCTATATCCTATTCTCTATCCTATCCTATCCTCTATCGTATCCTATCCTCTATCCTATCCAATCCTATATCGTATCCTCTATCCTATCCTATCCTCTATCCTATCCTATCCACTATCCTATCCTATCCTCTATCCTATCCTATCCTCTATCCTATCCTATCCTCTATCCTATCCTATCCTCTATCCTATCCTATCCTCTAAGATATCCGATCCGCTATCCTATCCTATCCTCTATCGTATCCTATCCTCTATCCTATCCTATCCTCTATCATATCCTATCCTCTATCCTATCCTATCCTCTATCCTATCCTATCCGCTATCCTATCCAATCCTATATCCTATTCTCTATCCTATCCTATCCTCTATCGTGTCCTATCCTCTATCCTATCCTATCCTCTATCCTATCCTATCCTCTATCCTATCCTATCCTCTGTCCTATCCTATCTTCTAACATATCCGATCCGCTATCCTATCCTATCCTCTATCGTATCCTATCCTCTATCCTATCCTATCCTCTATCATATCCTATCCTCTATCCTATTCTATCCTCTATCCTATCCAATCCTATATCCTATTCTCTATCCTATCCTATCCTCTATCCTATCCTATCCTCTATCCTATCCTATCCTCTATCCTATTCTATCCTCTGTCCTAGCCAATCCTATATCCTATTCTCTATCCTATCCTATCCTCTATCCTATCCTATCCTCTATCCTATTCTATCCTCTGTCCTAGCCAATCCTATATCCTATTCTCTATCCTATCCTATCCTCTAGCGTATCCTATCTTCTATCCTATCCAATCCACTATCCTATCCTATCCTCTATCCTATCCTATCCTCTATCCTATCCTATCCTCTATCCTATCCTATCCTCTATCCTATCCTATCATCTATCCTATTCTATCGTTTATCCTTTCCTATCCTCTATCCTATCCTATCTCTATCCTACCCTATCCTCTATCCTATCCTATCCTCTAACATATCCTATCCGCTATCCTATCCTATCCTCTATCCTATTTTATCCTCTATCCTATCCAATCATATATCCTATTCTCTATCCTATCCTATCCTCTATCCTATTCTATCCTCTATCCTATCCAATCCTATATCCTATTCTCTATCCTATCCTATCCTCTATCGTATCCTATCCTCTATCCTATCCAATCCTATATCGTATCCTCTATCCTATCCTATCCTCTATCCTATCCTATCCACCATCCTATCCTATCCTCTATCCTATCCTATCCTCTATCCTATCCTATCCTCTATCCTATCCTATCCTCTATCCTATCCTATCCTCTAAGATATCCGATCCGCTATCCTATCCTATCCTCTATCGTATCCTATCCTCTATCCTATCCTATCCTTTATCATATCCTATCCTCTATCCTATCCTATCCTCTATCCTATCCTATCCGCTATCCTATCCAATCCTATATCCTATTCTCTATCCTATCCTATCCTCTATCGTATCCTATCCTCTATCCTATCCTATCCTCTATCCTATCCTATCCTCTATCCTATCCTATCCTCTGTCCTATCCTATCTTCTAACATATCCGATCCGCTATCCTATCCTATCCTCTATCGTATCCTATCCTCTATCCTATCCTATCCTCTATCATATCCTATCCTCTATCCTATCCTATCCTCTATCCTATTCTATCCGCTATCCTATCCAATCCTATATCCTATTCTCTATCCTATCCTATCCTCTATCGTATCCTATCCTCTATCCTATCCTATCCTCTATCCTATCCTATCCTCTATCCTATCCTATCCTCTATCATATCCTATCCTCTATCCTATCCTATCCTCTATCCTATCCTATCGTTTATCCTTTCCTATCCTCTATCCTATCCTATCCTCTATCGTATCCTATCCTCTATCCTATCCTATCCTCTATCCTATCCTCTATCCTATCCTCTATCCTATCCTATCCACTATTCTATCCTATCCTCTATCCTATCCTATCCTCTATCCTATCATATCCTCTATCCTATCCTATCCTCTATCCTATCCTATCCACTATCCTATCGTACCCTCAATCCTATCCTATCTTCTATCCTATCCTATCCTCTATCCTATCCTATTCTCTATCCTATCCTATCCTCTATCCTATCCTATCCTCTATCCTATCCTATCCTCTATCCTATCCTATCCTATCCTCTATCATATCCTATCCTCTATCCTATCTTATCCTCTATCCAATTCTATCCTCTATCCTATCCAATCCTATATCCTATCCTCTATCCTATCATATCCTCTATCCTATCCTATCCTCTACCGTATCCTATCCTCTATCCTACCCAATCCTCCATCCTATCCTATTCTCCACCCTATCCTATCCTCTATCGTATGCTATCGTCTATCCTAACCAATCCTCCATACTATCCTATCCTCTATCCTATCCTATTCTCTATCCTATCCTATCCTGTATCCTATCCTACCCTCTATCGTATCCTATCCTCTATCCTATCCTATCCTCTATCCTATCCTATTCTCTATCCTATCCTATCCTCTATCCTATCCTATCCTCTATCCTATCCTATCCTCTATCCTATTCTATCCTCTATCCTATTCTATCCTCTATCCTATCCAATCCTATATCCTATTCTCTATCCTATCCTATCCTCTATCGTATCCTATCCTCTATCCTATCCTATCCTCTATCCTATCCTATTCTCTATCCTATCCTATCCTGTATCATATCCTATCCTCTATCCTATGCTATCATCTATCCTATCCTCTATTCTATCCAATCCTATATCCTGTCCTCTATCATATCCTATCCTCTATCCTATCCTATCCTCTATCCTATCCTCCATTCTATCCAATCCTATATCCTATCCTCTATCATATCCTATCCTCTATCCTATCCTATCCTCTATCCTATCCTATCCGCTATCCTATCCAATCCTATATCCTATTCTCTATCCTCTAACATATCCTATCCGCTATCCTATCCTATCCTCTATCCTATTCTATCCTCTATCCTATCCTCTATCCTATCCTCTATCCTATCCTATCCCCTATCCTATCATATCCTCTATCCTATCCTCTATCCTATCCTATCCTCTATCCTATCCTATCCTCTATCCTATCCTATCCTCTATCATATCCTATCCTCTATCCTATCCTATCCGCTATCCTGTCCTATCCTCTATCCTATCCTATCCTCTATCATATCATATCCTCTATCCTATCCTATCGTTTATCCTATCCTATCCTCTATCCTATCCTATCCTCTATCCTATCCTATCCTCTACCGTATATTATCCTCTATCCTATCCTATCCTCTACCCTATCCTATCCTCTATCCTATCCTATCCTCTATCCTATCCTATCCTCTACCCTATCCTATCCTCTATCCTATCCTATCCTCTATCCTATCCAATCCTATATCGTATCCTCTATCCTATCCTATCCTCTATCCTATCCTATTCTCTATCCTATCCTATCCTGTATCCTATCCTACCCTCTATCGTATCCTATCCTCTATCCTATCCTATCCTCTATCCTATCCTATCCTCTATCCTATTCTATCCTCTATCCTATTCTATCCTCTGTCCTAGCCAATCCTATATCCTATTCTCTATCCTATCCTATCCTCTATCGTATCCTATCCTCTATCCTATCCAATCCACTATCCTATCCTATCCTCTATCCTATCCTATCCTCTATCCTATCCTATCCTCTATCCTATCCTATCATCTATCCTATTCTATCGTTTATCCTTTCCTATCCTCTATCCTATCCTATCCTCTATCGTATCCTATCCTCTATCCTATCCTATCCTCTATCCTATCCTATTCTCTATCCTATCCTATCCTGTATCATATCCTATTCTCTATCCTATCCTATCCTCTATCCTATCCTATCCTCTATCCTATCCTATCCTCTATCCTATCCTATCCTATCCTCTATCATATCCTATCCTCTATCCTATCTTATCCTCTATCCAATTCTATCCTCTATCCTATCCAATCCTATATCCTATCCTCTATCCTATCATATCCTCTATCCTATCCTATCCTCTACCGTATCCTATCCTCTATCCTACCCAATCCTCCATCCTATCCTATTCTCCACCCTATCCTATCCTCTATCGTATGCTATCGTCTATCCTAACCAATCCTCCATCCTATCCTATCCTCTATCCTATCCTATTCTCTATCCTATCCTATCCTGTATCCTATCCTACCCTCTATCGTATCCTATCCTCTATCCTATCCTATCCTCTATCCTATCCTATTCTCTATCCTATCCTATCCTCTATCCTATCCTATCCTCTATCCTATCCTATCCTCTATCCTATTCTATCCTCTATCCTATTCTATCCTCTATCCTATCCAATCCTATATCCTATTCTCTATCCTATCCTATCCTCTATCGTATCCTATCCTCTATCCTATCCTATCCTCTATCCTATCCTATTCTCTATCCTATCCTATCCTGTATCATATCCTATCCTCTATCCTATGCTATCATCTATCCTATCCTCTATTCTATCCAATCCTATATCCTGTCCTCTATCATATCCTATCCTCTATCCTATCCTATCCTCTATCCTATCCTCCATTCTATCCAATCCTATATCCTATCCTCTATCATATCCTATCCTCTATCCTATCCTATCCTCTATCCTATCCTATCCGCTATCCTATCCAATCCTATATCCTATTCTCTATCCTCTAACATATCCTATCCGCTATCCTATCCTATCCTCTATCCTATTCTATCCTCTATCCTATCCTCTATCCTATCCTCTATCCTATCCTATCCCCTATCCTATCATATCCTCTATCCTATCCTCTATCCTATCCTATCCTCTATCCTATCCTATCCTCTATCCTATCCTATCCTCTATCATATCCTATCCTCTATCCTATCCTATCCGCTATCCTGTCCTATCCTCTATCCTATCCTATCCTCTATCATATCATATCCTCTATCCTATCCTATCGTTTATCCTATCCTATCCTCTATCCTATCCTATCCTCTATCCTATCCTATCCTCTACCGTATATTATCCTCTATCCTATCCTATCCTCTACCCTATCCTATCCTCTATCCTATCCTATCCTCTATCCTATCCTATCCTCTACCCTATCCTATCCTCTATCCTATCCTATCCTCTATCCTATCCAATCCTATATCGTATCCTCTATCCTATCCTATCCTCTATCCTATCCTATTCTCTATCCTATCCTATCCTGTATCCTATCCTACCCTCTATCGTATCCTATCCTCTATCCTATCCTATCCTCTATCCTATCCTATCCTCTATCCTATTCTATCCTCTATCCTATTCTATCCTCTGTCCTAGCCAATCCTATATCCTATTCTCTATCCTATCCTATCCTCTATCGTATCCTATCCTCTATCCTATCCAATCCACTATCCTATCCTATCCTCTATCCTATCCTATCCTCTATCCTATCCTATCCTCTATCCTATCCTATCATCTATCCTATTCTATCGTTTATCCTTTCCTATCCTCTATCCTATCCTATCCTCTATCGTATCCTATCCTCTATCCTATCCTATCCTCTATCCTATCCTATTCTCTATCCTATCCTATCCTGTATCATATCCTATCCTCTATCCTATGCTATCATCTATCCTATCCTCTATTCTATCCAATCCTATATCCTGTCCTCTATCATATCCTATCCTCTATCCTATCCTATCCTCTATCCTATCCTCCATTCTATCCAATCCTATATCCTATCCTCTATCATATCCTATCCTCTATCCTATCCTATCCTCTATCCTATCCTATCCGCTATCCTATCCAATCCTATATCCTATTCTCTATCCTCTAACATATCCTATCCGCTATCCTATCCTATCCTCTATCCTATTCTATCCTCTATCCTATCCTCTATCCTATCCTCTATCCTATCCTATCCCCTATCCTATCATATCCTCTATCCTATCCTCTATCCTATCCTATCCTCTATCCTATCCTATCCTCTATCCTATCCTATCCTCTATCATATCCTATCCTCTATCCTATCCTATCCGCTATCCTGTCCTATCCTCTATCCTATCCTATCCTCTATCATATCATATCCTCTATCCTATCCTATCGTTTATCCTATCCTATCCTCTATCCTATCCTATCCTCTATCCTATCCTATCCTCTACCGTATATTATCCTCTATCCTATCCTATCCTCTACCCTATCCTATCCTCTATCCTATCCTATCCTCTATCCTATCCAATCCTATATCGTATCCTCTATCCTATCCTATCCTCTATCCTATCCTATTCTCTATCCTATCCTATCCTGTATCCTATCCTACCCTCTATCGTATCCTATCCTCTATCCTATCCTATCCTCTATCCTATCCTATCCTCTATCCTATTCTATCCTCTATCCTATTCTATCCTCTGTCCTAGCCAATCCTATATCCTATTCTCTATCCTATCCTATCCTCTATCGTATCCTATCCTCTATCCTATCCAATCCACTATCCTATCCTATCCTCTATCCTATCCTATCCTCTATCCTATCCTATCCTCTATCCTATCCTATCATCTATCCTATTCTATCGTTTATCCTTTCCTATCCTCTATCCTATCCTATCCTCTATCGTATCCTATCCTCTATCCTATCCTATCCTCTATCCTATCCTCTATAATATCCTCCATCCTATCCTATCCACTATTCTATCCTATCCTCTATCCTATCCTATCCTCTATCATATCCTATCCTCTATCCTATCCTATTCTCTATCCTATCCTATCCTCTACCCTATCCTATCCTCTATCCTATCCTATCCTCTATCCTATCCTATTCTCTATCCTATCCTATCCTCTATCCTATCCTATCCTCTATCCTATCCTATCCTCTATCCTATTCTATCCTCTGTCCTAGCCAATCCTATATCCTATTCTCTATCCTATCCTATCCTCTATCGTATCCTATCCTCTATCCTATCCAATCCACTATCCTATCCTATCCTCTATCCTATCCTATCCTCTATCCTATCCTATCCTCTATCCTATCCTATCATCTATCCTATTCTATCGTTTATCCTTTCCTATCCTCTATCCTATCCTATCCTCTATCGTATCCTATCCTCTATCCTATCCTATCCTCTATCCTATCCTCTATCCTATCCTCCATCCTATCCTATCCACTATTCTATCCTATCCTCTAACCTATCCTATCCTCTATCATATCATATCCTCTATCCTATCCTATCCTCTATCCTATCCTATCCACTATCCTATCCTACCCTCAATCCTATCCTATCCTCTAGGCTATCCTATCCTCTATCCTATCCTATTCTCTATCCTATCCTATCCTCTACCCTATCCTATCCTCTATCCTATCCTATCCTCTATCCTATCCTATCCTCTATCCTATCCTATCCTCTATCATATCCTATCCTCTATCCTATCTTATCCTCTATCCTATCCTATCCTCTATCCTATCCTATCCTCTATCCTATCCTATTCTCTATCCTATCCTATCCTCTATCCTATCCTATTCTCTATTCTATCCTATCCTCTATCGTATCCTATCTTCTATCCTATCCAATCCACAATCCTATCCTATCCTCTATCCTATCCTATCCTCTATCCTATCCTATCCTCTATCCTATCCTATCCTCTATCCTATCCTATCATCTATCCTATTCTATCGTTTATCCTTTCCTATCCTCTATCCTATCCTATCCTCTATCCTATCCTATCCTCTATCCTATCCTATCCTCTATCCTATCCTATCCTCTATCCTATCCTATCCTCTAACATATCCTATCCGCTATCCTATCCTATCCTCCAGCCTATCCTATCCTCATCCTATCCTATCCTCTATCCTATCCTATCCTCTATCCTATCCTATCTCTATCCTACCCTATCCTCTATCCTATCCTATCCTCTAACATATCCTATCCGCTATCCTATCCTATCCTCTATCCTATTCTATCCTCTATCCTATCCAATCCTATATCCTATTCTCTATCCTATCCTATCCTCTATCCTATTCTATCCTCTATCCTATCCAATCCACTATCCTATCCTATCCTCTATCCTATCCTATCCTCTATCCTATCCTATCCTCTATCCTATCCTATCATCTATCCTATTCTATCGTTTATCCTTTCCTATCCTCTATCCTATCCTATCCTCTATCGTATCCTATCCTCTATCCTATCCTATCCTCTATCCTATCCTATCCTCTATCCTATCCTCTATCCTATCCTCCATCCTATCCTATCCACTATTCTATCCTATCCTCTAACCTATCCTATCCTCTATCATATCATATCCTCTATCCTATCCTATCCTCTATCCTATCCTATCCACTATCCTATCCTACCCTCAATCCTATCCTATCCTCTAGGCTATCCTATCCTCTATCCTATCCTATTCTCTATCCTATCCTATCCTCTACCCTATCCTATCCTCTATCCTATCCTATCCTCTATCCTATCCTATCCTCTATCCTATCCTATCCTCTATCATATCCTATCCTCTATCCTATCTTATCCTCTATCCTATCCTATCCTCTATCCTATCCTATCCTCTATCCTATCCTATTCTCTATCCTATCCTATCCTCTATCCTATCCTATTCTCTATCCTATCCTATCCTCTATCGTATCCTATCTTCTATCCTATCCAATCCACAATCCTATCCTATCCTCTATCCTATCCTATCCTCTATCCTATCCTATCCTCTATCCTATCCTATCCTCTATCCTATCCTATCATCTATCCTATTCTATCGTTTATCCTTTCCTATCCTCTATCCTATCCTATCCTCTATCGTATCCTATCCTCTATCCTATCCTATCCTCTATCCTATCCTATCCTCTATCCTATCCTATCCTCTATCCTATCCTATCCTCTATCCTATCCTATCCTCTATCCTATCCTATCCTCTATCCTATCCTATCCTCTAACATATCCTATCCGCTATCCTATCCTATCCTCCAGCCTATCCTATCCTCAACCTATCCTATCCTCTATCCTATCCTATCCTCTATCCTATCCTATCTCTATCCTACCCTATCCTCTATCCTATCCTATCCTCTAACATATCCTATCCGCTATCCTATCCTATCCTCTATCCTATTCTATCCTCTATCCTATCCAATCCTACATCCTATTCTCTATCCTATCCTATCCTCTATCCTATTCTATCCTCTATCCTATCCAATCCTATATCCTATTCTCTATCCTATCCTATCCTCTATCGTATCCTATCCTCTATCCTATCCAATCCTATATCGTATCCTCTATCCTATCCTATCCTCTATCCTATCCTATCCACTATCCTATCCTATCCTCTATCCTATCCTCTATCCTATCCTATCCTCTATCCTATCCTATCCTCTATCCTATCCTATCCTCTGTCCTATCCTATCTTCTAACATATCCGATCCGCTATCCTATCCTATCCTCTATCGTATCCTATCCTCTATCCTATCCTATCCTCTATCATATCCTATCCTCTATCCTATCCTATCCTCTATCCTATCCTATCCGCTATCCTATCCAATCCTATATCCTATTCTCTATCCTATCCTATCCTCTATCGTATCCTATCCTCTATCCTATCCTATCCTCTATCCTATCCTATCCTCTATCCTATCCTATCCTCTATCATATCCTATCCTCTATCCTATCCTATCCTCTATCCTATCCTATCGTTTATCCTTTCCTATCCTCTATCCTATCCTATCCTCTATCGTATCCTATCCTCTATCCTATCCTATCCTCTATCCTATCCTCTATCCTATCCTCTATCCTATCCTCTATCCTATCCTATCCACTATTCTATCCTATCCTCTATCCTATCCTATCCTCTATCCTATCCTATCCTCTATCCTATCCTATCCTCTATCCTATCCTATCCTCTATCATATCCTATCCTCTATCCTATCCTATCCTCTATCCTATCCTATCGTTTATCCTTTCCTATCCACTATCCTATCGTACCCTCAATCCTATCCTATCTTCTATCCTATCCTATCCTCTATCCTATCCTATTCTCTATCCTATCCTATCCTCTATCCTATCCTATCCTCTATCCTATCCTATCCTCTATCCTATCCTATCCTATCCTCTATCATATCCTATCCTCTATCCTATCTTATCCTCTATCCAATTCTATCCTCTATCCTATCCAATCCTATATCCTATCCTCTATCCTATCATATCCTCTATCCTATCCTATCCTCTATCCTATCCTATCCACTATCCTATCGTACCGTCAATCCTATCCTATCCTCTATCCTATCCTATCCTATCCTCTATCCTATCCTATTCTCTATCCTATCCTATCCTCTATCCTATCCTATCCTCTATCCTATCCTATACTCTATCCTATCCTATCCTCTATCCTATCCAATCCTCTATCGTGTTCGCTATCCTATCCTATCCTCTACCGTATCCTATCCTCTATCCTACCCAATCCTCCATCCTATCCTATTCTCCACCCTATCCTATCCTCTATCGTATGCTATCGTCTATCCTAACCAATCCTCCATGCTATCCTATCCTCTATCCTATCCTATTCTCTATCCTATCCTATCCTCTATCCTATCCTATCCTCTATCCTATCCTATCCTCTATCCTATCCTATCCTCTAACATATCCTATCCGCTATCCTATCCTATCCTCTATCCTATCCTATCCTCAACCTATCCTATCCTCTATCCTATCCTATCCTCTATCCTATCCTATCTCTATCCTATCCTATCCTCTATCCTATCCTATCCTCTATCCTATCCTATCCTCTATCCTATCCTATCCTCTAAGATATCCGATCCGCTATCCTATCCTATCCTCTATCGTATCCTATCCTCTATCCTATCCTATCCTCTATCATATCCTATCCTCTATCCTATCCTATCCTCTATCCTATCCTATCCGCTATCCTATCCAATCCTATATCCTATTCTCTATCCTATCCTATCCTCTATCGTATCCTATCCTCTATCCTATCCTATCCTCTATCCTATCCTATCCTCTATCCTATCCTATCCTCTGTCCTATCCTATCTTCTAACATATCCGATCCGCTATCCTATCCTATCCTCTATCGTATCCTATCCTCTATCCTATCCTATCCTCTATCCTATCTTATCCTCTATCCTATTCTATCCTCTATCCTATCCAATCCTATATCCTATTCTCTATCCTATCCTATCCTCTATCCTAACCTATCCTCTATCCTATCACATCCTCTATCCTATCATATCCTCTATCCTATCCTATCCTCTATCCTATCCTATCCTCTATCCTATCCTATCCTCTATCCTATTCTATCCTCTATCCTATTCTATCCTCTATCCTATCCAATCCTATATCCTATTCTCTATCCTATCCTATCCTCTATCGTATCCTATCCTCTATCCTATCCTATCCTCTATCCTATCCTATTCTCTATCCTATCCTATCCTGTATCATATCCTATCCTCTATCCTATGCTATCATCTATCCTATCCTCTATTCTATCCAATCCTATATCCTGTCCTCTATCATATCCTATCCTCTATCCTATCCTATCCTCTATCCTATCCTCCATTCTATCCAATCCTATATCCTATCCTCTATCATATCCTATCCTCTATCCTATCCTATCCTCTATCCTATCCTATCCGCTATCCTATCCAATCCTATATCCTATTCTCAATCCTCTAACATATCCTATCCGCTATCCTATCCTATCCTCTATCCTATTCTATCCTCTATCCTATCCTCTATCCTATCCTCTATCCTATCCTATCCCCTATCCTATCATATCCTCTATCCTATCCTATCCTCTATCCTATCCTATCCTCTATCCTATCCTATCCTCTATCCTATCCTATCCTCTATCATATCCTATCCTCTATCCTATCCTATCCGCTATCCTGTCCTATCCTCTATCCTATCCTATCCTCTATCATATCATATCCTCTATCCTATCCTATCGTTTATCCTATCCTATCCTCTATCCTATCCTATCCTCTATCCTATCCTATCCTCTACCGTATATTATCCTCTATCCTATCCTATCCTCTACCCTATCCTATCCTCTATCCTATCCTATCCTCTATCCTATCCTATCCTCTACCCTATCCTATCCTCTATCCTATCCTATCCTCTATCCTATCCAATCCTATATCGTATCCTCTATCCTATCCTATCCTCTATCCTATCCTATTCTCTATCCTATCCTATCCTGTATCCTATCCTACCCTCTATCGTATCCTATCCTCTATCCTATCCTATCCTCTATCCTATCCTATCCTCTATCCTATTCTATCCTCTATCCTATTCTATCCTCTGTCCTATCCTATCCTCTATCCTATCCTATCCTCTATCCTATCCTATCCTCTATCCTATCCTATCCTCTATCATATCCTATCCTCTATCCTAACTTATCCTCTATCCTATCCTATCCTCTATCCTATCCTATCCTCTATCCTATCCTATTCTCTATCCTATCCTATCCTCTATCCTATCCTATTCTCTATCCTATCCTATCCTCTATCGTATTATATCTTCTATCCTATCCAATCCACAATCCTATCCTATCCTCTATCCTATCCTATCCTCTATCCTATCCTATCCTCTATCCTATCCTATCCTCTATCCTATCCTATCATCTATCCTATTCTATCGTTTATCCTTTCCTATCCTCTATCCTATCCTATCCTCTATCGTATCCTATCCTCTATCCTATCCTATCCTCTATCCTATCCTATCCTCTATCCTATCCTATCCTCTATCCTATCATATCCTCTATCCTATCCTATCCTCTATCCTATCCTATCCTCTATCCTATCCTATCCTCTAACATATCCTATCCGCTATCCTATCCTATCCTCCAGCCTATCCTATCCTCAACCTATCCTATCCTCTATCCTATCCTATCCTCTATCCTATCCTATCTCTATCCTACCCTATCCTCTATCCTATCCTATCCTCTAACATATCCTATCCGCTATCCTATCCTATCCTCTATCCTATTCTATCCTCTATCCTATCCAATCCTATATCCTATTCTCTATCCTATCCTATAATCTATCCTATTCTATCCTCTATCCTATCCAATCCTATATCCTATTCTCTATCCTATCCTATCCTCTATCGTATCCTATCCTCTATCCTATCCAATCCTATATCGTATCCTCTATCCTATCCTATCCTCTATCCTATCCTATCCTCTGTCCTATCCTATCTTCTAACATATCCGATCCGCTATCCTATCCTATCCTCTATCGTATCCTATCCTCTATCCTATCCTATCCTCTATCATATCCTATCCTCTATCCTATCCTATCCTCTATCCTATCCTATCCGCTA
Source organism: Halictus rubicundus (assembly GCF_050948215.1). Classification (NCBI taxonomy): domain Eukaryota; kingdom Metazoa; phylum Arthropoda; class Insecta; order Hymenoptera; family Halictidae; genus Halictus; species Halictus rubicundus. Next base: position 936,326 of record NW_027488581.1, on the reverse strand, counting down.
TCCTATCCAATCCTATATCCTATTCTCTATCCTATCCTATCCTCTATCGTATCCTATCCTCTATCCTATCCTATCCTCTATCCTATCCTATCCTCTATCCTATCCTATCCTCTATCATATCCTATCCTCTATCCTATCCTATCCTCTATCCTATCCTATCGTTTATCCTTTCCTATCCTCTATCCTATCCTATCCTCTATCGTATCCTATCCTCTATCCTATCCTATCCTCTATCCTATCCTCTATCCTATCCTCTATCCTATCCTCTATCCTATCCTATCCACTATTCTATCCTATCCTCTATCCTATCCTATCCTCTATCCTATCATATCCTCTATCCTATCCTATCCTCTATCCTATCCTATCCACTATCCTATCGTACCCTCAATCCTATCCTATCTTCTATCCTATCCTATCCTCTATCCTATCCTATTCTCTATCCTATCCTATCCTCTATCCTATCCTATCCTATATCCTATCCTATCCTCTATCCTATCCTATCCTATCCTCTATCATATCCTATCCTCTATCCTATCTTATCCTCTATCCAATTCTATCCTCTATCCTATCCAATCCTATATCCTATCCTCTATCCTATCATATCCTCTATCCTATCCTATCCTCTATCCTATCCTATCCACTATCCTATCGTACCCTCAATCCTATCCTATCCTCTATCCTATCCTATCCTATCCTCTATCCTATCCTATTCTCTATCCTATCCTATCCTCTATCCTATCCTATCCTCTATCCTATCCTATACTCTATCCTATCCTATCCTCTATCCTATCCAATCCTCTATCGTGTTCGCTATCCTATCCTATCCTCTACCGTATCCTATCCTCTATCCTACCCAATCCTCCATCCTATCCTATTCTCCACCCTATCCTATCCTCTATCGTATGCTATCGTCTATCCTAACCAATCCTCCATCCTATCCTATCCTCTATCCTATCCTATTCTCTATCCTATCCTATCCTCTATCCTATCCTATCCTCTATCCTATCCTATCCTCTATCCTATCCTATCCTCTAACATATCCTATCCGCTATCCTATCCTATCCTCTATCCTATCCTATCCTCAACCTATCCTATCCTCTATCCTATCCTATCCTCTATCCTATCCTATCTCTATCCTATCCTATCCTCTATCCTATCCTATCCTCTATCCTATCCTATCCTCTATCCTATCCTATCCTCTAAGATATCCGATCCGCTATCCTATCCTATCCTCTATCGTATCCTATCCTCTATCCTATCCTATCCTCTATCATATCCTATCCTCTATCCTATCCTATCCTCTATCCTATCCTATCCGCTATCCTATCCAATCCTATATCCTATTCTCTATCCTATCCTATCCTCTATCGTATCCTATCCTCTATCCTATCCTATCCTCTATCCTATCCTATCCTCTATCCTATCCTATCCTCTGTCCTATCCTATCTTCTAACATATCCGATCCGCTATCCTATCCTATCCTCTATCGTATCCTATCCTCTATCCTATCCTATCCTCTATCCTATCTTATCCTCTATCCTATTCTATCCTCTATCCTATCCAATCCTATATCCTATTCTCTATCCTATCCTATCCTCTATCCTAACCTATCCTCTATCCTATCACATCCTCTATCCTATCATATCCTCTATCCTATCCTATCCTCTATCCTATCCTATCCTCTATCCTATCCTATCCTCTATCCTATTCTATCCTCTATCCTATTCTATCCTCTATCCTATCCAATCCTATATCCTATTCTCTATCCTATCCTATCCTCTATCGTATCCTATCCTCTATCCTATCCTATCCTCTATCCTATCCTATTCTCTATCCTATCCTATCCTGTATCATATCCTATCCTCTATCCTATCCTATCCTCTATCCTATCCTCCATTCTATCCAATCCTATATCCTATCCTCTATCATATCCTATCCTCTATCCTATCCTATCCTCTATCCTATCCTATCCGCTATCCTATCCAATCCTATATCCTATTCTCTATCCTCTAACATATCCTATCCGCTATCCTATCCTATCCTCTATCCTATTCTATCCTCTATCCTATCCTCTATCCTATCCTCTATCCTATCCTATCCCCTATCCTATCATATCCTCTATCCTATCCTATCCTCTATCCTATCCTATCCTCTATCCTATCCTATCCTCTATCCTATCCTATCCTCTATCATATCCTATCCTCTATCCTATCCTATCCGCTATCCTGTCCTATCCTCTATCCTATCCTATCCTCTATCATATCATATCCTCTATCCTATCCTATCGTTTATCCTATCCTATCCTCTATCCTATCCTATCCTCTATCCTATCCTATCCTCTACCGTATATTATCCTCTATCCTATCCTATCCTCTACCCTATCCTATCCTCTATCCTATCCTATCCTCTATCCTATCCTATCCTCTACCCTATCCTATCCTCTATCCTATCCTATCCTCTATCCTATCCAATCCTATATCGTATCCTCTATCCTATCCTATCCTCTATCCTATCCTATTCTCTATCCTATCCTATCCTGTATCCTATCCTACCCTCTATCGTATCCTATCCTCTATCCTATCCTATCCTCTATCCTATCCTATCCTCTATCCTATTCTATCCTCTATCCTATTCTATCCTCTGTCCTAGCCAATCCTATATCCTATTCTCTATCCTATCCTATCCTCTATCGTATCCTATCCTCTATCCTATCCAATCCACTATCCTATCCTATCCTCTATCCTATCCTATCCTCTATCCTATCCTATCCTCTATCCTATCCTATCATCTATCCTATTCTATCGTTTATCCTTTCCTATCCTCTATCCTATCCTATCCTCTATCGTATCCTATCCTCTATCCTATCCTATCCTCTATCCTATCCTCTATCCTATCCTCCATCCTATCCTATCCACTATTCTATCCTATCCTCTATCCTATCCTATCCTCTATCATATCCTATCCTCTATCCTATCCTATTCTCTATCCTATCCTATCCTCTACCCTATCCTATCCTCTATCCTATCCTATCCTCTATCCTATCCTATTCTCTATCCTATCCTATCCTCTATCCTATCCTATCCTCTATCCTATCCTATCCTCTATCCTATTCTATCCTCTGTCCTAGCCAATCCTATATCCTATTCTCTATCCTATCCTATCCTCTATCGTATCCTATCCTCTATCCTATCCAATCCACTATCCTATCCTATCCTCTATCCTATCCTATCCTCTATCCTATCCTATCCTCTATCCTATCCTATCATCTATCCTATTCTATCGTTTATCCTTTCCTATCCTCTATCCTATCCTATCCTCTATCGTATCCTATCCTCTATCCTATCCTATCCTCTATCCTATCCTCTATCCTATCCTCCATCCTATCCTATCCACTATTCTATCCTATCCTCTAACCTATCCTATCCTCTATCATATCATATCCTCTATCCTATCCTATCCTCTATCCTATCCTATCCACTATCCTATCCTACCCTCAATCCTATCCTATCCTCTAGGCTATCCTATCCTCTATCCTATCCTATTCTCTATCCTATCCTATCCTCTACCCTATCCTATCCTCTATCCTATCCTATCCTCTATCCTATCCTATCCTCTATCCTATCCTATCCTCTATCATATCCTATCCTCTATCCTATCTTATCCTCTATCCTATTCTATCCTCTATCCTATCCAATCCTATATCCTATTCTCTATCCTATCCTATCCTCTATCCTAACCTATCCTCTATCCTATCATATCCTCTATCCTATCCTATCCTCTATCCTACCCTATCCACTATCCTATCGTACCCTCAATCCTATCCTATCCTCTATCCTATCCTATCCTCTATCCTATCCTATTCTCTATCCTATCCTATCCTCTATCCTATCCTATTCTCTATCCTATCCTATCCTCTATCGTATCCTATCTTCTATCCTATCCAATCCACAATCCTATCCTATCCTCTATCCTATCCTATCCTCTATCCTATCCTATCCTCTATCCTATCCTATCCTCTATCCTAACCTATCCTCTATCCTATCATATCCTCTATCCTATCCTATCCTCTATCCTACCCTATCCACTATCCTATCGTACCCTCAATCCTATCCTATCCTCTATCCTATCCTATCCTCTATCCTATCCTATTCTCTATCCTATCCTATCCTCTATCCTATCCTATTCTCTATCCTATCCTATCCTCTATCGTATCCGATCTTCTATCCTATCCAATCCACAATCCTATCCTATCCTCTATCCTATCCTATCCTCTATCCTATCCTATCCTCTATCCTATCCTATCCTCTATCCTATCCTATCATCTATCCTATTCTATCGTTTATCCTTTCCTATCCTCTATCCTATCCTATCCTCTATCGTATCCTATCCTCTATCCTATCCTATCCTCTATCCTATCCTATCCTCTATCCTATCCTATCCTCTATCCTATCCTATCCTCTATCCTATCCTATCCTCTATCCTATCCTATCCACTATCCTATCGTACCCTCAATCCTATCCTATCCTCTATCCTATCCTATCCTCTATCCTATCCTATTCTCTATCCTATCCTATCCTCTATCCTATCCTATTCTCTATCCTATCCTATCCTCTATCGTATCCTATCCTCTATCCTATCCTATCCTCTATCCTATCCTATTCTCTATCCTATCCTATCCTGTATCATATCCTATCATCTATCCTATGCTATCATCTATCCTATCCTCTATTCTATCCAATCCTATATCCTGTCCTCTATCATATCCTATCCTCTATCCTATCCTATCCTCTATCCTATCCTCCATTCTATCCAATCCTATATCCTATCCTCTATCATATCCTATCCTCTATCCTATCCTATCCTCTATCCTATCCTATCCGCTATCCTATCCAATCCTATATCCTATTCTCTATCCTCTAACATATCCTATCCGCTATCCTATCCTATCCTCTATCCTATTCTATCCTCTATCCTATCCTCTATCCTATCCTCTATCCTATCCTATCCCCTATCCTATCATATCCTCTATCCTATCCTATCCTCTATCCTATCCTATCCTCTATCCTATCCTATCCTCTATCCTATCCTATCCTCTATCATATCCTATCCTCTATCCTATCCTATCCGCTATCTTGTCCTATCCTCTATCCTATCCTATCCTCTATCATATCATATCCTCTATCCTATCCTATCGTTTATCCTATCCTATCCTCTATCCTATCCTATCCTCTATCCTATCCTATCCTCTACCGTATATTATCCTCTATCCTATCCTATCCTCTACCCTATCCTATCCTCTATCCTATCCTATCCTCTATCCTATCCTATCCTCTACCCTATCCTATCCTCTATCCTATCCTATCCTCTATCCTATCCAATCCTATATCGTATCCTCTATCCTATCCTATCCTCTATCCTATCCTATTCTCTATCCTATCCTATCCTGTATCCTATCCTACCCTCTATCGTATCCTATCCTCTATCCTATCCTATCCTCTATCCTATCCTATCCTCTATCCTATTCTATCCTCTATCCTATTCTATCCTCTGTCCTAGCCAATCCTATATCCTATTCTCTATCCTATCCTATCCTCTATCGTATCCTATCCTCTATCCTATCCAATCCACTATCCTATCCTATCCTCTATCCTATCCTATCCTCTATCCTATCCTATCCTCTATCCTATCCTATCATCTATCCTATTCTATCGTTTATCCTTTCCTATCCTCTATCCTATCCTATCCTCTATCGTATCCTATCCTCTATCCTATCCTATCCTCTATCCTATCCTCTATCCTATCCTCCATCCTATCCTATCCACTATTCTATCCTATCCTCTATCCTATCCTATCCTCTATCATATCCTATCCTCTATCCTATCCTATTCTCTATCCTATCCTATCCTCTACCCTATCCTATCCTCTATCCTATCCTATCCTCTATCCTATCCTATTCTCTATCCTATCCTATCCTCTATCCTATCCTATCCTCTATCCTATCCTATCCTCTATCCTATTCTATCCTCTGTCCTAGCCAATCCTATATCCTATTCTCTATCCTATCCTATCCTCTATCGTATCCTATCCTCTATCCTATCCAATCCACTATCCTATCCTATCCTCTATCCTATCCTATCCTCTATCCTATCCTATCCTCTATCCTATCCTATCATCTATCCTATTCTATCGTTTATCCTTTCCTATCCTCTATCCTATCCTATCCTCTATCGTATCCTATCCTCTATCCTATCCTATCCTCTATCCTATCCTCTATCCTATCCTCCATCCTATCCTATCCACTATTCTATCCTATCCTCTAACCTATCCTATCCTCTATCATATCATATCCTCTATCCTATCCTATCCTCTATCCTATCCTATCCACTATCCTATCCTACCCTCAATCCTATCCTATCCTCTAGGCTATCCTATCCTCTATCCTATCCTATTCTCTATCCTATCCTATCCTCTACCCTATCCTATCCTCTATCCTATCCTATCCTCTATCCTATCCTATCCTCTATCCTATCCTATCCTCTATCATATCCTATCCTCTATCCTATCTTATCCTCTATCCTATTCTATCCTCTATCCTATGCAATCCTATATCCTATTCTCTATCCTATCCTATCCTCTATCCTAACCTATCCTCTATCCTATCATATCCTCTATCCTATCCTATCCTCTATCCTACCCTATCCACTATCCTATCGTACCCTCAATCCTATCCTATCCTCTATCCTATCCTATCCTCTATCCTATCCTATTCTCTATCCTATCCTATCCTCTATCCTATCCTATTCTCTATCCTATCCTATCCTCTATCGTATCCTATCTTCTATCCTATCCAATCCACAATCCTATCCTATCCTCTATCCTATCCTATCCTCTATCCTATCCTATCCTCTATCCTATCCTATCCTCTATCCTATCCTATCATCTATCCTATTCTATCGTTTATCCTTTCCTATCCTCTATCCTATCCTATCCTCTATCGTATCCTATCCTCTATCCTATCCTATCCTCTATCCTATCCTATCCTCTATCCTATCCTATCCTCTATCCTATCCTATCCTCTATCCTATCCTATCCTCTATCCTATCCTATCCTCTATCCTATCCTATCCTCTAACATATCCTATCCGCTATCCTATCCTATCCTCCAGCCTATCCTATCCTCAACCTATCCTATCCTCTATCCTATCCTATCCTCTATCCTATCCTATCTCTATCCTACCCTATCCTCTATCCTATCCTATCCTCTATCCTATCCTATCCTCTACCGTATATTATCCTCTATCCTATCCTATCCTCTACCCTATCCTATCCTCTATCCTATCCTATCCTCTATCCTATCCTATCCTCTACCCTATCCTATCCTCTATCCTATCCTATCCTCTATCCTATCCAATCCTATATCGTATCCTCTATCCTATCCTATCCTCTATCCTATCCTATTCTCTATCCTATCCTATCCTGTATCCTATCCTACCCTCTATCGTATCCTATCCTCTATCCTATCCTATCCTCTATCCTATCCTATCCTCTATCCTATTCTATCCTCTATCCTATTCTATCCTCTGTCCTAGCCAATCCTATATCCTATTCTCTATCCTATCCTATCCTCTATCGTATGCTATCCTCTATCCTATCCAATCCACTATCCTATCCTATCCTCTATCCTATCCTATCCTCTATCCTATCCTATCCTCTATCCTATCCTATCCTCTATCCTATCCTATCATCTATCCTATTCTATCGTTTATCCTTTCCTATCCTCTATCCTATCCTATCCTCTATCGTATCCTATCCTCTATCCTATCCTATCCTCTATCCTATCCTCTATCCTATCCTCCATCCTATCCTATCCACTATTCTATCCTATCCTCTATCCTATCCTATCCTCTATCATATCCTATCCTCTATCCTATCCTATTCTCTATCCTATCCTATCCTCTACCCTATCCTATCCTCTATCCTATCCTATCCTCTATCCTATCCTATTCTCTATCCTATCCTATCCTCTATCCTATCCTATCCTCTATCCTATCCTATCCTCTATCCTATTCTATCCTCTGTCCTAGCCAATCCTATATCCTATTCTCTATCCTATCCTATCCTCTATCGTATCCTATCCTCTATCCTATCCAATCCACTATCCTATCCTATCCTCTATCCTATCCTATCCTCTATCCTATCCTATCCTCTATCCTATCCTATCATCTATCCTATTCTATCGTTTATCCTTTCCTATCCTCTATCCTATCCTATCCTCTATCGTATCCTATCCTCTATCCTATCCTATCCTCTATCCTATCCTCTATCCTATCCTCCATCCTATCCTATCCACTATTCTATCCTATCCTCTAACCTATCCTATCCTCTATCATATCATATCCTCTATCCTATCCTATCCTCTATCCTATCCTATCCACTATCCTATCCTACCCTCAATCCTATCCTATCCTCTAGGCTATCCTATCCTCTATCCTATCCTATTCTCTATCCTATCCTATCCTCTACCCTATCCTATCCTCTATCCTATCCTATCCTCTATCCTATCCTATCCTCTATCCTATCCTATCCTCTATCATATCCTATCCTCTATCCTATCTTATCCTCTATCCTATTCTATCCTCTATCCTATCCAATCCTATATCCTATTCTCTATCCTATCCTATCCTCTATCCTAACCTATCCTCTATCCTATCATATCCTCTATCCTATCCTATCCTCTATCCTACCCTATCCACTATCCTATCGTACCCTCAATCCTATCCTATCCTCTATCCTATCCTATCCTCTATCCTTTCCTATTCTCTATCCTATCCTATCCTCTATCCTATCCTATTCTCTATCCTATCCTATCCTCTATCGTATCCTATCTTCTATCCTATCCAATCCACAATCCTATCCTATCCTCTATCCTGTCCTATCCTCTATCCTATCCTATCCTCTATCCTATCCTATCCTCTATCCTATCCTATCATCTATCCTATTCTATCGTTTATCCTTTCCTATCCTCTATCCTATCCTATCCTCTATCGTATCCTATCCTCTATCCTATCCTATCCTCTATCCTATCCTATCCTCTATCCTATCCTATCCTCTATCCTATCCTATCCTCTATCCTATCCTATCCTCTATCCTATCCTATCCTCTATCCTATCCTATCCTCTAACATATCCTATCCGCTATCCTATCCTATCCTCCAGCCTATCCTATCCTCAACCTATCCTATCCTCTATCCTATCCTATCCTCTATCCTATCCTATCTCTATCCTACCCTATCCTCTATCCTATCCTATCCTCTAACATATCCTATCCGCTATCCTATCCTATCCTCTATCCTATTCTATCCTCTATCCTATCCAATCCTATATCCTATTCTCTATCCTATCCTATCCTCTATCCTATTCTATCCTCTATCCTATCCAATCCTATATCCTATTCTCTATCCTATCCTATCCTCTATCGTATCCTATCCTCTATCCTATCCAATCCTATATCGTATCCTCTATCCTATCCTATCCTCTATCCTATCCTATCCACTATCCTATCCTATCCTCTATCCTATCCTCTATCCTATCCTATCCTCTATCCTATCCTATCCTCTATCCTATCCTATCCTCTGTCCTATCCTATCTTCTAACATATCCGATCCGCTATCCTATCCTATCCTCTATCGTATCCTATCCTCTATCCTATCCTATCCTCTATCATATCCTATCCTCTATCCTATCCTATCCTCTATCCTATCCTATCCGCTATCCTATCCAATCCTATATCCTATTCTCTATCCTATCCTATCCTCTATCGTATCCTATCCTCTATCCTATCCTATCCTCTATCCTATCCTATCCTCTATCCTATCCTATCCTCTATCATATCCTATCCTCTATCCTATCCTATCCTCTATCCTATCCTATCGTTTATCCTTTCCTATCCTCTATCCTATCCTATCCTCTATCGTATCCTATCCTCTATCCTATCCTATCCTCTATCCTATCCTCTATCCTATCCTCTATCCTATCCTCTATCCTATCCTATCCACTATTCTATCCTATCCTCTATCCTATCCTATCCTCTGTCCTATCATATCCTCTATCCTATCCTATCCTCTATCCTATCCTATCCACTATCCTATCGTACCCTCAATCCTATCCTATCTTCTATCCTATCCTATCCTCTATCCTATCCTATTCTCTATCCTATCCTATCCTCTATCCTATCCTATCCTCTATGCTATCCTATCCTCTATCCTATCCTATCCTATCCTCTATCATATCCTATCCTCTATCCTATCTTATCCTCTATCCAATTCTATCCTCTATCCTATCCAATCCTATATCCTATCCTCTATCCTATCATATCCTCTATCCTATCCTATCCTCTATCCTATCCTATCCACTATCCTATCGTACCCTCAATCCTATCCTATCCTCTATCCTATCCTATCCTATCCTCTATCCTATCCTATTCTCTATCCTATCCTATCCTCTATCCTATCCTATCCTCTATCCTATCCTATACTCTATCCTATCCTATCCTCTATCCTATCCAATCCTCTATCGTGTTCGCTATCCTATCCTATCCTCTACCGTATCCTATCCTCTATCCTACCCAATCCTCCATCCTATCCTATTCTCCACCCTATCCTATCCTCTATCGTATGCTATCGTCTATCCTAACCAATCCTCCATCCTATCCTATCCTCTATCCTATCCTATTCTCTATCCTATCCTATCCTCTATCCTATCCTATCCTCTATCCTATCCTATCCTCTATCCTATCCTATCCTCTAACATATCCTATCCGCTATCCTATCCTATCCTCTATCCTATCCTATCCTCAACCTATCCTATCCTCTATCCTATCCTATCCTCTATCCTATCCTATCTCTATCCTATCCTATCCTCTATCCTATCCTATCCTCTATCCTATCCTATCCTCTATCCTATCCTATCCTCTAAGATATCCGATCCGCTATCCTATCCTATCCTCTATCGTATCCTATCCTCTATCCTATCCTATCCTCTATCATATCCTATCCTCTATCCTATCCTATCCTCTATCCTATCCTATCCGCTATCCTATCCAATCCTATATCCTATTCTCTAACCTATCCTATCCTCTATCGTATCCTATCCTCTGTCCTATCCTATCTTCTAACATATCCGATCCGCTATCCTATCCTATCCTCTATCGTATCCTATCCTCTATCCTATCCTATCCTCTATCCTATCTTATCCTCTATCCTATTCTATCCTCTATCCTATCCAATCCTATATCCTATTCTCTATCCTATCCTATCCTCTATCCTAACCTATCCTCTATCCTATCATATCCTCTATCCTATCATATCCTCTATCCTATCCTATCCTCTATCCTATCCTATCCTCTATCCTATCCTATCCTCTATCCTATTCTATCCTCTATCCTATTCTATCCTCTATCCTATCCAATCCTATATCCTATTCTCTATCCTATCCTATCCTCTATCGTATCCTATCCTCTATCCTATCCTATCCTCTATCCTATCCTATTCTCTATCCTATCCTATCCTGTATCATATCCTATCCTCTATCCTATGCTATCATCTATCCTATCCTCTATTCTATCCAATCCTATATCCTGTCCTCTATCATATCCTATCCTCTATCCTATCCTATCCTCTATCCTATCCTCCATTCTATCCAATCCTATATCCTATCCTCTATCATATCCTATCCTCTATCCTATCCTATCCTCTATCCTATCCTATCCGCTATCCTATCCAATCCTATATCCTATTCTCTATCCTCTAACATATCCTATCCGCTATCCTATCCTATCCTCTATCCTATTCTATCCTCTATCCTATCCTCTATCCTATCCTATCCCCTATCCTATCATATCCTCTATCCTATCCTATCCTCTATCCTATCCTATCCTCTATCCTATCCTATCCTCTATCCTATCCTATCCTCTATCATATCCTATCCTCTATCCTATCCTATCCGCTATCCTGTCCTATCCTCTATCCTATCCTATCCTCTATCATATCATATCCTCTATCCTATCCTATCGTTTATCCTATCCTATCCTCTATCCTATCCTATCCTCTATCCTATCCTATCCTCTACCGTATATTATCCTCTATCCTATCCTATCCTCTACCCTATCCTATCCTCTATCCTATCCTATCCTCTATCCTATCCTATCCTCTACCCTATCCTATCCTCCATCCTATCCTATCCTCTATCCTATCCAATCCTATATCGTATCCTCTATCCTATCCTATCCTCTATCCTATCCTATTCTCTATCCTATCCTATCCTGTATCCTATCCTACCCTCTATCGTATCCTATCCTCTATCCTATCCTATCCTCTATCCTATCCTATCCTCTATCCTATTCTATCCTCTATCCTATTCTATCCTCTGTCCTAGCCAATCCTATATCCTATTCTCTATCCTATCCTATCCTCTATCGTATCCTATCCTCTATCCTATCCAATCCACTATCCTATCCTATCCTCTATCCTATCCTATCCTCTATCCTATCCTATCCTCTATCCTATCCTATCATCTATCCTATTCTATCGTTTATCCTTTCCTATCCTCTATCCTATCCTATCCTCTATCGTATCCTATCCTCTATCCTATCCTATCCTCTATCCTATCCTCTATCCTATCCTCCATCCTATCCTATCCACTATTCTATCCTATCCTCTATCCTATCCTATCCTCTATCATATCCTATCCTCTATCCTATCCTATTCTCTATCCTATCCTATCCTCTACCCTATCCTATCCTCTATCCTATCCTATCCTCTATCCTATCCTATTCTCTATCCTATCCTATCCTCTATCCTATCCTATCCTCTATCCTATCCTATCCTCTATCCTATTCTATCCTCTGTCCTAGCCAATCCTATATCCTATTCTCTATCCTATCCTATCCTCTATCGTATCCTATCCTCTATCCTATCCAATCCACTATCCTATCCTATCCTCTATCCTATCCTATCCTCTATCCTATCCTATCCTCTATCCTATCCTATCATCTATCCTATTCTATCGTTTATCCTTTCCTATCCTCTATCCTATCCTATCCTCTATCGTATCCTATCCTCTATCCTATCCTATCCTCTATCCTATCGTACCCTCAATCCTATCCTATCTTCTATCCTATCCTATCCTCTATCCTATCCTATTCTCTATCCTATCCTATCCTCTATCCTATCCTATCCTCTATCCTATCCTATCCTCTATCCTATCCTATCCTATCCTCTATCATATCCTATCCTCTATCCTATCTTATCCTCTATCCAATTCTATCCTCTATCCTATCCAATCCTATATCCTATCCTCTATCCTATCATATCCTCTATCCTATCCTATCCTCTATCCTATCCTATCCACTATCCTATCCTACCCTCAATCCTATCCTATCCTCTAGGCTATCCTATCCTCTATCCTATCCTATTCTCTATCCTATCCTATCCTCTACCCTATCCTATCCTCTATCCTATCCTATCCTCTATCCTATCCTATCCTCTATCCTATCCTATCCTCTATCATATCCTATCCTCTATCCTATCTTATCCTCTATCCTATTCTATCCTCTATCCTATCCAATCCTATATCCTATTCTCTATCCTATCCTATCCTCTATCCTAACCTATCCTCTATCCTATCATATCCTCTATCCTATCCTATCCTCTATCCTACCCTATCCACTATCCTATCGTACCCTCAATCCTATCCTATCCTCTATCCTATCCTATCCTCTATCCTATCCTATTCTCTATCCTATCCTATCCTCTATCCTATCCTATTCTCTATCCTATCCTATCCTCTATCGTATCCTATCTTCTATCCTATCCAATCCACAATCCTATCCTATCCTCTATCCTATCCTATCCTCTATCCTATCCTATCCTCTATCCTATCCTATCCTCTATCCTATCCTATCATCTATCCTATTCTATCGTTTATCCTTTCCTATCCTCTATCCTATCCTATCCTCTATCGTATCCTATCCTCTATCCTATCCTATCCTCTATCCTATCCTATCCTCTATCCTATCCTATCCTCTATCCTATCCTATCATCTATCCTATCCTATCCTCTATCCTATCCTATCCTCTATCCTATCCTATCCTCTATCCTATCCTATCCTCTAACATATCCTATCCGCTATCCTATCCTATCCTCCAGCCTATCCTATCCTCAACCTATCCTATCCTCTATCCTATCCTATCCTCTATCCTATCCTATCTCTATCCTACCCTATCCTCTATCCTATCCTATCCTCTAACATATCCTATCCGCTATCCTATCCTATCCTCTATCCTATTCTATCCTCTATCCTATCCAATCCTATATCCTATTCTCTATCCTATCCTATCCTCTATCCTATTCTATCCTCTATCCTATCCAATCCTATATCCTATTCTCTATCCTATCCTATCCTCTATCGTATCCTATCCTCTATCCTATCCAATCCTATATCGTATCCTCTATCCTATCCTATCCTCTATCCTATCCTATCCACTATCCTATCCTATCCTCTATCCTATCCTCTATCCTATCCTATCCTCTATCCTATCCTATCCTCTATCCTATCCTATCCTCTGTCCTATCCTATCTTCTAACATATCCGATCCGCTATCCTATCCTATCCTCTATCGTATCCTATCCTCTATCCTATCCTATCCTCTATCATATCCTATCCTCTATCCTATCCTATCCTCTATCCTATCCTATCCGCTATCCTATCCAATCCTATATCCTATTCTCTATCCTATCCTATCCTCTATCGTATCCTATCCTCTATCCTATCCTATCCTCTATCCTATCCTATCCTCTATCCTATCCTATCCTCTATCATATCCTATCCTCTATCCTATCCTATCCTCTATCCTATCCTATCGTTTATCCTTTCCTATCCTCTATCCTATCCTATCCTCTATCGTATCCTATCCTCTATCCTATCCTATCCTCTATCCTATCCTCTATCCTATCCTCTATCCTATCCTCTATCCTATCCTATCCACTATTCTATCCTATCCTCTATCCTATCCTATCCTCTATCCTATCATATCCTCTATCCTATCCTATCCTCTATCCTATCCTATCCACTATCCTATCGTACCCTCAATCCTATCCTATCTTCTATCCTATCCTATCCTCTATCCTATCCTATTCTCTATCCTATCCTATCCTCTATCCTATCCTATCCTCTATCCTATCCTATCCTCTATCCTATCCTATCCTATCCTCTATCATATCCTATCCTCTATCCTATCTTATCCTCTATCCAATTCTATCCTCTATCCTATCCAATCCTATATCCTATCCTCTATCCTATCATATCCTCTATCCTATCCTATCCTCTATCCTATCCTATCCACTATCCTATCGTACCCTCAATCCTATCCTATCCTCTATCCTATCCTATCCTCTATCATATCCTATCCTCTATCCTATCCTATTCTCTATCCTATCCTATCCTCTACCCTATCCTATCCTCTATCCTATCCTATCCTCTATCCTATCCTATTCTCTATCCTATCCTATCCTCTATCCTATCCTATCCTCTATCCTATCCTATCCTCTATCCTATTCTATCCTCTGTCCTAGCCAATCCTATATCCTATTCTCTATCCTATCCTATCCTCTATCGTATCCTATCCTCTATCCTATCCAATCCACTATCCTATCCTATCCTCTATCCTATCCTATCCTCTATCCTATCCTATCCTCTATCCTATCCTATCATCTATCCTATTCTATCGTTTATCCTTTCCTATCCTCTATCCTATCCTATCCTCTATCGTATCCTATCCTCTATCCTATCCTATCCTCTATCCTATCGTACCCTCAATCCTATCCTATCTTCTATCCTATCCTATCCTCTATCCTATCCTATTCTCTATCCTATCCTATCCTCTATCCTATCCTATCCTCTATCCTATCCTATCCTCTATCCTATCCTATCCTATCCTCTATCATATCCTATCCTCTATCCTATCTTATCCTCTATCCAATTCTATCCTCTATCCTATCCAATCCTATATCCTATCCTCTATCCTATCATATCCTCTATCCTATCCTATCCTCTATCCTATCCTATCCACTATCCTATCCTACCCTCAATCCTATCCTATCCTCTAGGCTATCCTATCCTCTATCCTATCCTATTCTCTATCCTATCCTATCCTCTACCCTATCCTATCCTCTATCCTATCCTATCCTCTATCCTATCCTATCCTCTATCCTATCCTATCCTCTATCATATCCTATCCTCTATCCTATCTTATCCTCTATCCTATTCTATCCTCTATCCTATCCAATCCTATATCCTATTCTCTATCCTATCCTATCCTCTATCCTAACCTATCCTCTATCCTATCATATCCTCTATCCTATCCTATCCTCTATCCTACCCTATCCACTATCCTATCGTACCCTCAATCCTATCCTATCCTCTATCCTATCCTATCCTCTATCCTATCCTATTCTCTATCCTATCCTATCCTCTATCCTATCCTATTCTCTATCCTATCCTATCCTCTATCGTATCCTATCTTCTATCCTATCCAATCCACAATCCTATCCTATCCTCTATCCTATCCTATCCTCTATCCTATCCTATCCTCTATCCTATCCTATCCTCTATCCTATCCTATCATCTATCCTATTCTATCGTTTATCCTTTCCTATCCTCTATCCTATCCTATCCTCTATCGTATCCTATCCTCTATCCTATCCTATCCTCTATCCTATCCTATCCTCTATCCTATCCTATCCTCTATCCTATCCTATCATCTATCCTATCCTATCCTCTATCCTATCCTATCCTCTATCCTATCCTATCCTCTATCCTATCCTATCCTCTAACATATCCTATCCGCTATCCTATCCTATCCTCCAGCCTATCCTATCCTCAACCTATCCTATCCTCTATCCTATCCTATCCTCTATCCTATCCTATCTCTATCCTACCCTATCCTCTATCCTATCCTATCCTCTAACATATCCTATCCGCTATCCTATCCTATCCTCTATCCTATTCTATCCTCTATCCTATCCAATCCTATATCCTATTCTCTATCCTATCCTATCCTCTATCCTATTCTATCCTCTATCCTATCCAATCCTATATCCTATTCTCTATCCTATCCTATCCTCTATCGTATCCTATCCTCTATCCTATCCAATCCTATATCGTATCCTCTATCCTATCCTATCCTCTATCCTATCCTATCCACTATCCTATCCTATCCTCTATCCTATCCTCTATCCTATCCTATCCTCTATCCTATCCTATCCTCTATCCTATCCTATCCTCTGTCCTATCCTATCTTCTAACATATCCGATCCGCTATCCTATCCTATCCTCTATCGTATCCTATCCTCTATCCTATCCTATCCTCTATCATATCCTATCCTCTATCCTATCCTATCCTCTATCCTATCCTATCCGCTATCCTATCCAATCCTATATCCTATTCTCTATCCTATCCTATCCTCTATCGTATCCTATCCTCTATCCTATCCTATCCTCTATCCTATCCTATCCTCTATCCTATCCTATCCTCTATCATATCCTATCCTCTATCCTATCCTATCCTCTATCCTATCCTATCGTTTATCCTTTCCTATCCTCTATCCTATCCTATCCTCTATCGTATCCTATCCTCTATCCTATCCTATCCTCTATCCTATCCTCTATCCTATCCTCTATCCTATCCTCTATCCTATCCTATCCACTATTCTATCCTATCCTCTATCCTATCCTATCCTCTATCCTATCATATCCTCTATCCTATCCTATCCTCTATCCTATCCTATCCACTATCCTATCGTACCCTCAATCCTATCCTATCTTCTATCCTATCCTATCCTCTATCCTATCCTATTCTCTATCCTATCCTATCCTCTATCCTATCCTATCCTCTATCCTATCCTATCCTCTATCCTATCCTATCCTATCCTCTATCATATCCTATCCTCTATCCTATCTTATCCTCTATCCAATTCTATCCTCTATCCTATCCAATCCTATATCCTATCCTCTATCCTATCATATCCTCTATCCTATCCTATCCTCTATCCTATCCTATCCACTATCCTATCGTACCCTCAATCCTATCCTATCCTCTATCCTATCCTATCCTATCCTCTATCCTATCCTATTCTCTATCCTATCCTATCCTCTATCCTATCCTATCCTCTATCCTATCCTATACTCTATCCTATCCTATCCTCTATCCTATCCAATCCTCTATCGTGTTCGCTATCCTATCCTATCCTCTACCGTATCCTATCCTCTATCCTACCCAATCCTCCATCCTATCCTATTCTCCACCCTATCCTATCCTCTATCGTATGCTATCGTCTATCCTAACCAATCCTCCATCCTATCCTATCCTCTATCCTATCCTATTCTCTATCCTATCCTATCCTCTATCCTATCCTATCCTCTATGCTATCCTATCCTCTATCCTATCCTATCCTCTAACATATCCTATCCGCTATCCTATCCTATCCTCTATCCTATCCTATCCTCAACCTATCCTATCCTCTATCCTATCCTATCCTCTATCCTATCCTATCTCTATCCTATCCTATCCTCTATCCTATCCTATCCTCTATCCTATCCTATCCTCTATCCTATCCTATCCTCTAAGATATCCGATCCGCTATCCTATCCTATCCTCTATCGTATCCTATCCTCTATCCTATCCTATCCTCTATCATATCCTATCCTCTATCCTATCCTATCCTCTATCCTATCCTATCCGCTATCCTATCCAGTCCTATATCCTATTCTCTATCCTATCCTATCCTCTATCGTATCCTATCCTCTATCCTATCCTATCCTCTATCCTATCCTATCCTCTATCCTATCCTATCCTCTGTCCTATCCTATCTTCTAACATATCCGATCCGCTATCCTATCCTATCCTCTATCGTATCCTATCCTCTATCCTATCCTATCCTCTATCCTATCTTATCCTCTATCCTATTCTATCCTCTATCCTATCCAATCCTATATCCTATTCTCTATCCTATCCTATCCTCTATCCTAACCTATCCTCTATCCTATCATATCCTCTATCCTATCCTATCCTCTATCCTACCCTATCCACTATCCTATCGTACCCTCAATCCTATCCTATCCTCTATCCTATCCTATCCTCTATCCTATCCTATTCTCTATCCTATCCTATCCTCTATCCTATCCTATTCTCTATCCTATCCTATCCTCTATCGTATCCTATCTTCTATCCTATCCAATCCACTATCCTATCCTATCCTCTATCCTATCCTATCCTCTATCCTATCCTATCCTCTATCCTATCCTATCCTCTATCCTATCCTATCATCTATCCTATTCTATCGTTTATCCTTTCCTATCCTCTATCCTATCCTATCCTCTATCGTATCCTATCCTCTATCCTATCCTATCCTCTATCCTATCCTATCCTCTATCCTATCCTATCCTCTATCCTATCCTATCCTCTATCCTATCCTATCCTCTATCCTATCCTATCCTCTATCCTATCCTATCCTCTATCCTATCCTATCCTCTAAATATCCTATCCGCTATCCTATCCTATCCTCCAGCCTATCCTATCCTCAACCTATCCTATCCTCTATCCTATCCTATCCTCTATCCTATCCTATCTCTATCCTACCCTATCCTCTATCCTATCCTATCCTCTAACATATCCTATCCGCTATCCTATCCTATCCTCTATCCTATTCTATCCTCTATCCTATCCAATCCTATATCCTATTCTCTATCCTATCCTATCCTCTATCCTATTCTATCCTCTATCCTATCCAATCCTATATCCTATTCTCTATCCTATCCTATCCTCTATCGTATCCTATCCTCTATCCTATCCAATCCTATATCGTATCCTCTATCCTATCCTATCCTCTATCCTATCCTATCCACTATCCTATCCTATCCTCTATCCTATCCTCTATCCTATCCTATCCTCTATCCTATCCTATCCTCTATCCTATCCTATCCTCTATCCTATCCTATCCTCTATCCTATCCTATCCTCTAAGATATCCGATCCTCTATCCTATCCTATCCACTATCCTATCCTATCCTCTATCCTATCCTATCCTCTATCATATCCTATCCTCTATCCTATCCTATCCTCTATCCTATCCTATCCGCTATCCTATCCAATCCTATATCCTATTCTCTATCCTATCCTATCCTCTATCGTATCCTATCCTCTATCCTATCCTATCCTCTATCCTATCTTATCCTCTATCCTATTCTATCCTCTATCCTATCCAATCCTATATCCTATTCTCTATCCTATCCTATCCTCTATCCTAACCTATCCTCTATCCTATCATATCCTCTATCCTATCCTATCCTCTATCCTACCCTATCCACTATCCTATCGTACCCTCAATCCTATCCTATCCTCTATCCTATCCTATCCTCTATCCTATCCTATTCTCTATCCTATCCTATCCTCTATCCTATCCTTTTCTCTATCCTATCCTATCCTCTATCGTATCCTATCTTCTATCCTATCCAATCCACTATCCTATCCTATCCTCTATCCTATCCTATCCTCTATCCTATCCTATCCTCTATCCTATCCTATCCTCTATCCTATCCTATCATCTATCCTATTCTATCGTTTATCCTTTCCTATCCTCTATCCTATCCTATCCTCTATCGTATCCTATCCTCTATCCTATCCTATCCTCTATCCTATCCTATCCTCTATCCTATCCTATCCTCTATCCTATCCTATCCTCTATCCTATCCTATCCTCTATCCTATCCTATCCTCTAAATATCCTATCCGCTATCCTATCCTATCCTCCAGCCTATCCTATCCTCAACCTATCCTATCCTCTATCCTATCCTATCCTCTATCCTATCCTATCTCTATCCTACCCTATCCTCTATCCTATCCTATCCTCTAACATATCCTATCCGCTATCCTATCCTATCCTCTATCCTATTCTATCCTCTATCCTATCCAATCCTATATCCTATTCTCTATCCTATCCTATCCTCTATCCTATCCTATCCGCCATCCTATCCAATCCTATATCCTATTCTCTATCCTAACCTATCCTCTATCGTATCCTATCCTCTATCCTATCCTATCCTCTATCCTATCCTATCCTCTATCCTATCCTATCCTCTATCATATCCTATCCTCTATCCTATCCTATCCTCTATCCTATCCTATCGTTTATCCTTTCCTATCCTCTATCCTATCCTATCCTCTATCGTATCCTATCCTCTATCCTATCCTATCCTCTATCCTATCCTCTATCCTATCCTCTATCCTATCCTCTATCCTATCCTCTATCCTATCCTATCCACTATTCTATCCTATCCTCTATCCTATCCTATCCTCTATCCTATCATATCCTCTATCCTATCCTATCCTCTATCCTATCCTATCCACTATCCTATCCTATCATCTATCCTATTCTATCGTTTATCCTTTCCTATCCTCTATCCTATCCTATCCTCTATCGTATCCTATCCTCTATCCTATCCTATCCTCTATCCTATCCTATCCTCTATCCTATCCTATCCTCTATCCTATCCTATCCTCTATCCTATCCTATCCTCTATCCTATCCTATCCTCTAACATATCCTATCCGCTATCCTATCCTATCCTCCAGCCTATCCTATCCTCAACCTATCCTATCCTCTATCCTATCCTATCCTCTATCCTATCCTATCTCTATCCTACCCTATCCTCTATCCTATCCTATCCTCTAACATATCCTATCCGCTATCCTATCCTATCCTCTATCCTATTCTATCCTCTATCCTATCCAATCCTATATCCTATTCTCTATCCTATCCTATCCTCTATCCTATTCTATCCTCTATCCTATCCAATCCTATATCCTATTCTCTATCCTATCCTATCCTCTATCGTATCCTATCCTCTATCCTATCCAATCCTATATCGTATCCTCTATCCTATCCTATCCTCTATCCTATCCTATCCACTATCCTATCCTATCCTCTATCCTATCCTCTATCCTATCCTATCCTCTATCCTATCCTATCCTCTATCCTATCCTATCCTCTATCCTATCCTATCCTCTATCCTACCCTATCCACTATCCTATCGTACCCTCAATCCTATCCTATCCTCTATCCTATCCTATCCTCTATCCTATCCTATTCTCTATCCTATCCTATCCTCTATCCTATCCTTTTCTCTATCCTATCCTATCCTCTATCGT
This sequence comes from Halictus rubicundus, assembly GCF_050948215.1. Lineage (NCBI taxonomy): Eukaryota > Metazoa > Arthropoda > Insecta > Hymenoptera > Halictidae > Halictus > Halictus rubicundus. The sequence goes on along the minus strand of NW_027488581.1, from coordinate 914,070 downwards.
ATCCTATCTTCTATCCTATCCAATCCACTATCCTATCCTATCCTCTATCCTATCCTATCCTCTATCCTATCCTATCCTCTATCCTATCCTATCCTCTATCCTATCCTATCATCTATCCTATTCTATCGTTTATCCTTTCCTATCCTCTATCCTATCCTATCCTCTATCGTATCCTATCCTCTATCCTATCCTATCCTCTATCCTATCCTATCCTCTATCCTATCCTATCCTCTATCCTATCCTATCCTCTATCCTATCCTATCCTCTATCCTATCCTATCCTCTAAATATCCTATCCGCTATCCTATCCTATCCTCCAGCCTATCCTATCCTCAACCTATCCTATCCTCTATCCTATCCTATCCTCTATCCTATCCTATCTCTATCCTACCCTATCCTCTATCCTATCCTATCCTCTAACATATCCTATCCGCTATCCTATCCTATCCTCTATCCTATTCTATCCTCTATCCTATCCAATCCTATATCCTATTCTCTATCCTATCCTATCCTCTATCCTATCCTATCCGCCATCCTATCCAATCCTATATCCTATTCTCTATCCTATCCTATCCTCTATCGTATCCTATCCTCTATCCTATCCTATCCTCTATCCTATCCTATCCTCTATCCTATCCTATCCTCTATCATATCCTATCCTCTATCCTATCCTATCCTCTATCCTATCCTATCGTTTATCCTTTCCTATCCTCTATCCTATCCTATCCTCTATCGTATCCTATCCTCTATCCTATCCTATCCTCTATCCTATCCTCTATCCTATCCTCTATCCTATCCTCTATCCTATCCTCTATCCTATCCTATCCACTATTCTATCCTATCCTCTATCCTATCCTATCCTCTATCCTATCCTATCCTCTATCCTATCCTATCCTCTAACATATCCTATCCGCTATCCTATCCTATCCTCCAGCCTATCCTATCCTCAACCTATCCTATCCTCTATCCTATCCTATCCTCTATCCTATCCTATCTCTATCCTACCCTATCCTCTATCCTATCCTATCCTCTAACATATCCTATCCGCTATCCTATCCTATCCTCTATCCTATTCTATCCTCTATCCTATCCAATCCTATATCCTATTCTCTATCCTATCCTATCCTCTATCCTATTCTATCCTCTATCCTATCCAATCCTATATCCTATTCTCTATCCTATCCTATCCTCTATCGTATCCTATCCTCTATCCTATCCAATCCTATATCGTATCCTCTATCCTATCCTATCCTCTATCCTATCCTATCCACTATCCTATCCTATCCTCTATCCTATCCTCTATCCTATCCTATCCTCTATCCTATCCTATCCTCTATCCTATCCTATCCTCTATCCTATCCTATCCTCTATCCTATCCTATCCTCTATCCTATCCTATCCTCTAAGATATCCGATCCGCTATCCTATCCTATCCTCTATCGTATCCTATCCTCTATCCTATCCTATCCTCTATCATATCCTATCCTCTATCCTATCCTATCCTCTATCCTATCCTATCCGCTATCCTATCCAATCCTATATCCTATTCTCTATCCTATCCTATCCTCTATCGTATCCTATCCTCTATCCTATCCTATCCTCTATCCTATCCTATCCTCTATCCTATCCTATCCTCTGTCCTATCCTATCTTCTAACATATCCGATCCGCTATCCTATCCTATCCTCTATCGTATCCTATCCTCTATCCTATCCTATCCTCTATCATATCCTATCCTCTATCCTATCCTATCCTCTATCCTATCCTATCCGCTATCCTATCCAATCCTATATCCTATTCTCTATCCTATCCTATCCTCTATCCTATCCTATCCTCTATCGTATCCTATCCTCTATCCTATCCTATCCTCTATCCTATCCTATCCTCTATCATATCCCATCCTCTATCCTATCCTATCCTCTATCCTATCCTATCCGCTATCCTATCCAATCCTATATCCTATTCTCTATCCTATCCTATCCTCTATCGTATCCTATCCTCTATCCTATCCTATCCTCTATCCTATCCTATCCTCTATCCTATCCTATCCTCTGTCCTATCCTATCTTCTAACATATCCGATCCGCTATCCTATCCTATCCTCTATCGTATCCTATCCTCTATCCTATCCTATCCTCTATCATATCCTATCCTCTATCCTATCCTATCCTCTATCCTATCCTATCCGCTATCCTATCCAATCCTATATCCTATTCTCTATCCTATCCTATCCTCTATCGTATCCAATCCTCTATCCTATCCTATCCTCTATCCTATCCTATCCTCTATCCTATCCTATCCTCTATCATATCCTATCCTCTATCCTATCCTGTCCTCTATCCTATCCTATCGTTTATCCTTTCCTATCCTCTATCCTATCCTATCCTCTATCGTATCCTATCCTCTATCCTATCCTATCCTCTATCCTATCCTATCCACTATCCTATCGTACCCTCAATCCTATCCTATCTTCTATCCTATCCTATCCTCTATCCTATCCTATTCTCTATCCTATCCTATCCTCTATCCTATCCTATCCTCTATCCTATCCTATCCTCTATCCTATCCTATCCTATCCTCTATCATATCCTATCCTCTATCCTATTTTATCCTCTATCCTATCCTATCCTCTATCCTATCCTATCCACTATCCTATCGTACCCTCAATCCTATCCTATCCTCTATCCTATCCTATCCTCTATCCTATCCTATTCTCTATCCTATCCTATCCTCTATCCTATCCTATCCTCTATCCTATCCTATACTCTATCCTATCCTATCCTCTATCCTATCCAATCCTCTATCGTGTTCGCTATCCTATCCTATCCTCTACCGTATCCTATCCTCTATGCTACCCAATCCTCCATCCTATCCTATTCTCCACCCTATCCTATCCTCTATCGTATGCTATCGTCTATCCTACCCAATCCTCCATCCTATCCTATCCTCTATCCTATCCTATTCTCTATCCTATCCTATCCTGTATCCTATCCTACGCTCTATCGTATCCTATCCTCTATCCTATCCTATCCTCTATCCTATCCTATTCTCTATCCTATCCTATCCTCTATCCTATCCTATCCTCTATCCTATCATATCCTCTATCCTATCCTATCCTCTATCAAACCCTATCCACTATCCTATCGTACCCTCAATCCTATCCTATCCTCTACCCTATCCTATCCTCTATCCTATCCTATTCTCTATCCTATCCTATCCTCTATCCTATCCTATCCTCTATCCTATCCTATCCTCTATCCTATCCTATCCTCTATCCTATCCTATCCTCTATCCTATCCTATCCTCTAACATATCCTATCCGCTATCCTATCCTATCCTCTATCCTATCCTATCCTCAACCTATCCTATCCTCTATCCTATCCTATCCTCTATCCTATCCTATCTCTATCCTATCCTATCCTCTATCCTATCCTATCCTCTAACATATCCTATCCGCTATCCTATCCTATCCTCTATCCTATTCTATCCTCTATCCTATCCATTCCTATATCCTATTCTCTATCCTATCCTATCCTCTATCGTATCCTATCCTCTATCCTATCCTAACCTCTATCCTATCCTATCCTCTATCCTATCCTATCCTCTATCCTATCCTATCCTCTATGCTATCCTATCCTCTATCCGATCCTATCCTCTAACATATCCTATCCGCTATCCTATCCTATCCTCTATCCTATCCTATCCTCAACCTATGCTATCCTCTATCCTATCCTATCCTCAACCTATGCTATCCTCTATCCTATCCTATCCTCTATCCTATCCTATCTCTATCCTATCCTATCCTCTATCCTATCCTATCCTCTAACATATCCTATCCTCTATCCTATCCTACCCTCTATCCTATCCTATCCTCTATCCTATTCTATCCTCTATCCTATCGTACCCTCAATCCTATCCTATCCTATATGCTATCCTATCCTCTATCCTATCCTATTCTCTATCCTATCCTATCCTCTATCCTATCCTATCCTCTATCCTATCCTATCCTCTATCCTATCCTATCCTCTATCATATCCTATCCTCTATCCTATCTTATCCTCTATCCTATTCTATCCTCTATCCTATCCAATCCTATATCCTATTCTCTATCCTATCCTATCCTCTATCCTATCCTATCCTCTATCCTATCCTATCCTCTATCCTATCCTATCCTCTATCCTATCCTATCCTCTAACATATCCTATCCGCTATCCTATCCTATCCTCTATCCTATCCTATCCTCAACCTATCCTATCCTCTATCCTATCCTATTCTCTATCCTATCCTATCTCTATCCTATCCTATCCTCTATCCTATCATATCCTCTATCCTATCCTATCCTCTATCCTACCCTATCCTCTATCCTATTCTATCCTCTATCCTATCCAATCCTATATCCTATTCTCCATCCTATCCTATCCTCTATCGTATCCTATCCTCCATCCTATCCCATCCTCTATCCTATCCTATCCTGTACCCTATAATATCCTCTATCCTATCATATTCTCTATCCTATCCTATCCTCTATCGTATCCTATCCTCCATCCTATCCCATCCTCTATCCTATCCTATCCTGTACCCTATAATATCCTCTATCCTATCCTATTCTCTATCCTATCCTATCTCTATCCTATCCTATCCTCTATCCTATCATGTCCTCTATCCTATCCTATCCTCTATCCTACCCTATCCTCTATCCTATTCTATCCTCTATCCTATCCAATCCTATATCCTATTCTCCATCCTATCCTATCCTCTATCGTATCCTATCCTCCATCCTATCCCATCCTCTATCCTATCCTATCCTGTACCCTATAATATCCTCTATCCTATCCTATTCTCTATCCTATCCTATCTCTATCCTATCCTATCCTCTATCCTATCATATCCTCTATCCTATCCTATCCTCTATCCTACCCTATCCTCTATCCTATTCTATCCTCTATCCTATCCAATCCTATATCCTATTCTCCATCCTATCCTATCCTCTATCGTATCCTATCCTCTATCCTATCCTATCCTCTATCCTATCCTATCCACTATCCTATCGTACCCTCAATCCTATCCTATCTTCTATCCTATCCTATCCTCTATCCTATCCTATTCTCTATCCTATCCTATCCTCTATCCTATCCTATCCTCTATCCTATCCTATCCTCTATCCTATCCTATCCTATCCTCTATCATATCCTATCCTCTATCCTATTTTATCCTCTATCCTATCCTATCCTCTATCCTATCCTATCCACTATCCTATCGTACCCTCAATCCTATCCTATCCTCTATCCTATCCTATCCTCTATCCTATCCTATTCTCTATCCTATCCTATCCTCTATCCTATCCTATCCTCTATCCTATCCTATACTCTATCCTATCCTATCCTCTATCCTATCCAATCCTCTATCGTGTTCGCTATCCTATCCTATCCTCTACCGTATCCTATCCTCTATGCTACCCAATCCTCCATCCTATCCTATTCTCCACCCTATCCTATCCTCTATCGTATGCTATCGTCTATCCTACCCAATCCTCCATCCTATCCTATCCGCTATCCTATCCTATTCTCTATCCTATCCTATCCTGTATCCTATCCTACGCTCTATCGTATCCTATCCTCTATCCTATCCTATCCTCTATCCTATCCTATTCTCTATCCTATCCTATCCTCTATCCTATCCTATCCTCTATCCTATCATATCCTCTATCCTATCCTATCCTCTATCAAACCCTATCCACTATCCTATCGTACCCTCAATCCTATCCTATCCTCTACCCTATCCTATCCTCTATCCTATCCTATTCTCTATCCTATCCTATCCTCTATCCTATCCTATCCTCTATCCTATCCTATCCTCTATCCTATCCTATCCTCTATCCTATCCTATCCTCTATCCTATCCTATCCTCTAACATATCCTATCCGCTATCCTATCCTATCCTCTATCCTATCCTATCCTCAACCTATCCTATCCTCTATCCTATCGAATCCTCTATCCTATCCTATCTCTATCCTATCCTATCCTCTATCCTATCCTATCCTCTAACATATCCTATCCGCTATCCTATCCTATCCTCTATCCTATTCTATCCTCTATCCTATCCAATCCTATATCCTATTCTCTATCCTATCCTATCCTCTATCGTATCCTATCCTCTATCCTATCCTAACCTCTATCCTATCCTATCCTCTATCCTATCCTATCCTCTATCCTATCCTATCCTCTATGCTATCCTATCCTCTATCCGATCCTATCCTCTAACATATCCTATCCGCTATCCTATCCTATCCTCTATCCTATCCTATCCTCAACCTATGCTATCCTCTATCCTATCCTATCCTCTATCCTATCCTATCTCTATCCTATCCTATCCTCTATCCTATCCTATCCTCTAACATATCCTATCCTCTATCCTATCCTACCCTCTATCCTATCCTATCCTCTATCCTATTCTATCCTCTATCCTATCGTACCCTCAATCCTATCCTATCCTATATGCTATCCTATCCTCTATCCTATCCTATTCTCTATCCTATCCTATCCTCTATCCTATCCTATCCTCTATCCTATCCTATCCTCTATCCTATCCTATCCTCTATCATATCCTATCCTCTATCCTATCTTATCCTCTATCCTATTCTATCCTCTATCCTATCCAATCCTATATCCTATTCTCTATCCTATCCTATCCTCTATCCTATCCTATCCTCTATCCTATCCTATCCTCTATCCTATCCTATCCTCTATCCTATCCTATCCTCTAACATATCCTATCCGCTATCCTATCCTATCCTCTATCCTATCCTATCCTCAACCTATCCTATCCTCTATCCTATCCTATTCTCTATCCTATCCTATCTCTATCCTATCCTATCCTCTATCCTATCATATCCTCTATCCTATCCTATCCTCTATCCTACCCTATCCTCTATCCTATTCTATCCTCTATCCTATCCAATCCTATATCCTATTCTCCATCCTATCCTATCCTCTATCGTATCCTATCCTCCATCCTATCCCATCCTCTATCCTATCCTATCCTGTACCCTATAATATCCTCTATCCTATCATATTCTCTATCCTATCCTATCCTCTATCGTATCCTATCCTCCATCCTATCCCATCCTCTATCCTATCCTATCCTGTACCCTATAATATCCTCTATCCTATCCTATTCTCTATCCTATCCTATCTCTATCCTATCCTATCCTCTATCCTATCATGTCCTCTATCCTATCCTATCCTCTATCCTACCCTATCCTCTATCCTATTCTATCCTCTATCCTATCCAATCCTATATCCTATTCTCCATCCTATCCTATCCTCTATCGTATCCTATCCTCCATCCTATCCCATCCTCTATCCTATCCTATCCTGTACCCTATAATATCCTCTATCCTATCCTATTCTCTATCCTATCCTATCTCTATCCTATCCTATCCTCTATCCTATCATATCCTCTATCCTATCCTATCCTCTATCCTACCCTATCCTCTATCCTATTCTATCCTCTATCCTATCCAATCCTATATCCTATTCTCCATCCTATCCTATCCTCTATCGTATCCTATCCTCCATCCTATCCCATCCTCTATCCTATCCTATCCTGTACCCTATAATATCCTCTATCCTATCATATTCTCTATCCTATCCTATCCTCTATCCTATCCTATCCTCTATCCTATCCTCTATCCTATCCTCCATCCTATCCTATCCACTATTCTATCCTATCCTCTATCCTATCCTATCCTCTATCCTATCATATCCTCTATCCTATCCTACCGTCTATCCTATCCTATCCACTATGCTATCCTATCCTCTATGCTATCCTATCCTCTATCATATCCTATCCTCTATCCTATCTTATCCTCTATCCTATTCTATCCTCTATCATATCCAATCCTATATCCTATTCTCTATCCTATCCTATCCTCTATCCTATCCTATCCTCTATCCTATCCTATCCTCTATCCTATCCTATCGTTTATCCTTTCCTATCCTCTATCCTATCCTATCCTCTATCGTATCCTATCCTCTATCCTATCCTATCCTCTATCCTATCCTCTATCCTATCCTCCATCCTATCCTATCCACTATTCTATCCTATCCTCTATCCTATCCTATCCTCTATCCTATCATATCCTCTATTCTACCCTACCCTCTATCCTATCCTATCCACTATGCTATCGTACCCTCAATCCTATCCTATCCTCTATCCTATCCTATCCTCTATCCTATCCTATCCTCTATCCTATCCTATCCTATCCTCTACCCTATCCTATCCTCTATCCTATCCTATCCTCTATCCTATCCAATCCTATATCGTATCCTCTATCCTATCCTATCCTCTATCCTATCCTATTCTCTATCCTATCCTATCCTGTATCCTATCCTACCCTCTATCGTATCCTATCCTCTATCCTATCCTATCCTCTATCCTATCCTATTCTCTATGCTATCCTATCCTCTATCCTATCCTATCCTCTATCCTATCCTATCCTCTATCCTATTCTATCCTCTATCCTAGCCAATCCTATATCCTATTCTCTATCCTACCCTATCCTCTATCCTATCCTATCCTCTATCCTATCCTATCCTATCGTTTATCCTTTCCTATCCTTTATCCTATCCTATCCTCTATCGTATCCTATCCTCTATCCTATCCTATCCTCTATCCTATCCTCTATCCTATCCTCCATCCTATCCTATCCACTATTCTATCCTATCCTCTATCCTATCCTATCCTCTATCCTATCATATCCTCTATTCTACCCTACCCTCTATCCTATCCTATCCACTATGCTATCGTACCCTCAATCCTATCCTATCCTCTATCCTATCCTATCCTCTATGCTATCCTATCCTCTATCATATCCTATCCTCTATCCTATCTTATCCTCTATCCTATTCTATCCTCTATCATATCCAATCCTATATCCTATTCTCTATCCTATCCTATCCTCTATCCTATCCTATCCTCTATCCTATCCTATCCTCTATCCTATCCTATCGTTTATCCTTTCCTATCCTCTATCCTATCCTATCCTCTATCGTATCCTATCCTCTATCCTATCCTATCCTCTATCCTATCCTCTATCCTATCCTCCATCCTATCCTATCCACTATTCTATCCTATCCTCTATCCTATCCTATCCTCTATCCTATCATATCCTCTATTCTACCCTACCCTCTATCCTATCCTATCCACTATGCTATCGTACCCTCAATCCTATCCTATCCTCTATCCTATCCTATCCTCTATCCTATCCTATCCTCTATCCTATCCTATCCTATCCTCTACCCTATCCTATCCTCTATCCTATCCTATCCTCTATCCTATCCAATCCTATATCGTATCCTCTATCCTATCCTATCCTCTATCCTATCCTATTCTCTATCCTATCCTATCCTGTATCCTATCCTACCCTCTATCGTATCCTATCCTCTATCCTATCCTATCCTCTATCCTATCCTATTCTCTATGCTATCCTATCCTCTATCCTATCCTATCCTCTATCCTATCCTATCCTCTATCCTATTCTATCCTCTATCCTAGCCAATCCTATATCCTATTCTCTATCCTACCCTATCCTCTATCCTATCCTATCCTCTATCCTATCCTATCCTATCGTTTATCCTTTCCTATCCTTTATCCTATCCTATCCTCTATCGTATCCTATCCTCTATCCTATCCTATCCTCTATCCTATCCTCTATCCTATCCTCCATCCTATCCTATCCACTATTCTATCCTATCCTCTATCCTATCCTATCCTCTATCCTATCATATCCTCTATTCTACCCTACCCTCTATCCTATCCTATCCACTATGCTATCGTACCCTCAATCCTATCCTATCCTCTATCCTATCCTATCCTCTATCCTATCCTATTCTCTATCCTATCCTATCCTCTATCCTATCCTATCCTCTATCCTATCCTATCCTCTATCATATCCTATCCTCTATCCTATCCTATCCTCTATCGTATGCTATCCTCTATCCTATCCTATCCTCTATCATATCCTATCCTCTATCCTATCCAATCCTATATCCTATTCTCTATCCTATCCTATCCTCTATCGTATCCTATCCTCTATCCTATCCAATCCTATATCGTATCCTCTATCCTATCCTATCCTCTATCCTATCCTATCCTCTATCCTATCCTATCCTCTATCCTATCCTATCCTCTATCCTATCCTATCCTCTATCCTATCCTATCCTCTATCCTATCCTATCCTCTATCCTATCCTATCCTCTATCCTATCCTATCCTCTATCCTATCCTATCCTCTATCCTATCCTATCCTCTATCCTATCCTATCCTCTATCCTATCCTATCCTCTATCCTATCCTATCCTCTATCCTATCCTATCCTCTATCCTATCCTATCCTCTATCCTATCCTATCCTCTATCCTATCCTATCCTCTAACATATCCGATCCGCTATCCTATCCTATCCTCTATCGTATCCTATCCTCTATCCTATCCTATCCTCTATCATATCCTATCCTCTATCCTATCCTATCCTCTATCCTATCCTATCCGCTATCCTATCCAATCCTATATCCTATTCTCTATCCTATCCTATCGTCTATCGTATCCTATCCTCTATCCTATCCTATCCTCTATCCTATCCTATCCTCTATCCTATCCTATCCTCAATCATATCCTATCCTCTATCCTATCCTATCCTCTATCCTATCCTGTCGTTTATCCTTTCCTATCCTCTATCCTATCCTATTCTCTATGCTATCCTATCCTCTATCCTATCCTATCCTCTATCCTATCCTATCATCTATCCTATTCTATCCTCTATCCTAGCCAATCCTATATCCTATTCTCTATCCTACCCTATCCTCTATCCTATCCTATCCTCTACCCTATCCAATCCACTATACTATCCTATCCTCTACCCTATCCTATCCTCTATCCTATCCTATCCTCTATCCTATCCTATCCTCTATCCTATCCTATCGTTTATCCTTTCCTATCCTCTATCCTATCCTTTCCTCTATCGTATCCTATCCTCTATCCTATCCTATCCTCTATCCTATCCTCTATCCTATCCTCCATCCTATCCTATCCACTATTCTATCCTATCCTCTATCCTATCCTATCCTCTATCCTATCATATCCTCTATCCTATCCTACCGTCTATCCTATCCTATCCACTATGCTATCGTACCCTCAATCCTATCCTATCCTCTATCCTATCCTATCCTCTATCCTATCCTATTCTCTATCCTATCCTATCCTCTATCCTATCCTATCCTCTATCCTATCCTATCCTATCCTCTATCCTATCCTATCCTCTATGCTATCCTATCCTCTATCATATCCTATCCTCTATCCTATCTTATCCTCTATCCTATTCTATCCTCTATCATATCCAATCCTATATCCTATTCTCTATCCTATCCTATCCTCTATCCTATCCTATCCTCTATCCTATCCTATCCACTATCCTATCCTATCCTCTATCCTATCCTATCCCCTATCCTATCCTATCCTCTATCCTATCCTATCGTTTATCCTATCTTATCCTCTATCCTACCCTATCCTCTATCCTATTCTATCCTCTATCCTATCCAATCCTATATCCTATTCTCCATCCTATCCTATCCCCTATCGTATCCTATCCTCCATCCTATCCCATCCTCTATCCAATCCTATCCTGTACCCTATAATATCCTCTATCCTATCATATTCTCTATCCTATCCTATCCTCTATCGTATCCTGTCCTCTATCCTATCCTCTATCCTATCGTATCCTCTATCCTATCCTATCCTCTATCCTATCCTATCCTCTATCATATCCTATCCTCTATCCTATCCTATCCTCTATCGTATCCTATCCTCTATCCTATCCTATCCTCTATCATATCCTATCCTCTATCCTATCCAATCCTATATCCTATTCTCTATCCTATCCTATCCTCTATCGTATCCTATCCTCTATCCTATCCAATCCTATATCGTATCCTCTATCCTATCCTATCCTCTATCCTATCCTATCCTCTATCCTATCCTATCCTCTATCCTATCCTATCCTCTATCCTATCCTATCCTCTATCCTATCCTATCCTCTATCCTATCCTATCCTCTATCCTATCCTATCCTCTATCATATCCTATCCTCTATCCTATCCTATCCTCTATCCTGTCCTATCGTTTATCCTTTCCTATCCTCTATCCTATCCTATCTCCAATCGTATCCTATCCTCTATCCTATCCTATCCTCTATCCTATCCTATCCTCTATCCTATCCTCTATCCTATCCTATTATCTATCCTATCCTATTCTCTATCCTATCCTATCCTCTATCGTATCCTATCCTCTATCCTATCCTATCCTCTATCCTATCCTCTATCCTATCCTCCATCCTATCCTATCCACTATTCTATCCTATCCTCTATCCTATCCTATCCTCTATCCTATCATATCCTCTATTCTACCCTACCCTCTATCCTATCCTATCCACTATGCTATCGTACCCTCAATCCTATCCTATCCTCTATCCTATCCTATCCTCTATCCTATCCTATTCTCTATCCTATCCTATCCTCTATCCTATCCTATAATCTATCCTATCCTATCCTATCCTCTATCCTATCCTATCCTTTATCCTATCCTATCCTCTATCCTATCCTATCCTCTATCCTATCCTATCCTCTATCCTATCCTATCCTCTAACATATCCTATCCGCTATCCTATCCTATCCTCTATCCTATCCTATCCTCAACCTATCCTATCCTCTATCCTATCCTATCCTCTATCCTATCCTATCCTCTATCCTATCCTATCCTCTATCCTATCCTATCGTTTATCCAATCCTATCCTCTATCCTATTCTATCCTCTATCCTATCCAATCCTATATCCTATTCTCTATCCTATCCTATCCTCTATCGTATCCTATCCTCTATCCTATCCAATCCTATATCGAATCCTCTATCCTATCCTATCCTCAACCTATCCTATACTCTATCCTATCCTGTCCTCTATCCTATCCTATCCTCTATCCTATCCTATCCTCTATCCTCTATCCTATCCTATCCTCTATCCTATCCTATCCTCTATCCTATCCTATCCTCTATCCTATCCTATCCTCTATCCTATCCTATCCTCTATCCTATCCTATCCTCTATCCTATCCTATCCTCTATCCTATACTATCCTCTATCCTATCCTATCCGCTATCCTATCCTATCCTCTATACTATCCTATAATCTATCCTATCCTATCGTCTATCCTATCCTATCCTCTATCCTATCCTATCCTCTATCCTATCCTATCCTCTATCCTATCCTATCCTCTATCCTATCCTATCCTCTATCCTATCCTATCCTCTATCCTATCCTATCCTCTATCCTATCCTATTCTCTATCCTATGCTATCCTCTATCCTATTCTATCCTGTATCCTATCCAATCGAATATCCTATTCTCTATCCTATCCTATCCTCTATCGTATCCTATCCTCCATCGTATCCTATCCTCTATCCTATCCTATCCTCTATCGTATCCTATCCTCTATCCTATCCTATCCTCAACCTATCCTATCCTCTATCCTATCCTATCCTCTATCCTATCCTATCGTTTATCCTATCCTATCCTCTATCCTATTCTATCATCTAACATATCCTATACGCTATCCTATCCTATCCTCTATCCTATTCTATCCTCTATCCTATCCAATCCTATACCCTATTCTCTATCCTATCCTATCCCCTATCGTATCCTATCATCTATCCTATCCTATCCTCTATCCTATCCTATCCTCTATTCTATCCTCTATCCTATCCTATCCACTATTCTACCCTATCGTCTATCCTATCCTATCCTCTATCCTATCCTATCCGCTATCCTATCCTATCCTCTATACTATCCTATAATCTATCCTATCCTATCGTCTATCCTATCCTATCCTCTATCCTATCCTATCCTCTATCCTATCCTATCCTCTATCCTATCCTATCCTCTATCCTATCCTATTCTCTATCCTATGCTATCCTCTATCCTATTCTATCCTGTATCCTATCCAATCCTATATCCTATTCTCTATCCTATCCTATCCTCTATCCTATCCTATCCGCTATCCTATCCTATCCTCTATCCTATCCTATCCTCTATCCTATCCTATCGTCTATCCTATCCTATACTCTATCCTATCCTATCCTCTATCCTATCCTATCCTCTATCCTATCCTATCCTCTATCCTCTATCCTATCCTATCCTCTATCCTATCCTATCCTCTATCCTATCCTATCCTCTATCCTATCCTATCCTCTATCCTATCCTATCCTCTATCCTATCCTATCCTCTATCCTATCCTATCCTCTATCCTATACTATCCTCTATCCTATCCTATCCGCTATCCTATCCTATCCTCTATACTATCCTATAATCTATCCTATCCTATCGTCTATCCTATCCTATCCTCTATCCTATCCTATCCTCTATCCTATCCTATCCTCTATCCTATCCTATCCTCTATCCTATCCTATCCGCTATCCTATCCAATCCTATATCCTATTCTCTATCCTATCCTATCCTCTATCCTATCCTATCCTCTATCCTATCCTATTCTCTATCCTATCCTATCCTCTATCCTATTCTATCCTGTATCCTATCCAATCGAATATCCTATCCTCTATCCTATCCTCTATCCTATCCTATCCTCTGTCCTATCCTGTCCTCTATCCTATTCTATCCTCTATCCTATCCTATCCTCTATCCTATCCTATCCTCTATCCTGTCCTATTCTCTATCCTATCCTCTATCCTAACCTATCCTCTATCCTATCCTATCCTCTATCCTATAAAATCCTCTATCCTATCCTATCCTCTATCCTATTCTATCCTCTATCCTATCCTATCCTCTATCCTATCCTATCGTTTATCCTATCCTATCCTCTATCCTATTCTATCCTCTAACATATCCTATACGCTATCCTATCCTATCCTCTATCCTATTCTATCCTCTATCCTATCCAATCCTATACCCTATTCTCTATCCTATCCTATCCTCTATCGTATCCTATCATCTATCCTATCCTATCCTCTATCCTATCCTATCCTCTATTCTATCCTCTATCCTATCCTATCCACTATTCTATCCTATCGTCTATCCTATCCTATCCTCTATCCTATCCTATCCGCTATCCTATCCTATCCTCTATACTATCCTATAATCTATCCTATCCTATCGTCTATCCTATCCTATCCTCTATCCTATCCTATCCTCTATCCTATCCTATCCTCTATCCTATCCTATCCTCTATCCTATCCTATCCTCTATCCTATCCTATCCTCTATCCTATCCTATCCTCTATCCTATCCTATCCTCTATCCTATACTATCCTCTATCCTATCCTATCCGCTATCCTATCCTATCCTCTATACTATCCTATAATCTATCCTATCCTATCGTCTATCCTATCCTATCCTCTATCCTATCCTATCCTCTATCCTATCCTATCCTCTATCCTATCCTATCCTCTATCCTATCCTATCCGCTATCCTATCCAATCCTATATCCTATTCTCTATCCTATCCTATCCTCTATCCTATCCTATCCTCTATCCTATCCTATTCTCTATCCTATCCTATCCTCTATCCTATTCTATCCTGTATCCTATCCAATCGAATATCCTATCCTCTATCCTATCCTCTATCCTATCCTCTATCCTATCCTATCCTCTGTCCTATCCTGTCCTCTATCCTATTCTATCCTCTATCCTATCCTATCCTCTATCCTATCCTATCCTCTATCCTGTCCTATTCTCTATCCTATCCTCTATCCTAACCTATCCTCTATCCTATCCTATCCTCTATCCTATAAAATCCTCTATCCTATCCTATCCTCTATCCTATTCTATCCTCTATCCTATCCTATCCTCTATCCTATCCTATCGTTTATCCTATCCTATCCTCTATCCTATTCTATCCTCTAACATATCCTATACGCTATCCTATCCTATCCTCTATCCTATTCTATCCTCTATCCTATCCAATCCTATACCCTATTCTCTATCCTATCCTATCCTCTATCGTATCCTATCATCTATCCTATCCTATCCTCTATCCTATCCTATCCTCTATTCTATCCTCTATCCTATCCTATCCACTATTCTATCCTATCGTCTATCCTATCCTATCCTCTATCCTATCCTATCCGCTATCCTATCCTATCCTCTATACTATCCTATAATCTATCCTATCCTATCGTCTATCCTATCCTATCCTCTATCCTATCCTATCCTCTATCCTATCCTATCCTCTATCCTATCCTATCCTCTATCCTATCCTATCCTCTATCCTATCCTATCCGCTATCCTATCCAATCGAATATCCTATTCTCTATCCTATCCTATCCTCTATCGTATCCTATCCTCCATCGTATCCTATCCTCTATCCTATCCTATCCTCTATCATATCCTATCCTCTATCCTATCCTATCCTGTATCCTATCCTATCCTCTATCCTATCCTATCCTCTATCCTATCCTATCCTCTATCCTATCCTATCCGCTATCCTATCCAATCCTATATCCTATTCTCTATCCTATCCTATCCTCTATCCTATCCTATCCTCTATCCTATCCTATTCTCTATCCTATCCTATCCTCTATCCTATCCTATCCTCTATCCTATCCTATTCTCTATCCTATCCCATCCTCTATCCTATTCTATCCTGTATCCTATCCAATCGAATATCCTATTCTCTATCCTATCCTATCCTCTATCGTATCCTATCCTCCATCGTATCCTATCCTCTATCCTATCCTATCCTCTATCATATCCTATCCTCTATCCTATCCTATCCGCTATCCTATCCTATCCTCTATCCTATCCTATCCTCTATCCTATCCTATCGTCTATCCTATCCTATACTCTATCCTATCCTATCCTCTATCCTATCCTATCCTCTATCCTATCCTATCCTCTATCCTCTATCCTATCCTATCCTCTATCCTATCCTATCCTCTATCCTATCCTATCCTCTATCCTATCCTATCCTCTATCCTATCCTATCCTCTATCCTATCCTATCCGCTATCCTATCCAATCCTATATCCTATTCTCTATCCTATCCTATCCTCTATCCTATCCTATCCTCTATCCTATCCTATTCTCTATCCTATCCTATCCTCTATCCTATTCTATCCTGTATCCTATCCAATCGAATATCCTATCCTCTATCCTATCCTCTATCCTATCCTATCCTCTGTCCTATCCTGTCCTCTATCCTATTCTATCCTCTATCCTATCCTATCCTCTATCCTATCCTATCCTCTATCCTGTCCTATTCTCTATCCTATCCTCTATCCTAACCTATCCTCTATCCTATCCTATCCTCTATCCTATAAAATCCTCTATCCTATCCTATCCTCTATCCTATTCTATCCTCTATCCTATCCTATCCTCTATCCTATCCTATCGTTTATCCTATCCTATCCTCTATCCTATTCTATCCTCTAACATATCCTATACGCTATCCTATCCTATCCTCTATCCTATTCTATCCTCTATCCTATCCAATCCTATACCCTATTCTCTATCCTATCCTATCCTCTATCGTATCCTATCATCTATCCTATCCTATCCTCTATCCTATCCTATCCTCTATTCTATCCTCTATCCTATCCTATCCACTATTCTATCCTATCGTCTATCCTATCCTATCCTCTATCCTATCCTATCCGCTATCCTATCCTATCCTCTATACTATCCTATAATCTATCCTATCCTATCGTCTATCCTATCCTATCCTCTATCCTATCCTATCCTCTATCCTATCCTATCCTCTATCCTATCCTATCCTCTATCCTATCCTATCCTCTATCCTATCCTATCCGCTATCCTATCCAATCGAATATCCTATTCTCTATCCTATCCTATCCTCTATCGTATCCTATCCTCCATCGTATCCTATCCTCTATCCTATCCTATCCTCTATCATATCCTATCCTCTATCCTATCCTATCCTGTATCCTATCCTATCCTCTATCCTATCCTATCCTCTATCCTATCCTATCCTCTATCCTATCCTATCCGCTATCCTATCCAATCCTATATCCTATTCTCTATCCTATCCTATCCTCTATCCTATCCTATCCTCTATCCTATCCTATTCTCTATCCTATCCTATCCTCTATCCTATCCTATCCTCTATCCTATCCTATTCTCTATCCTATCCCATCCTCTATCCTATTCTATCCTGTATCCTATCCAATCGAATATCCTATTCTCTATCCTATCCTATCCTCTATCGTATCCTATCCTCCATCGTATCCTATCCTCTATCCTATCCTATCCTCTATCATATCCTATCCTCTATCCTATCCTATCCTCTATCCTATCCTATCCGCTATCCTATCCAATCCTATATCCTATTCTCTATCCTGTCCTATCCTCTACCCTATCCTATCCTCTATCCTATCCTATTCTCTATCCTATCCTATCCTCCATCGTATCCTATCCTCTATCCTATCCTATCCTCTATCATATCCTATCCTCTATCCTATCCTATCCTCTATCCTATCCTATCCGCTATCCTATCCAATCCTATATCCTATTCTCTATCCTGTCCTATCCTCTACCCTATCCTATCCTCTATCCTATCCTATTCTCTATCCTATCCTATCCTCTATCCTATCCTATCCTTTATCCTATCCTATCCTCTATCCTATCCTATCCTCTATCCTATCCTATCCTCTATCCTATCCTATCCTCTAACATATCCTATCCGCTATCCTATCCTATCCTCTATCCTATCCTATCCTCAACCTATCCTATCCTCTATCCTATCCTATCCTCTATCCTATCCTATCCTCTATCCTATCCTATCGTTTATCCAATCCTATCCTCTATCCTATTCTATCCTCTATCCTATCCACTCCTATATCCTATTCTCTATCCTATCCTATCCTCTATCGTATCCTATCCTCTATCCTATCCAATCCTATATCGTATCCTCTATCCTATCCTATCCTCAACCTATCCTATCCTCTATCCTATCCTATCCTCTATCCTATCGTATCCTCTATCCTATCCTATCGTTTATCCTATCCTATCCTCTATCCTATCGTATCCTCTATCCTATCCTATCGTTTATCCTATCCTATCCTCTATCCTATCCTATCCTCTAACATATCCTATCCGCTATCCTATCCTATCCTCTATCCTATTCTATCCTCTATCCTATCCAATCCTATATCCTATTCTCTATCCTATCCTATCCTCTATCGTATCCTATCCTCTATCCTATCCTATCCCCTATCCTATCCTATCCTCTATCCTATCCTATCCTCTATCATATCCTATCCTCTATCCTATCCTATCCTCTATCCTATCCTATCGTTTATTCTTTCCTATCCTCTATCCTATTCTATCCTCTATCGTGTCCTATCCTCTATCCTATCCTATCCTCTATCCTATCCTCTATCCTATCCTATCCACTATTCTATCCTATCCTCTATCCTATCCTATCCTCTATCCTATCCTATCCGCTATCCTATCCTATCCTCTATACTATCCTATCCTCTATCCTATCCTATCCTCTATCCTATCCTATCCTCTATCCTATCCTATCCTCTATCCTATCCTATCCGCTATCCTATCCAATCCTATATCCTATTCTCTATCCTGTCCTATCCTCTGCCCTATCCTATCCTCTATCCTATCCTATTCTCTATCCTATCCTATCCTCTATCCTATCCTATCCTTTATCCTATCCTATCCTCTATCCTATCCTATCCTCTATCCTATCCTATCCTCTATCCTATCCTATCCTCTAACATATCCTATCCGCTATCCTATCCTATCCTCTATCCTATCCTATCCTCAACCTATCCTATCCTCTATCCTATTCTATCCTCTAACATATCCTATACGCTATCCTATCCTATCCTCTATCCTATTCTATCCTCTATCCTATCCAATCCTATACCCTATTCTCTATCCTATCCTATCCTCTATCGTATCCTATCATCTATCCTATCCTATCCTCTATCCTATCCTATCCTCTATTCTATCCTCTATCCTATCCTATCCACTATTCTATCCTATCGTCTATCCTATCCTATCCTCTATCCTATCCTATCCGCTATCCTATCCTATCCTCTATACTATCCTATAATCTATCCTATCCTATCGTCTATCCTATCCTATCCTCTATCCTATCCTATCCTCTATCCTATCCTATCCTCTATCCTATCCTATCCTCTATCCTATCCTATCCTCTTACATATCCTATCCGCTATCCTATCCTATCCTCTATCCTATCCTATCCTCTATCCTATCCTATCCGCTATCCTATCCTATCCTCTATACTATCCTATCCTCTATCCTATCCTATCGTCTATCCTATCCTATACTCTATCCTATCCTATCCTCTATCCTATCCTATCCTCTATCCTATCCTATCCTCTATCCTCTATCCTATCCTATCCTCTATCCTATCCTATCCTCTATCCTATCCTATCCTCTATCCTATCCTATCCTCTATCCTATCCTATCCTCTATCCTATCCTATCCTCTATCCTATCCTATCCTCTATCCTATACTATCCTCTATCCTATCCTATCCGCTATCCTATCCTATCCTCTATACTATCCTATAATCTATCCTATCCTATCGTCTATCCTATCCTATCCTCTATCCTATCCTATCCTCTATCCTATCCTATCCTCTATCCTATCCTATCCTCTATCCTATCCTATCCGCTATCCTATCCAATCCTATATCCTATTCTCTATCCTATCCTATCCTCTATCCTATCCTATCCTCTATCCTATCCTATTCTCTATCCTATCCTATCCTCTATCCTATTCTATCCTGTATCCTATCCAATCGAATATCCTATCCTCTATCCTATCCTCTATCCTATCCTATCCTCTGTCCTATCCTGTCCTCTATCCTATCCTATCCTCTGTCCTATCCTGTCCTCTATCCTATTCTATCCTCTATCCTATCCTATCCTCTATCCTATCCTATCCTCTATCCTGTCCTATTCTCTATCCTATCCTCTATCCTAACCTATCCTCTATCCTATCCTATCCTCTATCCTATAAAATCCTCTATCCTATCCTATCCTCTATCCTATTCTATCCTCTATCCTATCCTATCCTCTATCCTATCCTATCGTTTATCCTATCCTATCCTCTATCCTATTCTATCCTCTAACATATCCTATACGCTATCCTATCCTATCCTCTATCCTATTCTATCCTCTATCCTATCCAATCCTATACCCTATTCTCTATCCTATCCTATCCTCTATCGTATCCTATCATCTATCCTATCCTATCCTCTATCCTATCCTATCCTCTATTCTATCCTCTATCCTATCCTATCCACTATTCTATCCTATCGTCTATCCTATCCTATCCTCTATCCTATCCTATCCGCTATCCTATCCTATCCTCTATACTATCCTATAATCTATCCTATCCTATCGTCTATCCTATCCTATCCTCTATCCTATCCTATCCTCTATCCTATCCTATCCTCTATCCTATCCTATCCTCTATCCTATCCTATCCTCTATCCTATCCTATCCTCTATCCTCTATCCTATCCTATCCGCTATCCTATCCAATCCTATATCCTATTCTCTATCCTATCCTATCCTCTATCCTATCCTATCCTCTATCCTATCCTATTCTCTATCCTATCCTATCCTCTATCCTATTCTATCCTGTATCCTATCCAATCGAATATCCTATTCTCTATCCTATCCTATCCTCTATCGTATCCTATCCTCCATCGTATCCTATCCTCTATCCTATCCTATCCTCTATCATATCCTATCCTCTATCCTATCCTATCCTCTATCCTATCCTATCCGCTATCCTATCCAATCCTATATCCTATTCTCTATCCTGTCCTATCCTCTACCCTATCCTATCCTCTATCCTATCCTATCCTTTATCCTATCCTATCCTCTATCCTATCCTATCCTCTATCCTATCCTATCCTCTATCCTATCCTATCCGCTAACCTATCCAATATTATATCCTATTCTCTATCCTATCCTATCCTCTATCCTATCCTATCCTCTATCCTATCCTATTCTCTATCCTATCCTATCCTCTATCCTATTCTATCCTGTATCCTATCCAATCGAATATCCTATCCTCTATCCTATCCTCTATCCTATCCTATCCTCTATCCTATCCTATCCTCTATCCTATCCTATTCTCTATCCTATCCTATCCTCTATCCTATTCTATCCTGTATCCTATCCAATCGAATATCCTATCCTCTATCCTATCCTCTATCCTATCCTATCCTCTGTCCTATCCTGTCCTCTATCCTATTCTATCCTCTATCCTATCCTATCCTCTATCCTATCCTATCCTCTATCCTGTCCTATTCTCTATCCTATCCTCTATCCTAACCTATCCTCTATCCTATCCTATCCTCTATCCTATAAAATCCTCTATCCTATCCTATCCTCTATCCTATTCTATCCTCTATCCTATCCTATCCTCTATCCTATCCTATCGTTTATCCTATCCTATCCTCTATCCTATTCTATCCTCTAACATATCCTATACGCTATCCTATCCTATCCTCTATCCTATTCTATCCTCTATCCTATCCAATCCTATACCCTATTCTCTATCCTATCCTATCCTCTATCGTATCCTATCATCTATCCTATCCTATCCTCTATCCTATCCTATCCTCTATTCTATCCTCTATCCTATCCTATCCACTATTCTATCCTATCGTCTATCCTATCCTATCCTCTATCCTATCCTATCCGCTATCCTATCCTATCCTCTATACTATCCTATAATCTATCCTATCCTATCGTCTATCCTATCCTATCCTCTATCCTATCCTATCCTCTATCCTATCCTATCCTCTATCCTATCCTATCCTCTATCCTATCCTATCCTCTATCCTCTATCCTATCCTATCCGCTATCCTATCCAATCCTATATCCTATTCTCTATCCTATCCTATCCTCTATCCTATCCTATCCTCTATCCTATCCTATTCTCTATCCTATCCTATCCTCTATCCTATTCTATCCTGTATCCTATCCAATCGAATATCCTATTCTCTATCCTATCCTATCCTCTATCGTATCCTATCCTCCATCGTATCCTATCCTCTATCCTATCCTATCCTCTATCATATCTTATCCTCTATCCTATCCTATCCTCTATCCTATCCTATCCGCTATCCTATCCAATCCTATATCCTATTCTCTATCCTGTCCTATCCTCTACCCTATCCTATCCTCTATCCTATCCTATTCTCTATCCTATCCTATCCTCTATCCTATCCTATCCTTTATCCTATCCTATCCTCTATCCTATCCTATCCTCTATCCTATCCTATCCTCTATCCTATCCTATCCGCTAACCTATCCAATCCTATATCCTATTCTCTATCCTATCCTATCCTCTATCCTATCCTATCCTCTATCCTATCCTATTCTCTATCCTATCCTATCCTCTATCCTATTCTATCCTGTATCCTATCCAATCGAATATCCTATCCTCTATCCTATCCTCTATCCTATCCTATCCTCTGTCCTATCCTGTCCTCTATCCTATTCTATCCTGTATCCTATCCTATCCTCTATCCTATCCTATCCTCTATCCTGTCCTATTCTCTATCCATCCTCTATCCTAACCTATCCTCTATCCTATCCTATCCTCTATCCTATTCTATCCTCTAACATATCCTATACGCTATCCTATCCTATCCTCTATCCTATTCTATCCTCTATCCTATCCAATCCTATACCCTATTCTCTATCCTATCCTATCCTCTATCGTATCCTATCATCTATCCTATCCTATCCTCTATCCTATCCTATCCTCTATTCTATCCTCTATCCTATCCTATCCACTATTCTATCCTATCGTCTATCCTATCCTATCCTCTATCCTATCCTATCCGCTACTCTATCCTATCCTCTATACTATCCTATAATCTATCCTATCCTATCGTCTATCCTATCCTATCCTCTATCCTATCCTATCCTCTATCCTATCCTATCCTCTATCCTATCCTATCCTCTATCCTATCCTATCCGCTATCCTATCCAATCCTATATCCTATTCTCTATCCTATCCTATCCTCTATCCTATAAAATCCTCTATCCTATCCTATCCTCTATCCTATTCTATCCTCTATCCTATGATATCCTCTATCCTATCCTATCGTTTATCCTATCCTATCCTCTATCCTATTCTATCCTCTAACATATCCTATACGCTATCCTATCCTATCCTCTATCCTATTCTATCCTCTATCCTATCCAATCCTATACCCTATTCTCTATCCTATCCTATCCTCTATCGTATCCTATCATCTATCCTATCCTATCCTCTATCCTATCCTATCCTCTATTCTATCCTCTATCCTATCCTATCCACTATTCTATCCTATCGTCTATCCTATCCTATCCTCTATCCTATCCTATCCGCTATCCTATCCTATCCTCTATACTATCCTATAATCTATCCTATCCTATCGTCTATCCTATCCTATCCTCTATCCTATCCTATCCTCTATCCTATCCTATCCTCTATCCTATCCTATCCTCTATCCTATCCTATCCTCTATCCTCTATCCTATCCTATCCGCTATCCTATCCAATCCTATATCCTATTCTCTATCCTATCCTATCCTCTATCCTATCCTATCCTCTATCCTATCCTATTCTCTATCCTATCCTATCCTCTATCCTATTCTATCCTGTATCCTATCCAATCGAATATCCTATTCTCTATCCTATCCTATCCTCTATCGTATCCTATCCTCCATCGTATCCTATCCTCTATCCTATCCTATCCTCTATCATATCCTATCCTCTATCCTATCCTATCCTCTATCCTATCCTATCCGCTATCCTATCCAATCCTATATCCTATTCTCTATCCTGTCCTATCCTCTACCCTATCCTATCCTCTATCCTATCCTATTCTCTATCCTATCCTATCCTCTATCCTATCCTATCCTTTATCCTATCCTATCCTCTATCCTATCCTATCCTCTATCCTATCCTATCCTCTATCCTATCCTATCCGCTAACCTATCCAATCCTATATCCTATTCTCTATCCTATCCTATCCTCTATCCTATCCTATCCTCTATCCTATCCTATTCTCTATCCTATCCTATCCTCTATCCTATTCTATCCTGTATCCTATCCAATCGAATATCCTATCCTCTATCCTATCCTCTATCCTATCCTATCCTCTGTCCTATCCTGTCCTCTATCCTATTCTATCCTGTATCCTATCCTATCCTCTATCCTATCCTATCCTCTATCCTGTCCTATTCTCTATCCATCCTCTATCCTAACCTATCCTCTATCCTATCCTATCCTCTATCCTATTCTATCCTCTAACATATCCTATACGCTATCCTATCCTATCCTCTATCCTATTCTATCCTCTATCCTATCCAATCCTATACCCTATTCTCTATCCTATCCTATCCTCTATCGTATCCTATCATCTATCCTATCCTATCCTCTATCCTATCCTATCCTCTATTCTATCCTCTATCCTATCCTATCCACTATTCTATCCTATCGTCTATCCTATCCTATCCTCTATCCTATCCTATCCGCTATCCTATCCTATCCTCTATACTATCCTATAATCTATCCTATCCTATCGTCTATCCTATCCTATCCTCTATCCTATCCTATCCTCTATCCTATCCTATCCTCTATCCTATCCTATCCTCTATCCTATCCTATCCGCTATCCTATCCAATCCTATATCCTATTCTCTATCCTATCCTATCCTCTATCCTATCCTATCCTCTATCCTATCCTATTCTCTATCCTATCCCATCCTCTATCCTATTCTATCCTGTATCCCATCCAATCGAATATCCTATTCTCTATCCTATCCTATCCTCTATCGTATCCTATCCTCCATCGTATCCTATCCTCTATCCTATCCTATCCTCTATCATATCCTATCCTCTATCCTATCCTATCCTCTATCCTATCCTATCCGCTATCCTATCCAATCCTATATCCTATTCTCTATCCTGTCCTATCCTCTACCCTATCCTATCCTCTATCCTATCCTATTCTCTATCCTATCCTATCCTCTATCCTATCCTATCCTTTATCCTATCCTATCCTCTATCCTATCCTATCCTCTATCCTATCCTATCCTCTATCCTATCCTATCCTCTAACATATCCTATCCGCTATCCTATCCTATCCTCTATCCTATCCTATCCTCAACCTATCCTATCCTCTATCCTATCCTATCCTCTATCCTATCCTATCCTCTATCCTATCCTATCGTTTATCCAATCCTATCCTCTATCCTATTCTATCCTCTATCCTATCCACTCCTATATCCTATTCTCTATCCTATCCTATCCTCTATCGTATCCTATCCTCTATCCTATCCAATCCTATATCGTATCCTCTATCCTATCCTATCCTCAACCTATCCTATCCTCTATCCTATCCTATCCTCTATCCTATCGTATCCTCTATCCTATCCTATCGTTTATCCTATCCTATCCTCTATCATATCCTATCCTCTATCCTATCCTATCCTCTATCCTATCCTATCCGCTATCCTATCCAATCCTATATCCTATTCTCTATCCTGTCCTATCCTCTACCCTATCCTATCCTCTATCCTATCCTATCCTTTATCCTATCCTATCCTCTATCCTATCCTATCCTCTATCCTATCCTATCCTCTATCCTATCCTATCCGCTAACCTATCCAATATTATATCCTATTCTCTATCCTATCCTATCCTCTATCCTATCCTATCCTCTATCCTATCCTATTCTCTATCCTATCCTATCCTCTATCCTATTCTATCCTGTATCCTATCCAATCGAATATCCTATCCTCTATCCTATCCTCTATCCTATCCTATCCTCTATCCTATCCTATCCTCTATCCTATCCTATTCTCTATCCTATCCTATCCTCTATCCTATTCTATCCTGTATCCTATCCAATCGAATATCCTATCCTCTATCCTATCCTCTATCCTATCCTATCCTCTGTCCTATCCTGTCCTCTATCCTATTCTATCCTCTATCCTATCCTATCCTCTATCCTATCCTATCCTCTATCCTGTCCTATTCTCTATCCTATCCTCTATCCTAACCTATCCTCTATCCTATCCTATCCTCTATCCTATAAAATCCTCTATCCTATCCTATCCTCTATCCTATTCTATCCTCTATCCTATCCTATCCTCTATCCTATCCTATCGTTTATCCTATCCTATCCTCTATCCTATTCTATCCTCTAACATATCCTATACGCTATCCTATCCTATCCTCTATCCTATTCTATCCTCTATCCTATCCAATCCTATACCCTATTCTCTATCCTATCCTATCCTCTATCGTATCCTATCATCTATCCTATCCTATCCTCTATCCTATCCTATCCTCTATTCTATCCTCTATCCTATCCTATCCACTATTCTATCCTATCGTCTATCCTATCCTATCCTCTATCCTATCCTATCCGCTATCCTATCCTATCCTCTATACTATCCTATAATCTATCCTATCCTATCGTCTATCCTATCCTATCCTCTATCCTATCCTATCCTCTATCCTATCCTATCCTCTATCCTATCCTATCCTCTATCCTATCCTATCCTCTATCCTCTATCCTATCCTATCCGCTATCCTATCCAATCCTATATCCTATTCTCTATCCTATCCTATCCTCTATCCTATCCTATCCTCTATCCTATCCTATTCTCTATCCTATCCTATCCTCTATCCTATTCTATCCTGTATCCTATCCAATCGAATATCCTATTCTCTATCCTATCCTATCCTCTATCGTATCCTATCCTCCATCGTATCCTATCCTCTATCCTATCCTATCCTCTATCATATCCTATCCTCTATCCTATCCTATCCTCTATCCTATCCTATCCGCTATCCTATCCAATCCTATATCCTATTCTCTATCCTGTCCTATCCTCTACCCTATCCTATCCTCTATCCTATCCTATTCTCTATCCTATCCTATCCTCTATCCTATCCTATCCTTTATCCTATCCTATCCTCTATCCTATCCTATCCTCTATCCTATCCTATCCTCTATCCTATCCTATCCGCTAACCTATCCAATCCTATATCCTATTCTCTATCCTATCCTATCCTCTATCCTATCCTATCCTCTATCCTATCCTATTCTCTATCCTATCCTATCCTCTATCCTATTCTATCCTGTATCCTATCCAATCGAATATCCTATCCTCTATCCTATCCTCTATCCTATCCTATCCTCTGTCCTATCCTGTCCTCTATCCTATTCTATCCTGTATCCTATCCTATCCTCTATCCTATCCTATCCTCTATCCTGTCCTATTCTCTATCCATCCTCTATCCTAACCTATCCTCTATCCTATCCTATCCTCTATCCTATTCTATCCTCTAACATATCCTATACGCTATCCTATCCTATCCTCTATCCTATTCTATCCTCTATCCTATCCAATCCTATACCCTATTCTCTATCCTATCCTATCCTCTATCGTATCCTATCATCTATCCTATCCTATCCTCTATCCTATCCTATCCTCTATTCTATCCTCTATCCTATCCTATCCACTATTCTATCCTATCGTCTATCCTATCCTATCCTCTATCCTATCCTATCCGCTATCCTATCCTATCCTCTATACTATCCTATAATCTATCCTATCCTATCGTCTATCCTATCCTATCCTCTATCCTATCCTATCCTCTATCCTATCCTATCCTCTATCCTATCCTATCCTCTATCCTATCCTATCCGCTATCTTATCCAATCCTATATCCTATTCTCTATCCTATCCTATCCTCTATCCTATAAAATCCTCTATCCTATCCTATCCTCTATCCTATTCTATCCTCTATCCTATGATATCCTCTATCCTATCCTATCGTTTATCCTATCCTATCCTCTATCCTATTCTATCCTCTAACATATCCTATACGCTATCCTATCCTATCCTCTATCCTATTCTATCCTCTATCCTATCCAATCCTATACCCTATTCTCTATCCTATCCTATCCTCTATCGTATCCTATCATCTATCCTATCCTATCCTCTATCCTATCCTATCCTCTATTCTATCCTCTATCCTATCCTATCCACTATTCTATCCTATCGTCTATCCTATCCTATCCTCTATCCTATCCTATCCGCTATCCTATCCTATCCTCTATACTATCCTATAATCTATCCTATCCTATCGTCTATCCTATCCTATCCTCTATCCTATCCTATCCTCTATCCTATCCTATCCTCTATCCTATCCTATCCTCTATCCTATCCTATCCTCTATCCTCTATCCTATCCTATCCGCTATCCTATCCAATCCTATATCCTATTCTCTATCCTATCCTATCCTCTATCCTATCCTATCCTCTATCCTATCCTATTCTCTATCCTATCCTATCCTCTATCCTATTCTATCCTGTATCCTATCCAATCGAATATCCTATTCTCTATCCTATCCTATCCTCTATCGTATCCTATCCTCCATCGTATCCTATCCTCTATCCTATCCTATCCTCTATCATATCCTATCCTCTATCCTATCCTATCCTCTATCCTATCCTATCCGCTATCCTATCCAATCCTATATCCTATTCTCTATCCTGTCCTATCCTCTACCCTATCCTATCCTCTATCCTATCCTATTCTCTATCCTATCCTATCCTCTATCCTATCCTATCCTTTATCCTATCCTATCCTCTATCCTATCCTATCCTCTATCCTATCCTATCCTCTATCCTATCCTATCCGCTAACCTATCCAATCCTATATCCTATTCTCTATCCTATCCTATCCTCTATCCTATCCTATCCTCTATCCTATCCTATTCTCTATCCTATCCTATCCTCTATCCTATTCTATCCTGTATCCTATCCAATCGAATATCCTATCCTCTATCCTATCCTCTATCCTATCCTATCCTCTGTCCTATCCTGTCCTCTATCCTATTCTATCCTGTATCCTATCCTATCCTCTATCCTATCCTATCCTCTATCCTGTCCTATTCTCTATCCATCCTCTATCCTAACCTATCCTCTATCCTATCCTATCCTCTATCCTATTCTATCCTCTAACATATCCTATACGCTATCCTATCCTATCCTCTATCCTATTCTATCCTCTATCCTATCCAATCCTATACCCTATTCTCTATCCTATCCTATCCTCTATCGTATCCTATCATCTATCCTATCCTATCCTCTATCCTATCCTATCCTCTATTCTATCCTCTATCCTATCCTATCCACTATTCTATCCTATCGTCTATCCTATCCTATCCTCTATCCTATCCTATCCGCTATCCTATCCTATCCTCTATACTATCCTATAATCTATCCTATCCTATCGTCTATCCTATCCTATCCTCTATCCTATCCTATCCTCTATCCTATCCTATCCTCTATCCTATCCTATCCTCTATCCTATCCTATCCGCTATCCTATCCAATCCTATATCCTATTCTCTATCCTATCCTATCCTCTATCCTATCCTATCCTCTATCCTATCCTATTCTCTATCCTATCCCATCCTCTATCCTATTCTATCCTGTATCCCATCCAATCGAATATCCTATTCTCTATCCTATCCTATCCTCTATCGTATCCTATCCTCCATCGTATCCTATCCTCTATCCTATCCTATCCTCTATCATATCCTATCCTCTATCCTATCCTATCCTCTATCCTATCCTATCCGCTATCCTATCCAATCCTATATCCTATTCTCTATCCTGTCCTATCCTCTACCCTATCCTATCCTCTATCCTATCCTATTCTCTATCCTATCCTATCCTCTATCCTATCCTATCCTTTATCCTAT
The DNA here is from genome assembly GCF_050948215.1 of Halictus rubicundus. Classification (NCBI taxonomy): domain Eukaryota; kingdom Metazoa; phylum Arthropoda; class Insecta; order Hymenoptera; family Halictidae; genus Halictus; species Halictus rubicundus. The sequence goes on along the minus strand of NW_027488581.1, from coordinate 883,222 downwards.
CCTATCCTCTATCCTATCCTATCCTCTATCCTATCCTATCCTCTATCCTATCCTATCCTCTAACATATCCTATCCGCTATCCTATCCTATCCTCTATCCTATCCTATCCTCAACCTATCCTATCCTCTATCCTATCCTATCCTCTATCCTATCCTATCCTCTATCCTATCCTATCGTTTATCCAATCCTATCCTCTATCCTATTCTATCCTCTATCCTATCCACTCCTATATCCTATTCTCTATCCTATCCTATCCTCTATCGTATCCTATCCTCTATCCTATCCAATCCTATATCGTATCCTCTATCCTATCCTATCCTCAACCTATCCTATCCTCTATCCTATCCTATCCTCTATCCTATCGTATCCTCTATCCTATCCTATCGTTTATCCTATCCTATCCTCTATCCTATCGTATCCTCTATCCTATCCTATCGTTTATCCTATCCTATCCTCTATCCTATCCTATCCTCTAACATATCCTATCCGCTATCCTATCCTATCCTCTATCCTATTCTATCCTCTATCCTATCCAATCCTATATCCTATTCTCTATCCTATCCTATCCTCTATCGTATCCTATCCTCTATCCTATCCTATCCCCTATCCTATCCTATCCTCTATCCTATCCTATCCTCTATCATATCCTATCCTCTATCCTATCCTATCCTCTATCCTATCCTATCGTTTATTCTTTCCTATCCTCTATCCTATTCTATCCTCTATCGTGTCCTATCCTCTATCCTATCCTATCCTCTATCCTATCCTCTATCCTATCCTATCCACTATTCTATCCTATCCTCTATCCTATCCTATCCTCTATCCTATCCTATCCGCTATCCTATCCTATCCTCTATACTATCCTATCCTCTATCCTATCCTATCGTCTATCCTATCCTATACTCTATCATATCCTATCCTCTATCCTATCCTATCCTCTATCCTATCCTATCCTCTATCCTATCCTATCCGCTATCCTATCCAATCCTATATCCTATTCTCTATCCTGTCCTATCCTCTACCCTATCATATCCTCTATCCTATCCTATTCTCTATCCTATCCTATCCTCTATCCTATCCTATCCTTTATCCTATCCTATCCTCTATCCTATCCTATCCTCTATCCTATCCTATCCTCTATCCTATCCTATCCTCTAACATATCCTATCCGCTATCCTATCCTATCCTCTATCCTATCCTATCCTCAACCTATCCTATCCTCTATCCTATTCTATCCTCTAACATATCCTATACGCTATCCTATCCTATCCTCTATCCTATTCTATCCTCTATCCTATCCAATCCTATAACCTATTCTCTATCCTATCCTATCCTCTATCGTATCCTATCATCTATCCTATCCTATCCTCTATCCTATCCTATCCTCTATTCTATCCTCTATCCTATCCTATCCACTATTCTATCCTATCGTCTATCCTATCCTATCCTCTATCCTATCCTATCCGCTATCCTATCCTATCCTCTATACTATCCTATAATCTATCCTATCCTATCGTCTATCCTATCCTATCCTCTATCCTATCCTATCCTCTATCCTATCCTATCCTCTATCCTATCCTATCCTCTATCCTATCCTATCCTCTATCCTATCCTATCCTCTATCCTATCCTATCCGCTATCCTATCCAATCCTATATCCTATTCTCTATCCTATCCTATCCTCTATCCTATCCTATCCTCTATCCTATCCTATTCTCTATCCTATCCCATCCTCTATCCTATTCTATCCTGTATCCTATACAATCGAATATCCTATTCTCTATCCTATCCTATCCTCTATCGTATCCTATCCTCCATCGTATCCTATCCTCTATCCTATCCTATCCTCTATCATATCCTATCCTCTATCCTATCCTATCCTCTATCCTATCCTATCCGCTATCCTATCCAATCCTATATCCTATTCTCTATCCTGTCCTATCCTCTACCCTATCCTATCCTCTATCCTATCCTATTCTCTATCCTATCCTATCCTCTATCCTATCCTATCCTCAACCTATCCTATCCTCTATCCTATCCTATCCTCTATCCTATCCTATCCTCTATCCTATCCTATCGTTTATCCAATCCTATCCTCTATCCTATTCTATCCTCTATCCTATCCACTCCTATATCCTATTCTCTATCCTATCCTATCCTCTATCGTATCCTATCCTCTATCCTATCCAATCCTATATCGTATCCTCTATCCTATCCTATCCTCAACCTATCCTATCCTCTATCCTATCCTATCCTCTATCCTATCGTATCCTCTATCCTATCCTATCGTTTATCCTATCCTATCCTCTATCCTATCGTATCCTCTATCCTATCCTATCGTTTATCCTATCCTATCCTCTATCCTATCCTATCCTCTAACATATCCTATCCGCTATCCTATCCTATCCTCTATCCTATTCTATCCTCTATCCTATCCAATCCTATATCCTATTCTCTATCCTATCCTATCCTCTATCGTATCCTATCCTCTATCCTATCCTATCCCCTATCCTATCCTATCCTCTATCCTATCCTATCCTCTATCATATCCTATCCTCTATCCTATCCTATCCTCTATCCTATCCTATCGTTTATTCTTTCCTATCCTCTATCCTATTCTATCCTCTATCGTGTCCTATCCTCTATCCTATCCTATCCTCTATCCTATCCTCTATCCTATCCTATCCACTATTCTATCCTATCCTCTATCCTATCCTATCCTCTATCCTATCCTATCCTCTATCCTATCCTATCCTCTATCCTATCCTATCCGCTATCCTATCCTATCCTCTATACTATCCTATCCTCTATCCTATCCTATCGTCTATCCTATCCTATACTCTATCCTATCCTATCCTCTATCCTATCCTATCCTCTATCCTATCCTATCCGCTATCCTATCCAATCCTCTATCCTATCCTCTATCCTATCCTATCCACTATTCTATCCTATCCTCTATCCTATCCTATCCTCTATCCTATCCTATCCTCTATCCTATCCTATCCTCTATCCTATCCTATCCTCTATCCTATACTATCCTCTATCCTATCCTATCCGCTATCCTATCCTATCCTCTATACTATCCTATCCTCTATCCTATCCTATCGTCTATCCTATCCTATACTCTATCCTATCCTATCCTCTATCCTATCCTATCCTCTATCCTATCCTATCCTCTATCCTCTATCCTATCCTATCCTCTATCCTATCCTATCCTCTATCCTATCCTATCCTCTATCCTATCCTATCCTCTATCCTATCCTATCCTCTATCCTATCCTATCCTCTATCCTATCCTATCCTCTATCCTATCCTATCCTCTATCCTATACTATCCTCTATCCTATCCTATCCGCTATCCTATCCTATCCTCTATACTATCCTATAATCTATCCTATCCTATCGTCTATCCTATCCTATCCTCTATCCTATCCTATCCTCTATCCTATCCTATCCTCTATCCTATCCTATCCTCTATCCTATCCTATCCGCTATCCTATCCAATCCTATATCCTATTCTCTATCCTATCCTATCCTCTATCCTATCCTATCCTCTATCCTATCCTATTCTCTATCCTATCCTATCCTCTATCCTATTCTATCCTGTATCCTATCCAATCGAATATCCTATCCTCTATCCTATCCTCTATCCTATCCTATCCACTATTCTATCCTATCCTCTATCCTATCCTATCCTCTATCCTATCCTATCCGCTATCCTATCCTATCCTCTATACTATCCTATCCTCTATCCTATCCTATCGTCTATCCTATCCTATACTCTATCCTATCCTATCCTCTATCCTATCCTATCCTCTATCCTATCCTATCCTCTATCCTCTATCCTATCCTATCCTCTATCCTATCCTATCCTCTATCCTATCCTATCCTCTATCCTATCCTATCCTCTATCAGATCCTATCCTCTATCCTATCCTATCCTCTATCCTATCCTATCCTCTATCCTATCCTATCCGCTATCCTATCCAATCCTATATCCTATTCTCTATCCTATCCTATCCTCTATCCTATCCTATCCTCTATCCTATCCTATTCTCTATCCTATCCCATCCTCTATCCTATTCTATCCTGTATCCTATACAATCGAATATCCTATTCTCTATCCTATCCTATCCTCTATCGTATCCTATCCTCCATCGTATCCTATCCTCTATCCTATCCTATCCTCTATCATATCCTATCCTCTATCCTATCCTATCCTCTATCCTATCCTATCCGCTATCCTATCCAATCCTATATCCTATTCTCTATCCTGTCCTATCCTCTACCCTATCCTATCCTCTATCCTATCCTATTCTCTATCCTATCCTATCCTCTATCCTATCCTATCCTCAACCTATCCTATCCTCTATCCTATCCTATCCTCTATCCTATCCTATCCTCTATCCTATCCTATCGTTTATCCAATCCTATCCTCTATCCTATTCTATCCTCTATCCTATCCACTCCTATATCCTATTCTCTATCCTATCCTATCCTCTATCGTATCCTATCCTCTATCCTATCCAATCCTATATCGTATCCTCTATCCTATCCTATCCTCAACCTATCCTATCCTCTATCCTATCCTATCCTCTATCCTATCGTATCCTCTATCCTATCCTATCGTTTATCCTATCCTATCCTCTATCCTATCGTATCCTCTATCCTATCCTATCGTTTATCCTATCCTATCCTCTATCCTATCCTATCCTCTAACATATCCTATCCGCTATCCTATCCTATCCTCTATCCTATTCTATCCTCTATCCTATCCAATCCTATATCCTATTCTCTATCCTATCCTATCCTCTATCCTATCCTATCCTCAACCTATCCTATCCTCTATCCTATCCTATCCTCTATCCTATCCTATCCTCTATCCTATCCTATCGTTTATCCAATCCTATCCTCTATCCTATTCTATCCTCTATCCTATCCACTCCTATATCCTATTCTCTATCCTATCCTATCCTCTATCGTATCCTATCCTCTATCCTATCCAATCCTATATCGTATCCTCTATCCTATCCTATCCTCAACCTATCCTATCCTCTATCCTATCCTATCCTCTATCCTATCGTATCCTCTATCCTATCCTATCGTTTATCCTATCCTATCCTCTATCCTATCGTATCCTCTATCCTATCCTATCGTTTATCCTATCCTATCCTCTATCCTATTGTATCCTCTAACATATCCTATCCGCTATCCTATCCTATCCTCTATCCTATTCTATCCTCTATCCTATCCAATCCTATATCCTATTCTCTATCCTATCCTATCCTCTTTCGTATCCTATCCTCTATCCTATCCTATCCCCTATCCTATCCTATCCTCTATCCTATCCTATCCTCTATCATATCCTATCCTCTATCCTATCCTATCCTCTATCCTATCCTATCGTTTATTCTTTCCTATCCTCTATCCTATTCTATCCTCTATCGTGTCCTATCCTCTATCCTATCCTCTATCCTATCCTATCCACTATTCTATCCTATCCTCTATCCTATCCTATCCTCTATCCTATCCTATCCTCTATCCTATCCTATCCTCTATCCTATCCTATCGTTTATTCTTTCCTATCCTCTATCCTATTCTATCCTCTATCGTGTCCTATCCTCTATCCTATCCTATCCTCTATCCTATCCTCTATCCTATCCTATCCACTATTCTATCCTATCCTCTATCCTATCCTATCCTCTATCCTATCCTATCCGCTATCCTATCCTATCCTCTATACTATCCTATCCTCTATCCTATCCTATCGTCTATCCTATCCTATACTCTATCCTATCCTATCCTCTATCCTATCCTATCCTCTATCCTATCCTATCCGCTATCCTATCCAATCCTCTATCCTATCCTCTATCCTATCCTATCCACTATTCTATCCTATCCTCTATCCTATCCTATCCTCTATCCTATCCTATCCTCTATCCTATCCTATCCTCTATCCTATCCTATCCTCTATCCTATACTATCCTCTATCCTATCCTATCCGCTATCCTATCCTATCCTCTATACTATCCTATCCTCTATCCTATCCTATCGTCTATCCTATCCTATACTCTATCCTATCCTATCCTCTATCCTATCCTATCCTCTATCCTATCCTATCCTCTATCCTCTATCCTATCCTATCCTCTATCCTATCCTATCCTCTATCCTATCCTATCCTCTATCCTATCCTATCCTCTATCCTATCCTATCCTCTATCCTATCCTATCCTCTATCCTATCCTATCCTCTATCCTATTCTATCCTCTATCCTATCCTATCCTCTATCCTATACTATCCTCTATCCTATCCTATCCTCTATCGTCTCCTGTCCTGCATCCTATCCAATCCCCTATCCTATCCTCTACCGTCTCCTATCCTCTATCCTATCCAATCCCCTATCCTATCCTCCATCCTATCCTATCCTCTGTCCTATCCTATCCTCTGTCCTATCCTGTCCTCTATCCTATTCTATCCTCTATCCTATCCTATCCTCTATCCTATCCTATCCTCTATCCTGTCCTATTCTCTATCCTATCCTCTATCCTAACCTATCCTCTATCCTATCCTATCCTCTATCCTATAAAATCCTCTATCCTATCCTATCCTCTATCCTATCCTATCCTCTATCCTATTCTATCCTCTATCCTATCCAATCCTATATCCTATTCTCTATCCTATCCTATCCTCTATCGTATCCTATCCTCTATCCTATCCTATCCTCAACCTATCCTATCCTCTATCCTATCCTATACTCTATCCTATCCTATCCTCTATCCTATTCTATCCTCTAACATATCCTATACGCTATCCTATCCTATCCTCTATCCTATTCTATCCTCTATCCTATCCAATCCTATACCCTATTCTCTATCCTATCCTATCCTCTATCGTATCCTATCATCTATCCTATCCTATCCTCTATCCTATCCTATCCTCTATTCTATCCTCTATCCTATCCTATCCACTATTCTATCCTATCGTTTATCCTATCCTATCCTCTATCCTATCCTATCCGCTATCCTATCCTATCCTCTATACTATCCTATAATCTATCCTATCCTATCGTCTATCCTATCCTATCCTCTATCCTATCCTATCCTCTATCCTATCCTATCCTCTATCCTATCCTATCCTCTATCCTATCCTATCCGCTATCCTATCCAATCGAATATCCTATTCTCTATCCTATCCTATCCTCTTCCGTATCCTATCCTCTATCCTACCCAATCCTCCATCCTATCCTATTCTCCACCCTATCCTATCCTCTATCGTATGCTATCGTCTATCCTACCCAATCCTCCATCCTATCCTATCCTCTATCCTATCCTATTCTCTATCCTATCCTATCCTGTATCCTATCCTACCCTCTATCGTATCCTATCCTCTATCCTATCCTATCCTCTATCCTATCCTATTCTCTATCCTATCCTATCCTCTATCCTATCCTATCCTCTATCCTATCCTATCCTCTATCCTATTCTATCCTCTATCCTATTCTATCCTCTATCTTATCCAATCCTATATCCTATTCTCTATCCTATCCTATCCTCTATCGTATCCTATCCTCTATCCTATCCTATCCTCTACCCTATCCTATCCTCTATCCTATCCTATTCTCTATCCTATCCTATCCTGTATCATATCCTATCCTCTATCCTATCAGATCATCTATCCTATCCTCTATTCTATCCAATCCTATATCCTGTCCTCTATCATATCCTATCCTCTATCCTATCCTATCCTCTATCCTATCCTCCATTCTATCCAATCCTATATCCTATCCTCTATCATATCCTATCCTCTATCCTATCCTATCCTCTATCCTATCCTATCCGCTATCCTATCCAATCCTATATCCTATTCTCTATCCTCTAACATATCCTATCCGCTATCCTATCCTATCCTCTATCCTATTCTATCCTCTATCCTATCCTCTATCCTATCCTCTATCCTATCCTATCCCCTATCCTATCATATCCTCTATCCTATCCTATCCTCTATCCTATCCTATCCTCTATCCTATCCTATCCTCTATCCTATCCTATCCTCTATCATATCCTATCCTCTATCCTATCCTATCCGCTATCCTGTCCTGTCCTCTATCCTATCCTATCCTCTATCATATCATATCCTCTATCCTATCCAATCCTCTATCCTATCCTATCCACTATCCTATCCTACCCTCAATCCTATCCTATCCTCTATGCTATCCTATCCTCTATCCTATCCTATCCTCTATCCTATCCTATCCTATCCTCTATCCTATCCTATCCTCTATCCTATCCTATCCTCTATCATATCCTATCCTCTATCCTATGCTATCCTCTATCCTATCCTATCCGCTATCCTATCCAATCCTATATCCTATTCTCTATCCTATCCTATCCTCTATCCTATCCTATCCTCTATCCTATCCTATCCACTATCCTATCCTATCCTCTATCTTATCCTATCCTCTATCCTATCCTATCCTCTATCCTATCCTATCCTCTACCCTATCCTATCCTCTATCCTATCCTATCCTCTATCCTATCCAATCCTATATCGTATCCTCTATCCTATCCTATCCTCTATCCTATCCTATTCTCTATCCTATCCTATCCTGTATCCTATCCTACCCTCTATCGTATCCTATCCTCTATCCTATCCTATCCTCTATCCTATCCTATTCTCTATCCTATCCTATCCTCTATCCTATAATATCCTCTATCCTATCCTATCCTCTATCCTATTCTATCCTCTGTCCTAGCCAATCCTATATCCTATTCTCTATCCTATCCTATCCTCTATCGTATCCTATCCTCTATCCTATCCAATCCACTATCCTATCCTATCCTCTATCCTATCCTATCCTCTATCCTATCCTATCCTCTATCCTATCCTATCATCTATCCTATTCTATCGTTTATCCTTTCCTATCCTCTATCCTATCCTATCCTCTATCGTATCCTATCCTCTATCCTATCCTATCCTCTATCCTATCCTCTATCCTATCCTCCATCCTATCCTATCCACTATTCTATCCTATCCTCTATCCTATCCTATCCTCTATCATATCATAACCTCTATCCTATCCTATCCTCTATCCTATCCTATCCACTATCCTATCCTACCCTCAATCCTATCCTATCCTCTAGGCTATCCTATCCTCTATCCTATCCTATTCTCTATCCTATCCTATCCTCTAACCTATCCTATCCTCTATCCTATCCTATCCTCTATCCTATCCTATCCTCTATCCTATCCTATCCTCTATCATATCCTATCCTCTATCCTATCTTATCCTCTATCCTATTCTATCCTCTATCCTATCCAATCCTATATCCTATTCTCTATCCTATCCTATCCTCTATCCTAACCTATCCTCTATCCTATCATATCCTCTATCCTATCCTATCCTCTATCCTACCCTATCCACTATCCTATCGTACCCTTAATCCTATCCTATCCTCTATCCTATCCTATCCTCTATCCTATCCTATTCTCTATCCTATCCTATCCTCTATCCTATCCTATCCTCTATCCTATCCTATCCTCTATCCTATCCTATCCTCTATCCTATCCTATCCTCTAACATATCCTATCCGCTATCCTATCCTATCCTCTATCCTATCCTATCCTCAACCTATCCTATCCTCTATCCTATCCTATCCTCTATCCTATCCTATCGTTTATCCTATCCTATCCTCTATCCTATCCTATCCTCTATCCTATCCTATCCTCTATCCTATCCTATCCTCTACCGTATATTATACTCTATCCTCTCCTATCCTCTACCCTATCCTATCCTCTATCCTATCCTATCCTCTATCCTATCCTATCCTCTACCCTATCCTATCCTCTATCCTATCCTATCCTCTATCCTATCCAATCCTATATCGTATCCTCTATCCTATCCTATCCTCTATCCTATCCTATTCTCTATCCTATCCTATCCTGTATCCTATCCTACCCTCTATCGTATCCTATCCTCTATCCTATCCTATCCTCTATCCTATCCTATTCTCTATCCTATCCTATCCTCTATCCTATAATATCCTCTATCCTATCCTATCCTCTATCCTATTCTATCCTCTGTCCTAGCCAATCCTATATCCTATTCTCTATCCTATCCTATCCTCTATCGTATCCTATCCTCTATCCTATCCAATCCACTATCCTATCCTATCCTCTATCCTATCCTATCCTCTATCCTATCCTATCCTCTATCCTATCCTATCATCTATCCTATTCTATCGTTTATCCTTTCCTATCCTCTATCCTATCCTATCCTCTATCGTATCCTATCCTCTATCCTATCCTATCCTCTATCCTATCCTCTATCCTATCCTCCATCCTATCCTATCCACTATTCTATCCTATCCTCTATCCTATCCTATCCTCTATCATATCATAACCTCTATCCTATCCTATCCTCTATCCTATCCTATCCACTATCCTATCCTACCCTCAATCCTATCCTATCCTCTAGGCTATCCTATCCTCTATCCTATCCTATTCTCTATCCTATCCTATCCTCTACCCTATCCTATCCTCTATCCTATCCTATCCTCTATCCTATCCTATCCTCTATCCTATCCTATCCTCTATCATATCCTATCCTCTATCCTATCTTATCCTCTATCCTATTCTATCCTCTATCCTATCCAATCCTATATCCTATTCTCTATCCTATCCTATCCTCTATCCTAACCTATCCTCTATCCTATCATATCCTCTATCCTATCCTATCCTCTATCCTACCCTATCCACTATCCTATCGTACCCTTAATCCTATCCTATCCTCTATCCTATCCTATCCTCTATCCTATCCTATTCTCTATCCTATCCTATCCTCTATCCTATCCTATCCTCTATCCTATCCTATCCTCTATCCTATCCTATCCTCTATCCTATCCTATCCTCTAACATATCCTATCCGCTATCCTATCCTATCCTCTATCCTATCCTATCCTCAACCTATCCTATCCTCTATCCTATCCTATCCTCTATCCTATCCTATCTCTATCCTATCCTATCCTCTATCCTATCCTATCCTCTATCCTATCCTATCCTCTATCCTATCCTATCCTCTATCCTATCCTATCCGCTATCCTATCCAATCCTATATCCTATTCTCTATCCTGTCCTATCCTCTACCCTATCCTATCCTCTATCCTATCCTATTCTCTATCCTATCCTATCCTCTATCCTATCCTATCCTCAACCTATCCTATCCTCTATCCTATCCTATCCTCTATCCTATCCTATCCTCTATCCTATCCTATCGTTTATCCAATCCTATCCTCTATCCTATTCTATCCTCTATCCTATCCACTCCTATATCCTATTCTCTATCCTATCCTATCCTCTATCGTATCCTATCCTCTATCCTATCCAATCCTATATCGTATCCTCTATCCTATCCTATCCTCAACCTATCCTATCCTCTATCCTATCCTATCCTCTATCCTATCGTATCCTCTATCCTATCCTATCGTTTATCCTATCCTATCCTCTATCCTATCGTATCCTCTATCCTATCCTATCGTTTATCCTATCCTATCCTCTATCCTATCCTATCCTCTAACATATCCTATCCGCTATCCTATCCTATCCTCTATCCTATTCTATCCTCTATCCTATCCAATCCTATATCCTATTCTCTATCCTATCCTATCCTCTTTCGTATCCTATCCTCTATCCTATCCTATCCCCTATCCTATCCTATCCTCTATCCTATCCTATCCTCTATCATATCCTATCCTCTATCCTATCCTATCCTCTATCCTATCCTATCGTTTATTCTTTCCTATCCTCTATCCTATTCTATCCTCTATCGTGTCCTATCCTCTATCCTATCCTATCCTCTATCCTATCCTCTATCCTATCCTATCCACTATTCTATCCTATCCTCTATCCTATCCTATCCTCTATCCTATCCTATCCTCTATCCTATCCTATCCTCTATCCTATCCTATCGTTTATTCTTTCCTATCCTCTATCCTATTCTATCCTCTATCGTGTCCTATCCTCTATCCTATCCTATCCTCTATCCTATCCTCTATCCTATCCTATCCACTATTCTATCCTATCCTCTATCCTATCCTATCCTCTATCCTATCCTATCCGCTATCCTATCCTATCCTCTATACTATCCTATCCTCTATCCTATCCTATCGTCTATCCTATCCTATACTCTATCCTATCCTATCCTCTATCCTATCCTATCCTCTATCCTATCCTATCCGCTATCCTATCCAATCCTCTATCCTATCCTCTATCCTATCCTATCCACTATTCTATCCTATCCTCTATCCTATCCTATCCTCTATCCTATCCTATCCTCTATCCTATCCTATCCTCTATCCTATCCTATCCTCTATCCTATACTATCCTCTATCCTATCCTATCCGCTATCCTATCCTATCCTCTATACTATCCTATCCTCTATCCTATCCTATCGTCTATCCTATCCTATACTCTATCCTATCCTATCCTCTATCCTATCCTATCCTCTATCCTATCCTATCCTCTATCCTATCCTATCCTCTATCCTCTATCCTATCCTATCCTCTATCCTATCCTATCCTCTATATTATCCTATCCTCTATCCTATCCTATCCTCTATCCTATCCTATCCTCTATCCTATCCTATCCTCTATCCTATCCTATCCTCTATCCTATTCTATCCTCTATCCTATCCTATCCTCTATCCTATACTATCCTCTATCCTATCCTATCCTCTATCGTCTCCTGTCCTGCATCCTATCCAATCCCCTATCCTATCCTCTACCGTCTCCTATCCTCTATCCTATCCAATCCCCTATCCTATCCTCCATCCTATCCTATCCTCTGTCCTATCCTATCCTCTGTCCTATCCTGTCCTCTATCCTATTCTATCCTCTATCCTATCCTATCCTCTATCCTATCCTATCCTCTATCCTGTCCTATTCTCTATCCTATCCTCTATCCTAACCTATCCTCTATCCTATCCTATCCTCTATCCTATAAAATCCTCTATCCTATCCTATCCTCTATCCTATCCTATCCTCTATCCTATTCTATCCTCTATCCTATCCAATCCTATATCCTATTCTCTATCCTATCCTATCCTCTATCGTATCCTATCCTCTATCCTATCCTATCCTCAACCTATCCTATCCTCTATCCTATCCTATCCTCTATCCTATCCTATCCTCTATCCTATTCTATCCTCTAACATATCCTATACGCTATCCTATCCTATCCTCTATCCTATTCTATCCTCTATCCTATCCAATCCTATACCCTATTCTCTATCCTATCCTATCCTCTATCGTATCCTATCATCTATCCTATCCTATCCTCTATCCTATCCTATCCTCTATTCTATCCTCTATCCTATCCTATCCACTATTCTATCCTATCGTTTATCCTATCCTATCCTCTATCCTATCCTATCCGCTATCCTATCCTATCCTCTATACTATCCTATAATCTATCCTATCCTATCGTCTATCCTATCCTATCCTCTATCCTATCCTATCCTCTATCCTATCCTATCCTCTATCCTATCCTATCCTCTATCCTATCCTATCCGCTATCCTATCCAATCGAATATCCTATTCTCTATCCTATCCTATCCTCTTCCGTATCCTATCCTCTATCCTACCCAATCCTCCATCCTATCCTATTCTCCACCCTATCCTATCCTCTATCGTATGCTATCGTCTATCCTACCCAATCCTCCATCCTATCCTATCCTCTATCCTATCCTATTCTCTATCCTATCCTATCCTGTTTCCTATCCTACCCTCTATCGTATCCTATCCTCTATCCTATCCTATCCTCTATCCTATCCTATTCTCTATCCTATCCTATCCTCTATCCTATCCTATCCTCTATCCTATCCTATCCTCTATCCTATTCTATCCTCTATCCTATTCTATCCTCTATCTTATCCAATCCTATATCCTATTCTCTATCCTATCCTATCCTCTATCGTATCCTATCCTCTATCCTATCCTATCCTCTACCCTATCCTATCCTCTATCCTATCCTATTCTCTATCCTATCCTATCCTGTATCATATCCTATCCTCTATCCTATCCTATCATCTATCCTATCCTCTATTCTATCCAATCCTATATCCTGTCCTCTATCATATCCTATCCTCTATCCTATCCTATCCTCTATCCTATCCTCCATTCTATCCAATCCTATATCCTTTCCTCTATCATATCCTATCCTCTATCCTATCCTATCCTCTATCCTATCCTATCCGCTATCCTATCCAATCCTATATCCTATTCTCTATCCTCTAACATATCCTATCCGCTATCCTATCCTATCCTCTATCCTATTCTATCCTCTATCCTATCCTCTATCCTATCCTCTATCCTATCCTATCCCCTATCCTATCATATCCTCTATCCTATCCTATCCTCTATCCTATCCTATCCTCTATCCTATCCTATCCTCTATCCTATCCTATCCTCTATCATATCCTATCCTCTATCCTATCCTATCCGCTATCCTGTCCTATCCTCTATCCTATCCTATCCTCTATCATATCATATCCTCTATCCTATCCAATCCTCTATCCTATCCTATCCACTATCCTATCCTACCCTCAATCCTATCCTATCCTCTATGCTATCCTATCCTCTATCCTATCCTATCCTCTATCCTATCCTATCCTCTATCCTATCCTATCCTATCCTCTATCCTATCCTATCCTCTATCATATCCTATCCTCTATCCTATGCTATCCTCTATCCTATCCTATCCGCTATCCTATCCAATCCTATATCCTATTCTCTATCCTATCCTATCCTCTATCCTATCCTATCCTCTATCCTATCCTATCCTCTATCCTATCCTATCCTCTATCTTATCCTATCCTCTATCCTATCCTATCCTCTATCCTATCCTATCGTTTATCCTATCCTATTCTCTATCCTATCCTATCCTGTATCCTATCCTACCCTCTATCGTATCCTATCCTCTATCCTATCCTATCCTCTATCCTATCCTATTCTCTATCCTATCCTATCCTCTATCCTATCCTATCCTCTATCCTATCCTATCCTCTATCCTATTCTATCCTCTATCCTATTCTATCCTCTATCCTATCCAATCCTATATCCTATTCTCTATCGTATCCTATCCTCTATCGTATCCTATCCTCTATCCTATCCTATCTTCTACCCTATCCTATCCTCTATCCTATCCTATTCTCTATCCTATCCTATCCTGTATCATATCCTATCCTCTATCCTATCCTATCATCTATCCTATCCTCTATTCTATCCAATCCTATATCCTGTCCTCTATCATATCCTATCCTCTATCCTATCCTATCCTCTATCCTATCCTCCATTCTATCCAATCCTATATCCTATCCTCTATCATATCCTATCCTCTATCCTATCCTATCCTCTATCCTATCCTATCCGCTATCCTATCCAATCCTATATCCTATTCTCTATCCTCTAACATATCCTATCCGCTATCCTATCCTATCCTCTATCCTATTCTATCCTCTATCCTATCCTCTATCCTATCCTCTATCCTATCCTATCCCCTATCCTATCATATCCTCTATCCTATCCTATCCTCTATCCTATCCTATCCTCTATCCTATCCTATCCTCTATCCTATCCTATCCTCTATCATATCCTATCCTCTATCCTATCCTATCCGCTATCCTGTCCTATCCTCTATCCTATCCTATCCTCTATCATATCATATCCTCTATCCTATCCAATCCTCTATCCTATCCTATCCACTATCCTATCCTACCCTCAATCCTATCCTATCCTCTATGCTATCCTATCCTCTATCCTATCCTATCCTCTATCCTATCCTATCCTATCCTCTATCCTATCCTATCCTCTATCCTATCCTATCCTCTATCATATCCTATCCTCTATCCTATGCTATCCTCTATCCTATCCTATCCGCTATCCTATCCAATCCTATATCCTATTCTCTATCCTATCCTATCCTCTATCCTATCCTATCCTCTATCCTATCCTATCCACTATCCTATCCTATCCTCTATCTTATCCTATCCTCTATCCTATCCTATCCTCTATCCTATCCTATCGTTTATCCTATCCTATCCTCTATCCTATCCTATCCTCTATCCTATCCTATCCTCTATCCTATCCTATCCTCTACCGTATATTATCCTCTATCCTATCCTATCCTCTACCCTATCCTATCCTCTATCCTATCCTATCCTCTATCCTATCCTATCCTCTACCCTATCTTATCCTCTATCCTATCCTATCCTCTATCCTATCCAATCCTATATCGTATCCTCTATCCTATCCTATCCTCTATCCTATCCTATTCTCTATCCTATCCTATCCTGTATCCTATCCTACCCTCTATCGTATCCTATCCTCTATCCTATCCTATCCTCTATCCTATCCTATTCTCTATCCTATCCTATCCTCTATCCTATAATATCCTCTATCCTATCCTATCCTCTATCCTATTCTATCCTCTGTCCTAGCCAATCCTATATCCTATTCTCTATCCTATCCTATCCTCTATCGTATCCTATCCTCTATCCTATCCAATCCACTATCCTATCCTATCCTCTATCCTATCCTATCCTCTATCCTACCCTATCCTCTATCCTATCCTATCATCTATCCTATTCTATCGTTTATCCTTTCCTATCCTCTATCCTATCCTATCCTCTATCGTATCCTATCCTCTATCCTATCCTATCCTCTATCCTATCCTCTATCCTATCCTCCATCCTATCCTATCCACTATTCTATCCTATCCTCTATCCTATCCTATCCTCTATCATATCATATCCTCTATCCTATCCTATCCTCTATCCTATCCTATCCACTATCCTATCGTACCCTCAATTCTATCCTATCCTCTATCCTATCCTATCCTCTATCCTATCCTATTCTCTATCCTATCCTATCCTCTATCCTATCCTATCCTCTATCCTATCCTATCCTCTATCCTATCCAATCCTATATCCTATCCTCTATCCTATCATATCCTCTATCCTATCCTATCCTCTATCCTATCCTATCCACTATCCTATCGTACCCTCAATCCTATCCTATCCTCTATCCCATCCTATCCTATCCTCTATCCTATCCTATTCTCTATACTATCCTATCCTCTATCCTATCCTATCCTCTATCCTATCCTATACTCTATCCTATCCTATCCTCTATCCTATCCAATCCTCTATCGTGTTCGCTATCCTATCCTATCCTCTACCGTATCCTATCCTCTATCCTACCCAATCCTCCATCCTATCCTATTCTCCACCCTATCCTATCCTCTATCGTATGCTATCGTCTATCCTACCCAATCCTCCATCCTATCCTATCCTCTATCCTATCCTATTCTCTATCCTATCCTATCCTGTATCCTATCCTACCCTCTATCGTATCCTATCCTCTATCCTATCCTATCCTCTATCCTATCCTATCCTCTATCCTATTCTATCCTCTATCCTATTCTATCCTCTATCCTATCCAATCCTATATCCTATTCTCTATCCTATCCTATCCTCTATCCTATCCTATCCTCTATCCTATCCTATCCTCTATCCTATTCTATCCTCTATCCTATTCTATCCTCTATCCTATCCAATCCTATATCCTATTCTCTATCCTATCCTATCCTCTATCGTATCCTATCCTCTATCCTATCCTATCCTCTACCCTATCCTATCCTCTATCCTATCCTATTCTCTATCCTATCCTATCCTGTATCATATCCTATCCTCTATCCTATCCTATCATCTATCCCATCCTCTATTCTATCCAATCCTATATCCTGTCCTCTATCATATCCTATCCTCTATCCTATCCTCCATTCTATCCAATCCTATATCCTATCCTCTATCATATCCTATCCTCTATCCTATCCTATCCTCTATCCTATCCTATCCGCTATCCTATCCAATCCTATATCCTATTCTCTATCCTCTAACATATCCTATCCGCTATCCTATCCTATCCTCTATCCTATTCTATCCTCTATCCTATCCTCTATCCTATCCTCTATCCTATTCTATCCTCTATCCTATCCAATCCTATATCCTATTCTCTATCCTATCCTATCCTCTATCGTATCCTATCCTCTATCCTATCCTATCCTCTACCCTATCCTATCCTCTATCCTATCCTATTCTCTATCCTATCCTATCCTGTATCATATCCTATCCTCTATCCTATATTATCATCTATCCTATCCTCTATTCTATCCAATCCTATATCCTGTCCTCTATCATATCCTATCCTCTATCCTATCCTATCCTCTATCCTATCCTCCATTCTATCCAATCCTATATCCTATCCTCTATCCTATCCTATCATCTATCCTATCCTCTATTCTATCCAATCCTATATCCTGTCCTGTATCATATCCTATCCTATCCTCTATCCTATCCTATCCTCTATCATATCATATCCTCTATCCTATCCAATCCTCTATCCTATCCTATCCACTATCCTATCCTACCCTCAATCCTATCCTATCCTCTATGCTATCCTATCCTCTATCCTATCCTATTCTCTATCCTATCCTATCCTCTACCCTATCCTATCCTCTATCCTATCCTATCCTCTATCATATCCTATCCTCTATCCTATCCTATCCTCTATACTATTCTATCATCTATCCTATCCAATCCTATATCCTATTTTCTATCCTATCCAATCCTATATCCTATTCTCCATCCTATCCTATCCTCTATCCTATCCTATCCTCTATCCTATCCTATCCTATCCTCTATCCTATCCTATCCTCTATCATATCCTATCCACTATCCTATCCTATCCTCTATCCTATCCTATACTCTATCCTATACTATCCTCTATCCTATCCTATCCGCTATCCTATCCTATCCTCTATCCTATCCTATCCTCTATCATATCATATCCTCTATCCTATCCAATCCTCTATCCTATCCTATCCACTATCCTATCCTACCCTCAATCCTATCCTATCCTCTATGCTATCCTATCCTCTATCCTATCCTATTCTCTATCCTATCCTATCCTCTACCCTATCCTATCCTCTATCAAATCCTATCCTCTATCATATCCTATCCTCTATCCTATCCTATCCTCTATACTATTCTATCATCTATCCTATCCAATCCTATATCCTATTTTCTATCCTATCCAATCCTATATCCTATTCTCCATCCTATCCTATCCTCTATCCTATCCTATCCTCTATCCTATCCTATCCACTATCCTATCCTATCCTCTATCTTATCCTATCCTCTATCCTATCTTATCCTCTATCCTATCCTATCGTTTATCCTATCCTATCCTCTATCCTATCCTATCCTCTACCGTATATTATCCTCTATCCTATCCTATCCTCTACCCTATCCTATCCTCTATCCTATCCTATCCTCTATCCTATCCAATCCTATATCGTATCCTCTATCCTATCCTATCCTCTATCCTATCCTATTCTCTATCCTATCCTATCCTGTATCCTATCCTACCCTCTATCGTATCCTATCCTCTATCCTATCCTATCCTCTATCCTATCCTATTCTCTATCCTATCCTATCCTCCATCCTATCCTATCCTCTATCCTGTCCTATCCTCTATCCTATTCTATCCTCTGTCCTAGCCAATCCTATATCCTATTCTCTATCCTATCCTATCCTCTATCGTATCCTATCCTCTATCCTATCCAATCCACTATCCTATCCTATCCTCTATCCTATCCTATCCTCTATCCTATCCTATCCTCTATCCTATCCTATCATCTATCCTATTCTATCGTTTATCCTTTCCTATCCTCTATCCTATCCTATCCTCTATCGTATCCTATCCTCTATCCTATCCTATCCTCTATCCTATCCTCTATCCTATCCTCCATCCTATCCTATCCACTATTCTATCCTATCCTCTATTCTATCCTATCCTCTATCATATCATATCCTCTATCCTATCCTATCCTCTATCCTATCCTATCCACTATCCTATCCTACCCTCAATCCTATCCTATCCTCTATGCTATCCTATCCTCTATCCTATCCTATTCTCTATCCTATCCTATCCTCTACCCTATCCTATCCTCTATCCTATCCTATCCACTATCCTATCCTATCCTCTATCCTATCCTATCCTCTATCATATCCTATCCTCTATCCTATCTTATCCTCTATCCTATTCCATCCTCTATCCTATCCAATCCTATATACTATTCTCTATCCTATCCTATCCTCTATCCTAACCTATCCTCTATCCTATCATATCCTCTATCCTATCCTATCCTCTATCCTACCCTATCCACTATCCTATCGTACCCTCAATCCTATCCTATCCTCTATCCTATCCTATCCTCTATCCTATCCTATCCTCTATCCTATCCTATCCTCTATCCTATCCTATCCTCTAACATATCCTATCCGCTATCCTATCCTATCCTCTATCCTATCCTATCCTCAACCTATCCTATCCTCTATCCTATCCTATCCTCTATCCTATCCTATCTCTATCCTATCCTATCCTCTATCCTATCCTATCCTCTACCGTATATTATCCTCTATCCTATCCTATCCTCTACCCTATCCTATCCTCTATCCTATCCTATCCTCTATCCTATCCAATCCTATATCGTATCCTCTATCCTATCCTATCCTCTATCCTATCCTATTCTCTATCCTATCCTATCCTGTATCCTATCCTACCCTCTATCGTATCCTATCCTCTATCCTATCCTATCCTCTATCCTATCCTATTCTCTATCCTATCCTATCCTCCATCCTATCCTATCCTCTATCCTGTCCTATCCTCTATCCTATTCTATCCTCTGTCCTAGCCAATCCTATATCCTATTCTCTATCCTATCCTATCCTCTATCGTATCCTATCCTCTATCCTATCCAATCCACTATCCTATCCTATCCTCTATCCTATCATATCCTCTATCCTATCCTATCCTCTATCCTATCCTATCATCTATCCTATTCTATCGTTTATCCTTTCCTATCCTCTATCCTATCCTATCCTCTATCGTATCCTATCCTCTATCCTATCCTATCCTCTATCCTATCCTCTATCCTATCCTCCATCCTATCCTATCCACTATTCTATCCTATCCTCTATTCTATCCTATCCTCTATCATATCATATCCTCTATCCTATCCTATCCTCTATCCTATCCTATCCACTATCCTATCCTACCCTCAATCCTATCCTATCCTCTATGCTATCCTATCCTCTATCCTATCCTATTCTCTATCCTATCCTATCCTCTACCCTATCCTATCCTCTATCCTATCCTATCCTCTATCCTATCCTATCCTCTATCCTATCCTATCCTCTATCATATCCTATCCTCTATCCTATCTTATCCTCTATCCTATTCTATCCTCTATCCTATCCAATCCTATATCCTATTCTCTATCCTATCCTATCCTCTATCCTAACCTATCCTCTATCCTATCATATCCTCTATCCTATCCTATCCTCTATCCTACCCTATCCACTATCCTATCGTACCCTCAATCCTATCCTATCCTCTATCCTATCCTATCCTCTATCCTATCCTATCCTCTATCCTATCCCATCCTCTATCCTATCCTATCCTCTAACATATCCTATCCGCTATCCTATCCTATCCTCTATCCTATCCTATCCTCAACCTATCCTATCCTCTATCCTATCCTATCCTCTATCCTATCCTATCTCTATCCTATCCTATCCTCTATCCTATCCTATCCTCTAACATATCCAATCCTATATCCTATTCTCTATCCTATCCTATCCTCTATCCTATTCTATCCTCTATCCTATCCAATCCTATATCCTATTCTCTATCCTATCCTATCCTCTATCGTATCCTATCCTGTATCCTATCCAATCCTATATCGTATCCTCTATCCTATCCTATCCTCTATCCTATCCTATCCACTATCCTATCCTATCCTCTATCCTATCCTATACTCTATCCTATACTATCCTCTATCCTATCCTATCCTCTATCCTATCCTATCCTCTAACATATCCGATCCGCTATCCTATCCTATCCTCTATCGTATCCTATCCTCTATCCTATCCTATCCTCTATCATATCCTATCCTCTATCCTATCCTATCCTCTATCCTATCCTCTATCCTATCCTCCATCCTATCCTATCCACTATTCTATCCTATCCTCTATTCTATCCTATCCTCTATCATATCATATCCTCTATCCTATCCTATCCTCTATCCTATCCTATCCACTATCCTATCCTACCCTCAATCCTATCCTATCCTCTATGCTATCCTATCCTCTATCCTATCCTATTCTCTATCCTATCCTATCCTCTACCCTATCCTATCCTCTATCCTATCCTATCCTCTATCCTATCCTATCCTCTATCCTATCCTATCCTCTATCATATCCTATCCTCTATCCTATCTTATCCTCTATCCTATTCTATCCTCTATCCTATCCAATCCTATATCCTATTCTCTATCCTATCCTATCCTCTATCCTAACCTATCCTCTATCCTATCATATCCTCTATCCTATCCTATCCTCTATCCTACCCTATCCACTATCCTATCGTACCCTCAATCCTATCCTATCCTCTATCCTATCCTATCCTCTATCCTATCCTATCCTCTATCCTATCCTATCCTCTATCCTATCCTATCCTCTAACATATCCTATCCGCTATCCTATCCTATCCTCTATCCTATCCTATCCTCAACCTATCCTATCCTCTATCCTATCCTATCCTCTATCCTATCCTATCTCTATCCTATCCTATCCTCTATCCTACCCTATCCTCTAACATATCCAATCCTATATCCTATTCTCTATCCTATCCTATCCTCTATCCTATTCTATCCTCTATCCTATCCAATCCTATATCCTATTCTCTATCCTATCCTATCCTCTATCGTATCCTATCCTCTATCCTATCCAATCCTATATCGTATCCTCTATCCTATCCTATCCTCTATCCTATCCTATCCACTATCCTATCCTATCCTCTATCCTATCCTATACTCTATCCTATACTATCCTCTATCCTATCCTATCCTCTATCCTATCCTATCCTCTAACATATCCGATCCGCTATCCTATCCTATCCTCTATCGTATCCTATCCTCTATCCTATCCTATCCTCTATCATATCCTATCCTCTATCCTATCCTATCCTCTATCCTATCCTATCCTCTATCCTATCCTATCCCCTATCCTATCATATCCTGTATCCTATCCTATCCTCTATCCTATCCTATCCTCTATCCTATCCTATCCTCTATCCTATCCAATCCTCTATCGTGTTCGCTATCCTATCCTATCCTCTACCGTATCCTATCCTCTATCCTACCCAATCCTCCATCCTATCCTATTCTCCACCCTATCCTATCCTCTATCCTATCCTATCCTCTATCCTATCCTATACTCTATCCTATCCTATCCTCTATCCTATCCAATCCTCTATCGTGTTCGCTATCCTATCCTATCCTCTACCGTATCCTATCCTCTATCCTACCCAATCCTCCATCCTATCCTATTCTCCACCCTATCCTATCCTCTATCGTATGCTATCGTCTATCCTATCCTATCCTCTTCCCTATCCTATCCTCTATCCTATCCTATTCTCTATCCTATCCTATCCTGTATCATATCCTATCCTCTATCCTATCCTATCCTCTATCCTATCCTATCCTCTATCCTATCCTATCCTCTATCCTATCCTATCCTCTATCCTATCCTATCCTCTATCATATCCTATCCTCTATCCTATCCTATCCGCTATCCTATCCTATCCTCTATCCTATCCTATCCTCTATCATATCATATCCTCTATCCTATCCAATCCTCTATCCTATCCTATCCACTATCCTATCCTACCCTCAATCCTATCCTATCCTCTATGCTATCCTATCCTCTATCCTATCCTATTCTCTATCCTATCCTATCCTCTTCCCTATCCTATCCTCTATCCTATCCTATCCTCTATCATATCCTATCCTCTATCCTATCCTATCCTCTATACTATTCTATCATCTATCCTATCCAATCCTATATCCTATTTTCTATCCTATCCAATCCTATATCCTATTCTCCATCCTATCCTATCCTCTATCCTATCCTATCCTCTATCCTATCCTATCCTATCCTCTATCCTATCCTACCCTCTATCGTATCCTATCCTCTATCCTATCCTATCCTCTATCCTATCCTATCCTCTATCCTATCCTATCCTCTATCCTATCCTATTCTCTATCCTATCCTATCCTCTATCCTATCCTATCCTCTATCCTATCTTATCCTCTATCCTATTCTATCCTCTATCCTATCCAATCCTATATCCTATTCTCTATCCTATCCTATCCTCTATCCTAACCTATCCTCTATCCTATCATATCCTCTATCCTATCCTATCCTCTATCCTACCCTATCCACTATCCTATCGTACCCTCAATCCTATCCTATCCTCTATCCTATCCTATCCTCTATCCTATCCTATTCTCTATCCTATCCTATCCTCTATCCTATCCTATCCTCTATCCTATCCTATCCTCTATCCTATCCTATCCTCTATCCTATCCTATCCTCTATCCTATCCTATCCTCTAACATATCCTATCCGCTATCCTATCCTATCCTCTATCCTATCCTATCCTCAACCTATCCTATCCTCTATCCTATCCTATCCTCTATCCTATCCTATCTCTATCCTATCCTATCCTCTATCCTATCCTATCCTCTAACATATCCAATCCTATATCCTATTCTCTATCCTATCCTATCCTCTATCCTATTCTATCCTCTATCCTATCCAATCCTATATCCTATTCTCTATCCTATCCTATCCTCTATCGTATCCTATCCTCTATCCTATCCAATCCTATATCGTATCCTCTATCCTATCCTATCCTCTATCCTATCCTATCCACTATCCTATCCTATCCTCTATCCTATCCTATACTCTATCCTATACTATCCTCTATCCTATCCTATCCTCTATCCTATCCTATCCTCTAACATATCCGATCCGCTATCCTATCCTATCCTCTATCGTATCCTATCCTCTATCCTATCCTATCCTCTATCATATCCTATCCTCTATCCTATCCTATCCTCTATCCTATCCTATCCGCTATCCTATCCAATCCTATATCCTATTCTCTATCCTATCCTATCCTCTATCGTATCCTATCCGCTATCCTATCCTATCCTCTATCCTAACCTATCCTCAACCTATCCTATCCTCTATCCTATCCTATCCTCTATCCTATCCTATCTCTATCCTATCCTATCCTCTATCCTATTCTATCCTCTATCCTATCCAATCCTATATCCTATTCTCTATCCTATCCTATCCTCTATCCTATTCTATCCTCTATCCTATCCAATCCTATATCCTATTCTCTATCCTATCCTATCCTCTATCGTATCCTATCCTCTATCCTATCCAATCCTATATCGTATCCTCTATCCTATCCTATCCTCTATCCTATCCTATCCTCTAACATATCCTATCCGCTATCCTATCCTATCCTCTATCCTATTCTATCCTCTATCCTATCGTCTATCCTATCCTCTATCCTATTCTATCCTCTATCCTATCCTCTATCCTATCCTCTATCCTATCCTATCCCCTATCCTATCATATCCTGTATCCTATCCTATCCTCTATCCTATCCTATCCTCTATCCTATCCTATCCTCTATCCTATCCTATCCTCTATCATATCCTATCCTCTATCCTATCCTATCCTCTATCCTATCCTATCCTCTATCCTATCCTATCCCCTATCCTATCATATCCTGTATCCTATCCTATCCTCTATCCTATCCTATCCTCTATCCTATCCTATCCTCTATCCTATCCAATCCTCTATCGTGTTCGCTATCCTATCCTATCCTCTACCGTATCCTATCCTCTATCCTACCCAATCCTCCATCCTATCCTATTCTCCACCCTATCCTATCCTCTATCCTATCCTATCCTCTATCCTATCCTATACTCTATCCTATCCTATCCTCTATCCTATCCAATCCTCTATCGTGTTCGCTATCCTATCCTATCCTCTACCGTATCCTATCCTCTATCCTACCCAATCCTCCATCCTATCCTATTCTCCACCCTATCCTATCCTCTATCGTATGCTATCGTCTATCCTATCCTATCCTCTTCCCTATCCTATCCTCTATCCTATCCTATTCTCTATCCTATCCTATCCTGTATCATATCCTATCCTCTATCCTATCCTATCCTCTATCCTATCCTATCCTCTATCCTATCCTATCCTCTATCCTATCCTATCCTCTATCCTATCCTATCCTCTATCATATCCTATCCTCTATCCTATCCTATCCGCTATCCTATCCTATCCTCTATCCTATCCTATCCTCTATCATATCATATCCTCTATCCTATCCAATCCTCTATCCTATCCTATCCACTATCCTATCCTACCCTCAATCCTATCCTATCCTCTATGCTATCCTATCCTCTATCCTATCCTATTCTCTATCCTATCCTATCCTCTTCCCTATCCTATCCTCTATCCTATCCTATCCTCTATCATATCCTATCCTCTATCCTATCCTATCCTCTATACTATTCTATCATCTATCCTATCCAATCCTATATCCTATTTTCTATCCTATCCAATCCTATATCCTATTCTCCATCCTATCCTATCCTCTATCCTATCCTATCCTCTATCCTATCCTATCCTATCCTCTATCCTATCCTACCCTCTATCGTATCCTATCCTCTATCCTATCCTATCCTCTATCCTATCCTATCCTCTATCCTATCCTATCCTCTATCCTATCCTATTCTCTATCCTATCCTATCCTCTATCCTATCCTATCCTCTATCCTATCCTATCCTCTATCCTATTCTATCCTCTGTCCTAGCCAATCCTATATCCTATTCTCTATCCTATCCTATTCTCTATCCTATCCTATCCTCTATCCTATCCTATCCTCTATCCTATCCTATCCTCTATCCTATCCTATCCTCTATCCTATCCTATCCTCTAACATATCCTATCCGCTATCCTATCCTATCCTCTATCCTATCCTATCCTCAACCTATCCTATCCTCTATCCTATCCTATCCTCTATCCTATCCTATCTCTATCCTATCCTATCCTCTATCCTATCCTATCCTCTAACATATCCAATCCTATATCCTATTCTCTATCCTATCCTATCCTCTATCCTATTCTATCCTCTATCCTATCCAATCCTATATCCTATTCTCTATCCTATCCTATCCTCTATCGTATCCTATCCTCTATCCTATCCAATCCTATATCGTATCCTCTATCCTATCCTATCCTCTATCCTATCCTATCCACTATCCTATCCTATCCTCTATCCTATCCTATACTCTATCCTATACTATCCTCTATCCTATCCTATCCTCTATCCTATCCTATCCTCTAACATATCCGATCCGCTATCCTATCCTATCCTCTATCGTATCCTATCCTCTATCCTATCCTATCCTCTATCATATCCTATCCTCTATCCTATCCTATCCTCTATCCTATCCTATCCGCTATCCTATCCAATCCTATATCCTATTCTCTATCCTATCCTATCCTCTATCGTATCCTATCCGCTATCCTATCCTATCCTCTATCCTAACCTATCCTCAACCTATCCTATCCTCTATCCTATCCTATCCTCTATCCTATCCTATCTCTATCCTATCCTATCCTCTATCCTATTCTGTCCTCTATCCTATCCAATCCTATATCCTATTCTCTATCCTATCCTATCCTCTATCCTATTCGATCCTCTATCCTATCCAATCCTATATCCTATTCTCTATCCTATCGTATCCTCTATCGTATCCTATCCTCTATCCTATCCAATCCTATATCGTATCCTCTATCCTATACTATCCTCTATCCTATCCTATCCACTATCCTATCCTATCCTCTATCCTATCCTATCCTCTATCCTATCCTATCCTCTATCCTATCCTATCCTCTATCCTATCCTATCCTCTATCCTATCCTATCCTCTATCCTATCCTATCCTCTATCATATCCTATCCTCTATCCTATCCTATCCGCTATCCTATCCTATCCTCTATCCTATCCTATCCTCTATCATATCATATCCTCTATCCTATCCAATCCTCTATCCTATCCTATCCACTATCCTATCCTACCCTCAATCCTATCCTATCCTCTATGCTATCCTATCCTCTATCCTATCCTATTCTCTATCCTATCCTATCCTCTTCCCTATCCTATCCTCTATCCTATCCTATCCTCTATCATATCCTATCCTCTATCCTATCCTATCCTCTATACTATTCTATCATCTATCCTATCCAATCCTATATCCTATTTTCTATCCTATCCAATCCTATATCCTATTCTCCATCCTATCCTATCCTCTATCCTATCCTATCCTCTATCCTATCCTATCCTATCCTCTATCCTATCCTACCCTCTATCGTATCCTATCCTCTATCCTATCCTATCCTCTATCCTATCCTATCCTCTATCCTATCCTATCCTCTATCCTATCCTATTCTCTATCCTATCCTATCCTCTATCCTATCCTATCCTCTATCCTATCCTATCCTCTATCCTATTCTATCCTCTGTCCTAGCCAATCCTATATCCTATTCTCTATCCTATCCTATTATCTATCGTATCCTATCCTCTATCCTATCCAATCCACTATCCTATCCTATCCTCTATCCTATCCTATCCTCTATCCTATCCTATCCTCTATCCTATCCTATCCTCTATCCTATCCTATCATCTATCCTATTCTATCGTTTATCCTTTCGTATCCTCTATCCTATCCTATCCTCTATCGTATCCTATCCTCTATCCTATCCTATCCTCTATCCTATCCTCTATCCTATCCTCCATCCTATCCTATCCACTATTCTATCCTATCCTCTATCCTATCCTATCCTCTATCATATCATATCCTCTATCCTATCCTATCCTCTATCCTATCCTATCCACTATCCTATCCTACCCTCAATCCTATCCTATCCTCTATGCTATCCTATCCTCTATCCTATCCTATTCTCTATCCTATCCTATCCTCTACCCTATCCTATCCTCTATCCTATCCTATCCTCTATCCTATCCTATCCTCTATCCTATCCTATCCTCTATCATATCCTATCCTCTATCCTATCTTATCCTCTATCCTATTCTATCCTCTATCCTATCCAATCCTATATCCTATTCTCTATCCTATCCTATCCTCTATCCTAACCTATCCTCTATCCTATCATATCCTCTATCCTATCCTATCCTCTATCCTACCCTATCCACTATCCTATCGTACCCTCAATCCTATCCTATCCTCTATCCTATCCTATCCTCTATCCTATCCTATTCTCTATCCTATCCTATCCTCTATCCTATCCTATCCTCTATCCTATTCTGTCCTCTATCCTATCCAATCCTATATCCTATTCTCTATCCTATCCTATCCTCTATCCTATTCGATCCTCTATCCTATCCAATCCTATATCCTATTCTCTATCCTATCGTATCCTCTATCGTATCCTATCCTCTATCCTATCCAATCCTATATCGTATCCTCTATCCTATACTATCCTCTATCCTATCCTATCCACTATCCTATCCTATCCTCTATCCTATCCTATACTCTATCCTATCCTATCCTCTATCCTATCCTATCCTCTATCCTATCCTATCCTCTAACATATCCGATCCGCTATCCTATCCTATCCTCTATCGTATCCTATCCTCTATCCTATCCTATCCTCTATCATATCCTATCCTCTATCCTATCCTATCTTCTATCCTATCCTATCCGCTATCCTATCCAATCCTATATCCTATTCTCTATCCTATCCTATCCTCTATCGTATCCTATCCTCCATCCTATCCTATCCTCTATCCTATCCTATCCTCTATCCTATCCTATCCTCTGTCCTATCCTATCTTCTAACATATCCGATCCGCTATCCTATCCTATCCTCTATCGTATCCTATCCTCTATCCTATCCTATCCTCTATCATATCCTATCCTCTATCCTATCCTATCCTCTATCCTATCCTAACCTCTATCCTATCCTATCCACTATTCTATCCTATCCTCTATCCTATCCTATCCTCTATCCTATCATATCCTCTATCCTATCCTATCCTCTATCCTATCCTATCCACTATCCTATCGTACCCTCAATCCTATCCTATCTTCTATCCTATCCTATCCTCTATCCTATCCTATCCTATCCTCTATCATATCCTATCCTCTATCCTATTTTATCCTCTATCCTATTCTATCCTCTATCCTATCCAATCCTATATCCTATCCTCTATCCTATCATATCCTCTATCCTATCCTATCCTCTATCCTATCCTATTCTCTATCCTATCCTATCCTCTATCCTATCCTATCCTCTATCCTATCCTATACTCTATCCTATCCTATCCTCTATCCTATCAAATCCTCTATCGTGTTCGCTATCCTATCCTATCCTCTACCGTATCCTATCCTCTATCCTACCCAATCCTCCATCCTATCCTATTCTCCACCCTATCCTATCCTCTATCCTATCCTATTCTCTATCCTATCCTATCCTGTATCCTATCATATCCTCTATCCTATCCTATCCTCTATCCTACCCTATCCACTATCCTATCGTACCCTCAATCCTATCCTATCCTCTATCCTATCCTATCCTCTATCCTATCCTATTCTCTATCCTATCCTATCCTCTATCCTATCCTATCCTCTATCCTATCCTATCCTCTATCCTATCCTATCCTCTAACATATCCTATCCGCTATCCTATCCTATCCTCTATCCTATCCTATCCTCAACCTATCCTATCCTCTATCCTATCCTATCCTCTATCCTATCCTATCTCTATCCTATCCTATCCTCTATCCTATCCTATCCTCTAACATATCCAATCCTATATCCTATTCTCTATCCTATCCTATCCTCTATCCTATTCTATCCTCTATCCTATCCAATCCTATATCCTATTCTCTATCCTATCCTATCCTCTATCGTATCCTATCCTCTATCCTATCCAATCCTATATCGTATCCTCTATCCTATCCTATCCTCTATCCTATCCTATCCACTATCCTATCCTATCCTCTATCCTATCCTATACTCTATCCTATACTATCCTCTATCCTATCCTATCCTCTATCCTATCCTATCCTCTAACATATCCGATCCGCTATCCTATCCTATCCTCTATCGTATCCTATCCTCTATCCTATCCTATCCTCTATCATATCCTATCCTCTATCCTATCCTATCCTCTATCCTATCCTATCCGCTATCCTATCCAATCCTATATCCTATTCTCTATCCTATCCTATCCTCTATCGTATCCTATCCGCTATCCTATCCTATCCTCTATCCTAACCTATCCTCAACCTATCCTATCCTCTATCCTATCCTATCCTCTATCCTATCCTATCTCTATCCTATCCTATCCTCTATCCTATTCTGTCCTCTATCCTATCCAATCCTATATCCTATTCTCTATCCTATCCTATCCTCTATCCTATTCGATCCTCTATCCTATCCAATCCTATATCCTATTCTCTATCCTATCGTATCCTCTATCGTATCCTATCCTCTATCCTATGCAATCCTATATCGTATCCTCTATCCTATACTATCCTCTATCCTATCCTATCCACTATCCTATCCTATCCTCTATCATATCCTATCCTCTATCCTATCCTATCCTCTATCCTATCCTAACCTCTATCCTATCCTATCCACTATTCTATCCTATCCTCTATCCTATCCTATCCTCTATCCTATCATATCCTCTATCCTATCCTATCCTCTATCCTATCCTATCCACTATCCTATCGTACCCTCAATCCTATCCTATCTTCTATCCTATCCTATCCTCTATCCTATCCTATCCTATCCTCTATCATATCCTATCCTCTATACTATTTTATCCTCTATCCTATTCTATCCTCTATCCTATCCAATCCTATATCCTATCCTCTATCCTATCATATCCTCTATCCTATCCTATCCTCTATCCTATCCTATTCTCTATCCTATCCTATCCTCTATCCTATCCTATCCTCTATCCTATCCTATACTCTATCCTATCCTATCCTCTATCCTATCAAATCCTCTATCGTGTTCGCTATCCTATCCTATCCTCTACCGTATCCTATCCTCTATCCTACCCAATCCTCCATCCTATCCTATTCTCCACCCTATCCTATCCTCTATCCTATCCTATTCTCTATCCTATCCTATCCTGTATCCTATCCTACCCTCTATCGTATCCTATCCTCTATCCTATCCTATCCTCTATCCTATCCTATTCTCTATCCTATCCTATCCTCTATCCTATCCTATCCTCTATCCTATCCTATCCTCTATCCTATTCTATCCTCTATCCTATCGTACCCTCAATCCTATCCTGTCCTCTATGCTATCCTATCCTCTATCCTATCCTATTCTCTATCATATCCTATCCTCTATCCTATCCTATCCTCTATCCTATCCTATCCTCTATCCTTTCCTATCCTCTATCCTATCCTATCCTCTATCATATCCTATCCTCTATCCTATCTTATCCTCTAACATATCCTATCCGCTATCCTATCCTATCCTCTATCGTATCCTATCCTCTATCGTATCCTATCCTCTATCATATCCTATCCTCTATCCTATTCTATCCTCTATCCTATCCTATCCGCTATCCTATCCTATCCTCTATCCTATCCTATCCTCTATCCTATCCTATCCTCTATCCTATCCTATCCTCTATCCTATCCTATCCTCTATCCTATCCTATCCTCAACCTATCCTATCCTCTATCCTATCCTATCCTCTATCCGATCCTATATCTATCCTATCCTATCCTCTATCCTATCCTATCCTCTAACATATCCTATCCGCTATCCTATCCTATCCTCTATCCTATTCTATCCTCTATCCTATCCAATCCTATATCCTATTCTCTATCCTATCCTATCCTCTATCCTATTCTATCCTCTATCCTATCCAATCCTATGTCCTATTCTCTATCCTATCCTATCCTCTATCGTATCCTATCCTCTATCCTATCCTAACCTCTATCCTATCCTATCCTCTATCCTATCCTATCCTCTATCCTATCCTATCCTCTAACATATCCGATCCGCTATCCTATCCTATCCTCTATCGTATCCTATCCTCTATCCTATCCTATCCTCTATCATATCCTATCCTCCATCCTATCCTATCCTCTATCCTATCCTATCCGCTATCCTATCCAATCCTATATCCTATTCTCTATCCTATCCTATCCTCTATCGTATCCTATCCTCTATCCTATCCTATCCTCTATCCTATCCTATTCTCTATCCTATCCTATCCTCTATCCTATCCTATCCTCTATCCTATCCTATCCTCTATCCTATTCTATCATCTATCCTATCGTACCCTCAATCCTATCCTATCCTATATGCTATCCTATCCTCTATCCTATGCTATTCTCTATCCTATCCTATCCTCTATCCTATCCTATCCTCTATCCTATCCTATCCTCTATCCTATCCTATCCTCTATCCTATCCTATCCTCTATCATATCCTATCCTCTATCCTATCTTATCCTCTATCCTATTCTATCCTCTATCCTATCCAATCCTATATCCTATTCTCTATCCAATCCTATCCTCTTTCCTATCCTATCCTCTATCCTATCATATCCTCTATCCTATCCTATCCTCTATCCTACCCTATCCACTATCCTATCGTACCCTCAATCCTATCCTATCCTCTATCCTATCCTATCCTCTATCCTATCCTATCCTCAACCTATCCTATCCTCTATCCTATCCTATCCTCTATCCTATCCTATCTCTATCCTATCCTATCCTCTATCCTATCATATCCTCTATCCTATCCTATCCTCTATCCTACCCTATCCACTATCCTATCGTACCCTCAATCCTATCCTATCCTCTATCCTATCCTATCCTCTATCCTATCCTATTCTCTATCCTATCCTATCCTCTATCCTATCCTATCCTCTAACATATCCTATCCGCTATCCTATCCTATCCTCTATCCAATCCTATCCTCTATCCTATCCTATCCTCTATCCTATCCTATCCTCTATCCTATCCTATCCTCTATCCTATCCTATCCTCTATCCTATCCTATCCTCTAACATATCCTATCCGCTATCCTATCCTATCCTCTATCCTATCCTATCCTCAACCTATCCTATCCTCTATCCTATCCTATCCTCTATCGTATCCTAACCTCTATCCTATCCTATCCTCTATCCTATCATATCCTCTATCCTATCCTATCCTCTATCCTACCCTATCCACTATCCTATCGTACCCTCAATCCTATCCTATCCTCTATCCTATCCTATCCTCTATCCTATCCTATTCTCTATCCTATCCTATCCTCTATCCTATCCTATCCTCTAACATATCCTATCCGCTATCCTATCCTATCCTCTATCCTATCCTATCCTCAACCTATCCTATCCTCTATCCTATCCTATCCTCTATCCTATCCTATCTCTATCCTATCCTATCCTCTATCCTATCCTATCCTCTAACATATCCTATCCGCTATCCTATCCTATCCTCTATCCTATTCTATCCTCTATCCTATCCAATCCTATCCTCTATCGTATCCTATCCTCTATCGCATCCTAACCTCTATCCTATCCTATCCTCTATCCTATCCTATCCTCTATCCTATCCTATCCTCTAACATGTCCGATCCGCTATCCTATCCTATCCTCTATCGTATCCTATCCTCTATCCTATCCTATCCTCTATCGTATCCTATCCTCTATCCTATCCTATCCTCTATCATATCCTATCCTCTATCCTATCCTATCCTCTATTATATCCTATCCGCTATCCTATCCAATCCTATATCCTATTCTCTATCCTATCCTATCTCTATCCTATCCTATCCTCTATCCTATCCTATCCTCTAACATATCCTATCCGCTATCCTATCCTATCCTCTATCCTATTCTATCCTCTATCCTATCCAATCCTATCCTCTATCGTATCCTATCCTCTATCCTATCCTATCCTCCATCCTATCCTATCCTCTATCCTATCCTATCCTCTAACATATCCGATCCGCTATCCTATCCTATCCTCTATCGTATCCTATCCTCTATCCTATCCTATCCTCTATCGTATCCTATCCTCTATCCTATCCTATCCTCTATCATATCCTATCCTCTATCCTATCCTATCCTCTATCCTATCCTATCCGCTATCCTATCCAATCCTATATCCTATTCTCTATCCTATCCTATCCTCTATCGTATCCTATCCTCTATCCTATCCTATCCTCTATCCTATCCTATCCTCTATCCTATCCTATCCTCTATCATATCCTATCCTCTATCCTATCCTATCCTCTATCCTATCCTATCGTTTATCCTTTCCTATCCTCTATCCTATCCTATCCTCTATCGTATCCTATCCTCTATCCTATCCTATCCTCTATCCTATCCTCTATCCTATTCGCTATCCTATCCTCTATCCTATCCTATCCACTATTCTATCCTATCCTCTATCCTATCCTATCCTCTATCCTATCATATCCTCTATCGTATCCTATCCTCTATCCTATCCTATCCTCTATCCTATCCTATCCTCTATCCTATCCTTTCCTCTATCCTATCCTATCCTCTAACATATCCGATCCGCTATCCTATCCTATCCTCTATCGTATCCTATCCTCTATCCTATCCTATCCTCTATCATATCCTATCCTCTATCCTATCCTATCCTCTATCGTATTCTCTCCTCTATCCTAGCCAATCCTATATCCTATTCTCTATCCTATCCTATCCTCTATCGTATCCTATCCTCTATCCTATCCAATCCACTATCCTATCCTATCCTCTCACATATCCGATCCGCTATCCTATCCTATCCTCTATCGTATCCTATCCTCTATCCTATCCTATCCTCTATCATATCCTATCCTCTATCCTATCCTATCCTCTATCGTATTCTCTCCTCTATCCTAGCCAATCCTATATCCTATTCTCTATCTTATCCTATCCTCTATCCTATCCTATCCTCTATCCTATCCTATCGTTTATCCTATCCTATCCTCTATCCTATCCTATATTCTATCCTATCCTATCCTCTATCCTATCCTATCCTCTATCCTATCCTATCCTCTACCGTATATTATCCTCTATCCTATCCTATCCTCTACCCTATCCTATCCTCTATCCTATCCTATCCTCTATCCTATCCTATCCTCTACCCTATCCTATCCTCTATCCTATCCTATCCTCTATCCTATCCAATCCTATATCGTATCCTCTATCCTATCCTATCCTCTATCCTATCCTATTCTCTATCCTATCCTATCCTGTATCCTATCCTACCCTCTATCGTATCCTATCCTCCATCCTATCCTATCCTCTATCCTATCCTGTCCTCTAACATATCCGATCCGCTATCCTATCCTATCCTCTATCGTATCCTATCCTCTATCCTATCCTATCCTCTATCGTATCCTATCCTCTATCCTATCCTATCCTCTATCATATCCTATCCTCTATCCTATCCTATCCTCTATCCTATCCTATCCGCTATCCTATCCAATCCTATATCCTATTCTCTATCCTATCCTATCCTCTATCGTATCCTATCCTCTATCCTATCCTATCCTCTATCCTATCCTATCCTCTATCCTATCCTATCCTCTATCATATCCTATCCTCTATCCTATCCTATCCTCTATCCTATCCTATCGTTTATCCTTTCCTATCCTCTATCCTATCCTATCCTCTATCGTATCCTATCCTCTATCCTATCCTATCCTCTATCCTATCCTCTATCGTATCCTATCCTCTATCCTATCCTATCCTCTATCCTATCCTATCCTCTATCCTATCCTTTCCTCTATCCTATCCTATCCTCTAACATATCCGATCCGCTATCCTATCCTATCCTCTATCGTATCCTATCCTCTATCCTATCCTATCCTCTATCATATCCTATCCTCTATCCTATCCTATCCTCTATCGTATTCTCTCCTCTATCCTAGCCAATCCTATATCCTATTCTCTATCCTATCCTATCCTCTATCGTATCCTATCCTCTATCCTATCCAATCCACTATCCTATCCTATCCTCTCACATATCCGATCCGCTATCCTATCCTATCCTCTATCGTATCCTATCCTCTATCCTATCCTATCCTCTATCATATCCTATCCTCTATCCTATCCTATCCTCTATCGTATTCTCTCCTCTATCCTAGCCAATCCTATATCCTATTCTCGATCTTATCCTATCCTCTATCCTATCCTATCCTCTATCCTATCCCATCGTTTATCCTATCCTATCCTCTATCCTATCCTATATTCTATCCTATCCTATCCTCTATCCTATCCTATCCTCTATCCTATCCTATCCTCTATCCTATCCTATTCTCTATCCTATCCTATCCTGTATCCTATCCTACCCTCTATCGTATCCTATCCTCTATCCTGTCCTATCCTCTATCCTATCCTATCTCTATCCTATCCTATCCTCTATCGTATCCTATCCTCTAACATATCCTATCCGCTATCCTATCCTATCCTCTATCCTATTCTATCCTCTATCCTATCCTATCCTCTATCCTATCCTATCCTCTAACATATCCGATCCGCTATCCTATCCTATCCTCTATCGTATCCTATCCTCTATCCTATCCTATCCTCTATCGTATCCTATCCTCTATCCTATCCTATCCTCTATCATATCCTATCCTCTATCCTATCCTATCCTCTATCCTATCCTATCCGCTATCCTATCCAATCCTATATCCTATTCTCTATCCTATCCTATCCTCTATCGTATCCTATCCTCTATCATATCCTATCCTCTATCCTATCCTATCCTCTATCCTATCCTATCCGCTATCCTATCCAATCCTATATCCTATTCTCTATCCTATCCTATCTCTATCCTATCCTATCCTCTATCCTATCCTATCCTCTAACATATCCTATCCGCTATCCTATCCTATCCTCTATCCTATTCTATCCTCTATCCTATCCAATCCTATCCTCTATCGTATCCTATCCTCTATCGTATCCTAACCTCTATCCTATCCTATCCTCCATCCTATCCTATCCTCTATCCTATCCTATCCTCTAACATATCCGATCCGCTATCCTATCCTATCCTCTATCGTATCCTATCCTCTATCCTATCCTATCCTCTATCGTATCCTATCCTCTATTCTATCCTATCCTCTATCATATCCTATCCTCTATCCTATCTTATCCTCTATCCTATTCTATCCTCTATCCTATCCAATCCTATATCCTATTCTCTATCCAATCCTATCCTCTTTCCTATCCTATCCTCTATCCTATCATATCCTCTATCCTATCCTATCCTCTATCCTACCCTATCCACTATCCTATCGTACCCTCAATCCTATCCTATCCTCTATCCTATCCTATCCTCTATCCTATCCTATCCTCTATCCTATCCTATCCTCTATCCTATCCTATCCTCTATCCTATCCTATCCTCTATCCTATCCTATCCTCTATCCTATCCTATCCTCTATCCTATCCTATCCTCTAACATATCCTATCCGCTATCCTATCCTATCCTCTATCCTATCCTATCCTCAACCTATCCTATCCTCTATCATATCCTATCCTCTATCCTATCCTATCTCTATCCTATCCTATCCTCTATCCTATCATATCCTCTATCCTATCGTATCCTCTATCCTACCCTATCCACTATCCTATCGTACCCTCAATCCTATCCTATCCTCTATCCTATCCTATCCTCTATCCTATCCTATTCTCTATCCTATTTTTTTTTTTTTTTTTTTTTTTTTTTTCCGAGGAGGTAATCACTATTACGGATACCCGACCCCTCCCGGGGGGGAGTGGGCCGGGTTATGTGGGACTCCTCGGCTGGTGGGTGCAATGCCGAGTATACCCACTAACTCCTCCCCGTCCGTCCCTAGGCTCCTGGGGGCACCCGTGGTCCGCGCGCGCATGTCTATCCGGTGTGCCCCCGCCTTAGCATTCCTCCCTGGGTGGGGGACGCGGCCTCCACCCTATCCTACTCTATCCGAAGGCGCCACGCAACGGACGACGTGAAGCCTTCCCCCCCATTTAGGCCGCCCGATGGACGTCCGGGCCCCCGCCCAAGACGTCCGACGGCCTCCGGGGACGCCATTGGCAACCGAGTATAAGGAGACCGTCGGTCCCCCGCCTCGAGATCACCAAGGGCGCCCCCGCCCGCGTTAAGGACGCCGCAACGGAGGCACGCCCCCGGGGCGTGCCCTGCGTCTCCTTCTCCCACCCCTTCGGCCGGGATCGTGATTTCGCTCACGACCCCGTTCCGCAGCCTCCTTCTGCAGCATTACCTGCTCACAGAAGGAGGCGAACCCTCTCCACGCCCCCTCGCCGCCCGCTGCCGCCGAGACGACAGCCGGAAGCGAGAGGTCATGGCCCACTGCGCGCCGCAGAGCACGGCGCTCACCCGCCCACGCTGGACACTCCTCCAGAGTGTGCTGCGCCGTGTCCCGCGACTCGCCGCAGTGGTGACACGCCTCCTCGGCCTCCCGCCCGATGCGACACAGGTACACACCGAAGCAACCGTGCCCGGTCATCACCTGCGTCACTCGGTAGGAGACCCTATGCCCCATCCATCCCCTGTTCCACCGGTCGAACACGGGGAGGATGGCCCGAACGGCCCGCCTCCCTCCTTCCTCCGTCCCGTGAAGGCTTTCGCGCCATTCCCGGGCGGCGGCCCGCCGAGCGCGGCCCCTGTACTCCGCCACATCGAGCGCCACCCGATCCGGAGCCATCCCCCTCCGCTGGAGGTCCCTGGCGTACCCGTGTACGTCCGACAACACGCGGGCCTCCAGCTCGAGGGGGATAAGCCCCGACATCGCCATCGCCGTCGCGTAAGAGATGGTGCGATACCCCCGCACGATGCCAATGGCCAGCCTGCGCTCGATTCGGCGCAGCAGTGCTCGCACACCGCTACGCCCCCCGGCCAAGACATCGTACGCCCACACAGGGGCTCCGTACAGGACTAAAACCCGCACCACCACCGCGAACAGGCGACGCACCCGTCCACAGGGTCCCCCGAGATTCGGGAGAAGACGACCGAGCGCAGCGGTCGCCCTCTCCGCCCGGGGCACTAGCGACTCGATGTGGCGGCAGAAACGCCACAGGCCGTCGAGCTCGAGTCCCAGGTACCGCATCTGGAACCCGACCTCGACCGCTCCCCCCCCCACGGCGATCCAGCACTGGGGAGGCGCCGCCAGCCGGGCCCGGTGGTAAAACCACATGGCCCTGGTCTTAGCGACGGACACCTCTAGGCCCAGAGACCGGATCGCGCGTACCGCGCGCCACGCGCCGCGCTCCGCCAGGCAGACGGCCTCCTTCGTATACCTCCCGGTGGCAAGCACCAACGTGTCGTCGGCGTAACACGTTAGGCTGACACCGGGAGGCATCCCCTCCCGCAGGACGCTGTCGTACGCGAGGTTCCACAGCAACGGGCCCAACACCGAGCCCTGTGGAACCCCCCGCACGACGCTCCTGCGAATCATCCCGTACCGGCCAGGATATTCTATGCTCCTGTCGGAGAGATAGTCCCCGATCACCCTCCTAAGGTACGGAGGCACCTGGTGGAAGACCAGGGCCTCCGAAATTCTATCCCAGGGGACGGTGTTGAACGCGTTGGCGATATCCAAGGAGATCGCCAACGCAACACCGCCCCCCTCCGTACAGGCCTCCGAGAGAGCCCTCACCCGCCGAATTGCGTCGACGGTGGAGAGACCCCCCCGGAAGCCGAACTGCGCCTCGCTCAGATCGGGGACTCCTCCCCCCGACAGGTGCCGGACGAGGCGTCCAACGAGAACGCGCTCGAACAACTTCCCCGCCTCGTCCAGCAAGCAAATTGGCCGGTACCCGGAGGGCGAGTCCCGGGACTTGCCCGCCTTTGGAAGGAGGACCAGCCTGCCTGACTTCCATAGTGGGGGGAACACTCCCTCCCTCAGACAACTGTTGAACAGCCGCCTGAGTTCGGGAGCGAGCCCCCCCTCCAATGCCAAGACCAACGCGCGGCCCGACACCCCGTCAGGACCCGGGGCCTTGCGGCCCACCCGACGGGCCCTGGTCACCGCCTCCCCGAGCTCGCCGGCTGACACCTCCCACTCCGCGGACCAGGAGAGAGGCTCCTGGCCCGGATGGAGGCGGTGTCGCTGTCCCCCCTCACGCGGGAAGAGAGACGTCACCACCTCCTCGAGTAAGGGAGGGTCCATCGATTCCGTCAGTGGGGGGGCCCACGCGCGCAGCTTGCTCATTACAAGCTTATACGGGCGCCCCCACGGATCCGCGTCCACCGTGCCGACGAGCTCCGACCACGCGTCCGCCTTGGCCCTCGCGATGGCCCTCCGGAGAGTCCCGAGCGCGGCTCGGTACTCCCCGTGGAGCCTCGCCTCCTCGTCGTCGCGCCTCCTGCGCGCTCGGCCATACTGGCGCCGCGCGGCATTGCAGGCACGCCGAAGCTCCGCAATGCCCGCGGACCACCAGTATGCCGCCCTTCTATGGTCGGACCGGCTCCGGGGCACCGCGGTGTCGCACACCGCCGTCATCACCTCCCGGAGCCGCTCCGCCCCGCGCGCCGGTGCCCCCCCAGCCGGCTGGGGCCCCCCCCACGTTACCGCGGCGACAGCGGCCCGGAACAGGTCCTCGTCCGCCCTGCTCCACGCCCATCGCGGCCGTCGGTCCACCTGGCCGTGCCGGGAATCCCGCGCGTAGAGGGCGGCGGGCCACACGTCCATGACTATGGGCGTGTGGTCAGAGGCCAGCTCTAGTTCTTCCGCCACCCTCCATCCCGACACTCGGCGCACGGCCGACGGCGTCCCCCATGTCAGATCGACAATAGAGACACCCTGCGGCCGCACGCACGTCGGCGTGGATCCCCGGTTAATCAACCGGAGATCCAGGCCGGACGCCCAGGTTAACACCTCGCTTCCCCTAGTGGTCGTCCTGGGACTCCCCCACGATACCGCGTGGGCATTGAAGTCTCCCAGGACGAGAACCGGACGGGCGCTGCACCGCGCGATGCAGCTACTCAGCCCGCCCAGGAACCCCCGAAAATGATCGAGGCCACGGCTCGGCGAGATATAAACTCCGACGACCGCGATGTCCCCCCACCGCACCGCCACGAATCCCTCGCCTCTCTCCAGAAGGGAGATCGACGGGGACCCGCGGCGGCCCTCCGCCACTATGGCGACGGAGCCGGCCCCGTCCCCCACCCAGAAGGGGTGATCGGGAACGGAGTACGGCTCCGCCGCCACTGCCAACCCAGTCCCCCGCTCGCGCACGGCCTGGACAAACAAGTCCTGGGCCGCACGCGAGTGGTTGAGGTTCGCCTGCAGAACCGGAATAGGCCTGAAAACAGCCTACCCTGACATTTGCTCTGCAGGCTCCCCCCCCTGGGGGGACTGGGCCCCCGGTGTAGTCGGCTGCTGCTGCGCGGGTGCAGCCGCCGACTTTTCCCCTCTTCCCTTCACCGCCGCGCGACCCCTCCTCGGAGCCGGGGCACACGCTTTGGCCCCGAACCTGTGGTTCGAGGGCCTCCCCAGATCCGCGCAGAGCGGGCATCTGGGGGCAGCCCCACAGGCCGAGGCGCGGTGCTCGGTCGCACCGCACCGATAGCACCTCGCGCTCCTGTCGACCGTGCTTTTACAGGTCGACCGCGTGTGCCCCGTCTCCAAGCAGCGGAAGCACTGAAGGGGTCGCTCCCTCAGTGCCTCCACCCGCGCCGAGGACCAGCCGACCAGCAGCCGGCCCCCCGCCACCACCTTCCTGACGGCCGCGAGGGGGCCCTGGGCCCAACAGGAGCCCAGCACCCGCTCAGAGGCGGACCTCCGGATCTCTCCGACCCGGAACTCGGCCTCCGAGCACCCCCCCGCAGCCGCAAGTGCCGCCGCGACCTCCCTTGCGCTAACCGAGTCGTCCAGGCCAGCGACGCGCAACTCGCCTCGCTTGACGGCCTGGACGACTTTAACCCCAGTCCCTTGTAAGGCCTCAGAGACCCTCGTGGAGAGGGCCCGTGCCTTCTCTTGGCCCTCCGGGCCCTTTACCTCCAGGAGGATCCCCCCCGTCTTGGTCCTCCTGGGGAGCACCCCCGACTCAATCCCCAGCGCCTTGAGGTCTATTGCCTCTCTGGCCCTGGCGATCACTCCCGCGTAGGTGAGCTTACAGCTCTCGGGGATCGTGATCGCCACGGCCCCGGACTTGGGGGCGCGCCCCAGGGCAACAACCCTCCCACTTGACGGCTTCGCCGTGATCGCGCCGGCCCCCTTTCGCGTGCCGACCGCCGAACCCCCGGTCGCCGTCCTCCGTTTCGCCGAAGCAGCGGCCGCCGACTCGGCGGCGAGGGCTATGGCCGCCCTCTCCTCCGCCGCTGCCCGCCTCCTCTCCGCCTTCCTCGCGGACCTCGACTTCGCCACCGACCAGGAGGCTGGGTCGACCGGCGGCGGGATGTCCACGGGTGGCACCACCCCGGCGCTGGACACCACCACCGGCCCAGTCCTCCTGGTTTCGACCACCGCCGGCGGAGAAGCCACCGGCGGGGCATCGCGCGTCCCTCCCCCCCTGCCCTGGAGAGCCGGAACCATCCCGGCCAGGATTGCCCGGAAACGATTCTCCATTCTCGCTTCCAGCTCGGCATTCCTGGCCGCCACCATCGCGTCGACGCGGAGGAGAAGGGCTTGAGGGTCCAGTACCCCCGCCCCCTCCGCCGCCCGCGTCGCCGCTTCCGCCGCCGGTCCCGTCCCCGCGGTCCCGCCTGAGGAGGCGGAGGGTACCGCCCCAGGGGCCGTCTTTCCCGCGACCGCCCGCTTCTCCGCCCCCGCGACGCGAAGCCTCGCCCGGAGGTCCTGTACCTCCTTGGCGAGGGCCTCGGTCTGTTGGCGGAGACGGGCGACCTCCTGGCTATTGCCCCACGCCGTGCCAGTGTATGCCCGCTGCACCAGCGTAGTGCAATAGGCCCTGGCCAGCGCGGAGCAATCCCTGAGCTCCTTGGCAAAACTGCCCTTGAGGCCCCTGGAGACGGTGGAGACGCCCTCCACACGTCTCATCGCGTCCTCCACCTCCTCCGCCAGCTGCGCCGTCGGCAGCTTCCCCGCGGACTCCATTAGCTCCGCGATTTTGTGGAGCTGGCCCCTCTCGGCGCGGTCGCTGAGCACCTGCTCAGCACCCGCCCCCGAGGAGCCCTCCTCAGGGGTCCCCCCGACGACCCTCCCGCTGCGCGTCTGCAGCCCCCCTCCTGCCACGGACGGCTCCAGCCGGGGCCGCTTCCCCGTCGGAGCTCCGTCCGCCCCCCGCATCTCGGCTCCCGCGCGCGACACGCCCGCGTCCGAGTCTCCCGAAATCTGTGATGACGTTTCCGTCACCACAGCTTCGCTGGTAGTATTTACCTCCGAAGGGGCCCAGTGGTCCACCACCTTCGGCTCGCAGTCGTTGGATAACGACGCGCTGTGGCCTGCTCGCCCACCAACAGTCGCGCCGGTACTGGGGTATCCCTCCCCTGCACCGTAAACTAAACTCTTTTCCTTTGTGCCGTCCATGTCAATTTTGTGAAACACCCAGCCTTGCCCTGGTCCGTCACCGAAAATCCCGTCCCAACTCGGCAGTTTTTGCCCCTCCGTGCGAACCTTACCGGCAAGGGTGCCCCTACCAGGATCCGAAGATCCCGCCGGCATTGCCTCGCACATCGTCGAGGCTACTTCCTGCCGCGTACCCCCCGCTCCGTTAGCCACCCACAGTCGTGAGTGCCCAGGGACCACCGCGAGGAGGTGGAGCGTGGAGGATTTTAGGAATATGACCGCCACCACTGTGGCATACCTAGCAGTGGATCCGAGTCACCACTGCCAAGCCCATATCCCCTAGGTCC
Source organism: Halictus rubicundus (assembly GCF_050948215.1). Lineage (NCBI taxonomy): Eukaryota > Metazoa > Arthropoda > Insecta > Hymenoptera > Halictidae > Halictus > Halictus rubicundus. The sequence goes on along the minus strand of NW_027488581.1, from coordinate 838,322 downwards.
CCATCCTATTCTCTATCCTATCCTATCCTCTATCCTATCCTATCCTCTAACATATCCTATCCGCTATCCTATCCTATCCTCTATCCTATCCTATCCTCAACCTATCCCATCCTCTATCCTATCCTATCCTCTATCCTATCCTATCTCTATCCTATCCTATCCTCTATCCTATCCTATCCTCTAACATATCCTATCCGCTATCCTATCCTATCCTCTATCCTATTCTATCCTCTATCCTATTCTATCCTCTATCCTATCCAATCCTATCCTCTATCGTATCCTATCCTCTATCGTATCCTAACCTCTATCCTATCCTATCCTCTATCCTATCCTATCCTCTATCCTATCCTATCCTCTAACATATCCGATCCGCTATCCTATCCTATCCTCTATCGTATCCTATCCTCTATCCTATCCTATCCTCTATCGTATCCTATCCTCTATCCTATCCTATCCTCTATCATATCCTATCCTCTATCCTATCCTATCCTCTATCCTATCCTATCCGCTATCCTATCCAATCCTATATCCTATTCTCTATCCTATCCTATCTCTATCCTATCCTATCCTCTATCCTATCCTATCCTCTAACATATCCTATCCGCTATCCTATCCTATCCTCTATCCTATTCTATCCTCTATCCTATCCAATCCTATCCTCTATCGTATCCTATCCTCTATCGTATCCTAACCTCTATCCTATCCTATCCTCCATCCTATCCTATCCTCTATCCTATCCTATCCTCTAACATATCCGATCCTCTATCCTATCCTATCCTCTATCGTATCCTATCCTCTATCCTATCCTATCCTCTATCGTATCCTATCCTCTATCCTATCCTATCCTCTATCATATCCTATCCTCTATCCTATCCTATCCTCTATCCTATCCTATCCGCTATCCTATCCAATCCTATATCCTATTCTCTATCCTATCCTATCCTCTATCGTATCCTATCCTCTATCCTATCCTATCCTCTATCCTATCCTATCCTCTATCCTATCCTATCCTCTATCATATCCTATCCTCTATCCTATCCTATCCTCTATCCTATCCTATCGTTTATCCTTTCCTATCCTCTATCCTATCGTATCCTCTATCGTATCCTATCCTCTATCCTATCCTATCCTCTATCCTATCCTCTATCCTATTCGCTATCCTATCCTCTATCCTATCCTATCCACTATTCTATCCTATCCTCTATCCTATCCCATCCTCTATCCTATCATATCCTCTATCGTATCCTATCCTCTATCCTATCCTATCCTCTATCCTATCCTATCCTCTATCCTATCCTTTCCTCTATCCTATCCTATCCTCTAACATATCCGATCCGCTATCCTATCCTATCCTCTATCCTATCCTATCCTCTATCGTATCCTATCCTCTATCCTATCCTATCCTCTATCATATCCTATCCTCTATCCTATCTTATCCTCTATCCTATTCTATCCTCTATCCTATCCAATCCTATATCCTATTCTCTATCCAATCCTATCCTCTTTCCTATCCTATCCTCTATCCTATCATATCCTCTATCCTATCCTATCCTCTATCCTACCCTATCCACTATCCTATCGTACCCTCAATCCTATCCTATCCTCTATCATATCCTATCCTCTATCCTATCCTATCCTCTATCCTATCCTATCCGCTATCCTATCCAATCCTATATCCTATTCTCTATCCTATCCTATCCTCTATCGTATCCTATCCTCTATCCTATCCTATCCTCTATCCTATCCTATCCTCTATCCTATCCTATCCTCTATCATATCCTATCCTCTATCCTATCCTATCCTCTATCCTATCCTATCCTCTATCCTATCCTATCCTCTATCCTATCCTATCCTCTAACATATCCGATCCGCTATCCTATCCTATCCTCTATCGTATCCTATCCTCTATCCTATCCTATCCTCTATCGTATCCTATCCTCTATCCTATCCTATCCTCTATCGTATCCTATCCTCTATCCTATCCTATCCTCTATCATATCCTATCCTCTATCCTATCTTATCCTCTATCCTATTCTATCCTCTATCCTATCCAATCCTATATCCTATTCTCTATCCAATCCTATCCTCTTTCCTATCCTATCCTCTATCCTATCATATCCTCTATCCTATCCTATCCTCTATCCTACCCTATCCACTATCCTATCGTACCCTCAATCCTATCCTATCCTCTATCCTATCCTATCCTCTATCCTATCCTATCCTCTATCCTATCCTATCCTCTATCCTATCCTATCCTCTATCCTATCCTATCCTCTATCCTATCCTATCCTCTATCCTATCCTATCCTCTATCCTATCCTATCCTCTAACATATCCTATCCGCTATCCTATCCTATCCTCTATCCTATCCTATCCTCAACCTATCCTATCCTCTATCATATCCTATCCTCTATCCTATCCTATCTCTATCCTATCCTATCCTCTATCCTATCATATCCTCTATCCTATCGTATCCTCTATCCTACCCTATCCACTATCCTATCGTACCCTCAATCCTATCCTATCCTCTATCCTATCCTATCCTCTATCCTATCCTATTCTCTATCCTATCCTATCCTCTATCCTATCCTATCCTCTAACATATCCTATCCGCTATCCTATCCTATCCTCTATCCTATCCTATCCTCAACCTATCCTATCCTCTATCCTATCCTATCCTCTATCCTATCCTATCTCTATCCTATCCTATCCTCTATCCTATCCTATCCTCTAACATATCCTATCCGCTATCCTATCCTATCCTCTATCCTATTCTATCCTCTATCCTATCCAATCCTATCCTCTATCGTATCCTATCCTCTATCGTATCCTAACCTCTATCCTATCCTATCCTCTATCCTATCCTATCCTCTATCCTATCCTATCCTCTAACATATCCGATCCGCTATCCTATCCTATCCTCTATCGTATCCTATCCTCTATCCTATCCTATCCTCTATCGTATCCTATCCTCTATCCTATCCTATCCTCTATCATATCCTATCCTCTATCCTATCCTATCCTCTATCCTATCCTATCCGCTATCCTATCCAATCCTATATCCTATTCTCTATCCTATCCTATCTCTATCCTATCCTATCCTCTATCCTATCCTATCCTCTAACATATCCTATCCGCTATCCTATCCTATCCTCTATCCTATTCTATCCTCTATCCTATCCAATCCTATCCTCTATCGTATCCTATCCTCTATCGTATCCTAACCTCTATCCTATCCTATCCTCCATCCTATCCTATCCTCTATCCTATCCTATCCTCTAACATATCCGATCCGCTATCCTATCCTATCCTCTATCGTATCCTATCCTCTATCCTATCCTATCCTCTATCGTATCCTATCCTCTATCCTATCCTATCCTCTATCATATCCTATCCTCTATCCTATCCTATCCTCTATCCTATCCTATCCGCTATCCTATCCAATCCTATATCCTATTCTCTATCCTATCCTATCCTCTATCGTATCCTATCCTCTATCCTATCCTATCCTCTATCCTATCCTATCCTCTATCCTATCCTATCCTCTATCATATCCTATCCTCTATCCTATCCTATCCTCTATCCTATCCTATCGTTTATCCTTTCCTATCCTCTATCCTATCCTATCCTCTATCGTATCCTATCCTCTATCCTATCCTATCCTCTATCCTATCCTCTATCCTATTCGCTATCCTATCCTCTATCCTATCCTATCCACTATTCTATCCTATCCTCTATCCTATCCTATCCTCTATCCTATCATATCCTCTATCGTATCCTATCCTCTATCCTATCCTATCCTCTATCCTATCCTATCCTCTATCCTATCCTTTCCTCTATCCTATCCTATCCTCTAACATATCCGATCCGCTATCCTATCCTATCCTCTATCCTATCCTATCCTCTATCGTATCCTATCCTCTATCCTATCCTATCCTCTATCATATCCTATCCTCTATCCTATCTTATCCTCTATCCTATTCTATCCTCTATCCTATCCAATCCTATATCCTATTCTCTATCCAATCCTATCCTCTTTCCTATCCTATCCTCTATCCTATCATATCCTCTATCCTATCCTATCCTATCCTCTATCCTACCCTATCCACTATCCTATCGTACCCTCAATCCTATCCTATCCTCTATCATATCCTATCCTCTATCCTATCCTATCCTCTATCCTATCCTATCCGCTATCCTATCCAATCCTATATCCTATTCTCTATCCTATCCTATCCTCTATCGTATCCTATCCTCTATCCTATCCTATCCTCTATCCTATCCTATCCTCTATCCTATCCTATCCTCTATCATATCCTATCCTCTATCCTATCCTATCCTCTATCCTATCCTATCCTCTATCCTATCCTATCCTCTATCCTATCCTATCCTCTAACATATCCGATCCGCTATCCTATCCTATCCTCTATCGTATCCTATCCTCTATCCTATCCTATCCTCTATCGTATCCTATCCTCTATCCTATCCTATCCTCTATCGTATCCTATCCTCTATCCTATCCTATCCTCTATCATATCCTATCCTCTATCCTATCCTATCCTCTATCCTATCCTATCCTCTAACATATCCTATCCGCTATCCTATCCTATCCTCTATCCTATCCTATCCTCAACCTATCCTATCCTCTATCCTATCCTATCCTCTATCCTATCCTATCTCTATCCTATCCTATCCTCTATCCTATCCTATCCTCTAACATATCCTATCCGCTATCCTATCCTATCCTCTATCCTATTCTATCCTCTATCCTATCCAATCCTATCCTCTATCGTATCCTATCCTCTATCGTATCCTAACCTCTATCCTATCCTATCCTCTATCCTATCCTATCCTCTATCCTATCCTATCCTCTAACATATCCGATCCGCTATCCTATCCTATCCTCTATCGTATCCTATCCTCTATCCTATCCTATCCTCTATCGTATCCTATCCTCTATCCTATCCTATCCTCTATCATATCCTATCCTCTATCCTATCCTATCCTCTATCCTATCCTATCCGCTATCCTATCCAATCCTATATCCTATTCTCTATCCTATCCTATCTCTATCCTATCCTATCCTCTATCCTATCCTATCCTCTAACATATCCTATCCGCTATCCTATCCTATCCTCTATCCTATTCTATCCTCTATCCTATCCAATCCTATCCTCTATCGTATCCTATCCTCTATCGTATCCTAACCTCTATCCTATCCTATCCTCCATCCTATCCTATCCTCTATCCTATCCTATCCTCTAACATATCCGATCCGCTATCCTATCCTATCCTCTATCGTATCCTATCCTCTATCCTATCCTATCCTCTATCGTATCCTATCCTCTATCCTATCCTATAATCTATCATATCCTATCCTCTATCCTATCCTATCCTCTATCCTATCCTATCCGCTATCCTATCCAATCCTATATCCTATTCTCTATCCTATCCTATCCTCTATCGTATCCTATCCTCTATCCTATCCTATCCTCTATCCTATCCTATCCTCTATCCTATCCTATCCTCTATCGTATCCTATCCTCTATCCTATCCTATCCTCTATCCTATCCTCTATCCTATTCGCTATCCTATCCTCTATCCTATCCTATCCACTATTCTATCCTATCCTCTATCCTATCCTATCCTCTATCCTATCATATCCTCTATCGTATCCTATCCTCTATCCTATCCTATCCTCTATCCTATCCTATCCTCTATCCTATCCTTTCCTCTATCCTATCCTATCCTCTAACATATCCGATCCGCTATCCTATCCTATCCTCTATCCTATCCTATCCTCTATCGTATCCTATCCTCTATCCTATCCTATCCTCTATCATATCCTATCCTCTATCCTATCTTATCCTCTATCCTATTCTATCCTCTATCCTATCCAATCCTATATCCTATTCTCTATCCAATCCTATCCTCTTTCCTATCCTATCCTCTATCCTATCATATCCTCTATCCTATCCTATCCTATCCTCTATCCTACCCTATCCACTATCCTATCGTACCCTCAATCCTATCCTATCCTCTATCATATCCTATCCTCTATCCTATCCTATCCTCTATCCTATCCTATCCGCTATCCTATCCAATCCTATATCCTATTCTCTATCCTATCCTATCCTCTATCGTATCCTATCCTCTATCCTATCCTATCCTCTATCCTATCCTATCCTCTATCCTATCCTATCCTCTATCATATCCTATCCTCTATCCTATCCTATCCTCTATCCTATCCTATCCTCTATCCTATCCTATCCTCTATCCTATCCTATCCTCTAACATATCCGATCCGCTATCCTATCCTATCCTCTATCGTATCCTATCCTCTATCCTATCCTATCCTCTATCGTATCCTATCCTCTATCCTATCCTATCCTCTATCGTATCCTATCCTCTATCCTATCCTATCCTCTATCATATCCTATCCTCTATCCTATCCTATCCTCTATCCTATCCTATCCGCTATCCTATCCAATCCTATATCCTATTCTCTATCCTATCCTATCCTCTATCGTATCCTATCCTCTATCCTATCCTATCCTCTATCCTATCCTATCCTCTATCCTATCCTATCCTCTATCATATCCTATCCTCTATCCTATCCTATCCTCTATCCTATCCTATCGTTTATCCTTTCCTATCCTCTATCCTATCCTATCCTCTATCGTATCCTACCCTCTATCCTATCCTATCCTCTATCCTATCCTCTATCCTATTCGCTATCCTATCCTCTATCCTATCCTATCCACTATTCTATCCTATCCTCTATCCTATCCTATCCTCTATCCTATCATATCCTCTATCGTATCCTATCCTCTATCCTATCCTATCCTCTATCCTATCCTATCCTCTATCCTATCCTTTCCTCTATCCTATCCTATCCTCTAACATATCCGATCCGCTATCCTATCCTATCCTCTATCCTATCCTATCCTCTATCGTATCCTATCCTCTATCCTATCCTATCCTCTATCATATCCTATCCTCTATCCTATCTTATCCTCTATCCTATTCTATCCTCTATCCTATCCAATCCTATATCCTATTCTCTATCCAATCCTATCCTCTTTCCTATCCTATCCTCTATCCTATCATATCCTCTATCCTATCCTATCCTCTATCCTACCCTATCCACTATCCTATCGTACCCTCAATCCTATCCTATCCTCTATCATATCCTATCCTCTATCCTATCCTATCCTCTATCCTATCCTATCCGCTATCCTATCCAATCCTATATCCTATTCTCTATCCTATCCTATCCTCTATCGTATCCTATCCTCTATCCTATCCTATCCTCTATCCTATCCTATCCTCTATCCTATCCTATCCTCTATCATATCCTATCCTCTATCCTATCCTATCCTCTATCCTATCCTATCCTCTATCCTATCCTATCCTCTATCCTATCCTATCCTCTAACATATCCGATCCGCTATCCTATCCTATCCTCTATCGTATCCTATCCTCTATCCTATCCTATCCTCTATCGTATCCTATCCTCTATCCTATCCTATCCTCTATCGTATCCTATCCTCTATCCTATCCTATCCTCTATCATATCCTATCCTCTATCCTATCCTATCCTCTATCCTATCCTATCCTCTAACATATCCTATCCGCTATCCTATCCTATCCTCTATCCTATCCTATCCTCAACCTATCCTATCCTCTATCCTATCCTATCCTCTATCCTATCCTATCTCTATCCTATCCTATCCTCTATCCTATCCTATCCTCTAACATATCCTATCCGCTATCCTATCCTATCCTCTATCCTATTCTATCCTCTATCCTATCCAATCCTATCCTCTATCGTATCCTATCCTCTATCGTATCCTAACCTCTATCCTATCCTATCCTCTATCCTATCCTATCCTCTATCCTATCCTATCCTCTAACATATCCGATCCGCTATCCTATCCTATCCTCTATCGTATCCTATCCTCTATCCTATCCTATCCTCTATCGTATCCTATCCTCTATCCTATCCTATCCTCTATCATATCCTATCCTCTATCCTATCCTATCCTCTATCCTATCCTATCCGCTATCCTATCCAATCCTATATCCTATTCTCTATCCTATCCTATCTCTATCCTATCCTATCCTCTATCCTATCCTATCCTCTAACATATCCTATCCGCTATCCTATCCTATCCTCTATCCTATTCTATCCTCTATCCTATCCAATCCTATCCTCTATCGTATCCTATCCTCTATCGTATCCTAACCTCTATCCTATCCTATCCTCCATCCTATCCTATCCTCTATCCTATCCTATCCTCTAACATATCCGATCCGCTATCCTATCCTATCCTCTATCGTATCCTATCCTCTATCCTATCCTATCCTCTATCGTATCCTATCCTCTATCCTATCCTATAATCTATCATATCCTATCCTCTATCCTATCCTATCCTCTATCCTATCCTATCCGCTATCCTATCCAATCCTATATCCTATTCTCTATCCTATCCTATCCTCTATCGTATCCTATCCTCTATCCTATCCTATCCTCTATCCTATCCTATCCTCTATCCTATCCTATCCTCTATCGTATCCTATCCTCTATCCTATCCTATCCTCTATCCTATCCTCTATCCTATTCGCTATCCTATCCTCTATCCTATCCTATCCACTATTCTATCCTATCCTCTATCCTATCCTATCCTCTATCCTATCATATCCTCTATCGTATCCTATCCTCTATCCTATCCTATCCTCTATCCTATCCTATCCTCTATCCTATCCTTTCCTCTATCCTATCCTATCCTCTAACATATCCGATCCGCTATCCTATCCTATCCTCTATCCTATCCTATCCTCTATCGTATCCTATCCTCTATCCTATCCTATCCTCTATCATATCCTATCCTCTATCCTATCTTATCCTCTATCCTATTCTATCCTCTATCCTATCCAATCCTATATCCTATTCTCTATCCAATCCTATCCTCTTTCCTATCCTATCCTCTATCCTATCATATCCTCTATCCTATCCTATCCTATCCTCTATCCTACCCTATCCACTATCCTATCGTACCCTCAATCCTATCCTATCCTCTATCATATCCTATCCTCTATCCTATCCTATCCTCTATCCTATCCTATCCGCTATCCTATCCAATCCTATATCCTATTCTCTATCCTATCCTATCCTCTATCGTATCCTATCCTCTATCCTATCCTATCCTCTATCCTATCCTATCCTCTATCCTATCCTATCCTCTATCATATCCTATCCTCTATCCTATCCTATCCTCTATCCTATCCTATCCTCTATCCTATCCTATCCTCTATCCTATCCTATCCTCTAACATATCCGATCCGCTATCCTATCCTATCCTCTATCGTATCCTATCCTCTATCCTATCCTATCCTCTATCGTATCCTATCCTCTATCCTATCCTATCCTCTATCGTATCCTATCCTCTATCCTATCCTATCCTCTATCATATCCTATCCTCTATCCTATCCTATCCTCTATCCTATCCTATCCGCTATCCTATCCAATCCTATATCCTATTCTCTATCCTATCCTATCCTCTATCGTATCCTATCCTCTATCCTATCCTATCCTCTATCCTATCCTATCCTCTATCCTATCCTATCCTCTATCATATCCTATCCTCTATCCTATCCTATCCTCTATCCTATCCTATCGTTTATCCTTTCCTATCCTCTATCCTATCCTATCCTCTATCGTATCCTACCCTCTATCCTATCCTATCCTCTATCCTATCCTCTATCCTATTCGCTATCCTATCCTCTATCCTATCCTATCCACTATTCTATCCTATCCTCTATCCTATCCTATCCTCTATCCTATCATATCCTCTATCGTATCCTATCCTCTATCCTATCCTATCCTCTATCCTATCCTATCCTCTATCCTATCCTTTCCTCTATCCTATCCTATCCTCTAACATATCCGATCCGCTATCCTATCCTATCCTCTATCCTATCCTATCCTCTATCGTATCCTATCCTCTATCCTATCCTATCCTCTATCATATCCTATCCTCTATCCTATCTTATCCTCTATCCTATTCTATCCTCTATCCTATCCAATCCTATATCCTATTCTCTATCCAATCCTATCCTCTTTCCTATCCTATCCTCTATCCTATCATATCCTCTATCCTATCCTATCCTCTATCCTACCCTATCCACTATCCTATCGTACCCTCAATCCTATCCTATCCTCTATCATATCCTATCCTCTATCCTATCCTATCCTCTATCCTATCCTATCCGCTATCCTATCCAATCCTATATCCTATTCTCTATCCTATCCTATCCTCTATCGTATCCTATCCTCTATCCTATCCTATCCTCTATCCTATCCTATCCTCTATCCTATCCTATCCTCTATCATATCCTATCCTCTATCCTATCCTATCCTCTATCCTATCCTATCCTCTATCCTATCCTATCCTCTAACATATCCGATCCGCTATCCTATCCTATCCTCTATCCTATCCTATCCTCTATCCTATCCTATCCTCTATCGTATCCTATCCTCTATCCTATCCTATCCTCTATCATATCCTATCCTCTATCCCATCTTATCCTCTATCCTATTCTATCCTCTATCCTATCCAATCCTATATCCTATTCTCTATCCAATCCTATCCTCTTTCCTATCCTATCCTCTATCCTATCATATCCTCTATCCTATCCTATCCTCTATCCTACCCTATCCACTATCCTATCGTACCCTCAATCCTATCCTATCCTCTATCCTATCCTATCCTCTATCCTATCCTATCCTCTATCCTATCCTATCCTCTATCCTATCCTATCCTCTATCCTATCCTATCCTCTAACATATCCTATCCGCTATCCTATCCTATCCTCTATCCTATCCTATCCTCAACCTATCCTATCCTCTATCATATCCTATCCTCTATCCTATCCTATCTCTATCCTATCCTATCCTCTATCCTATCATATCCTCTGTCCTATCGTATCCTCTATCCTACCCTATCCACTATCCTATCGTACCCTCAATCCTATCCTATCCTCTATCCTATCCTATCCTCTATCCTATCCTATTCTCTATCCTATCCTATCCTCTATCCTATCCTATCCTCTAACATATCCTATCCGCTATCCTATCCTATCCTCTATCCTATCCTATCCTCAACCTATCCTATCCTCTATCCTATCCTATCCTCTATCCTATCCTATCTCTATCCTATCCTATCCTCTATCCTATCCTATCCTCTAACATATCCTATCCGCTATCCTATCCTATCCTCTATCCTATTCTATCCTCTATCCTATCCAATCCTATCCTCTATCGTATCCTATCCTCTATCGTATCCTAACCTCTATCCTATCCTATCCTCTATACTATCCTATCCTCTATCCTATCCTATCCTCTAACATATCCGATCCGCTATCCTATCCTATCCTCTATCGTATCCTATCCTCTATCCTATCCTATCCTCTATCGTATCCTATCCTCTATCCTATCCTATCCTCTATCATATCCTATCCTCTATCCTATCCTATCCTCTATCCTATCCTATCCGCTATCCTATCCAATCCTATATCCTATTCTCTATCCTATCCTATCTCTATCCTATCCTATCCTCTATCCTATCCTATCCTCTAACATATCCTATCCGCTATCCTATCCTATCCTCTATCCTATTCTATCCTCTATCCTATCCAATCCTATCCTCTATCGTATCCTATCCTCTATCGTATCCTAACCTCTATCCTATCCTATCCTCCATCCTATCCTATCCTCTATCCTATCCTATCCTCTAACATATCCGATCCGCTATCCTATCCTATCCTCTATCGTATCCTATCCTCTATCCTATCCTATCCTCTAACATATCCTATCCGCTATCCTATCCTATCCTCTATCCTATTCTATCCTCTATCCTATCCAATCCTATCCTCTATCGTATCCTATCCTCTATCGTATCCTAACCTCTATCCTATCCTATCCTCCATCCTATCCTATCCTCTATCCTATCCTATCCTCTAACATATCCGATCCGCTATCCTATCCTATCCTCTATCGTATCCTATCCTCTATCCTATCCTATCCTCTATCGTATCCTATCCTCTATCCTATCCTATCCTCTATCATATCCTATCCTCTATCCTATCCTATCCTCTATCCTATCCTATCCGCTATCCTATCCAATCCTATATCCTATTCTCTATCCTATCCTATCCTCTATCGTATCCTATCCTCTATCCTATCCTATCCTCTATCCTATCCTATCCTCTATCCTATCCTATCCTCTATCATATCCTATCCTCTATCCTATCTTATCCTCTATCCTATCCTATCGTTTATCCTTTCCTATCCTCTATCCTATCCTATCCTCTATCGTATCCTATCCTCTATCCTATCCTATCCTCTATCCTATCCTCTATCCTATTCGCTATCCTATCCTCTATCCTATACTATCCACTATTCTATCCTATCCTCTATCCTATCCTATCCTCTATCCTATCATATCCTCTATCGTATCCTATCCTCTATCCTATCCTATCCTCTATCCTATCCTATCCTCTATCCTATCCTTTCCTCTATCCTATCCTATCCTCTAATATATCCGATCCGCTATCCTATCCTATCCTCTATCGTATCCTATCCTCTATCCTATCCTATCCTCTATCCTATCCTATCCTCTATCCTATCCTATCCTCTATCATATCCTATCCTCTATCCTATCCTATCCTCTATCCTATCCTATCCTCTATCCTATCCTATCCTCTAACATATCCGATCCGCTATCCTATCCTATCCTCTATCGTATCCTATCCTCTATCCTATCCTATCCTCTATCGTATCCTATCCTCTATCCTATCCTATCCTCTATCGTATCCTATCCTCTATCCTATCCTATCCTCTATCATATCCTATCCTCTATCCTATCCTATCCTCTATCCTATCCTATCCGCTATCCTATCCAATCCTATATCCTATTCTCTATCCTATCCTATCCTCTATCGTATCCTATCCTCTATCCTATCCTATCCTCTATCCTATCCTATCCTCTATCCTATCCTATCCTCTATCATATCCTATCCTCTATCCTATCCTATCCTCTATCCTATCCTATCGTTTATCCTTTCCTATCCTCTATCCTATCCTATCCTCTATCGTATCCTATCCTCTATCCTATCCTATCCTCTATCCTATCCTCTATCCTATTCGCTATCCTATCCTCTATCCTATCCTATCCACTATTCTATCCTATCCTCTATCCTATCCTATCCTCTATCCTATCATATCCTCTATCGTATCCTATCCTCTATCCTATCCTATCCTCTATCCTATCCTATCCTCTATCCTATCCTTTCCTCTATCCTATCCTATCCTCTAACATATCCGATCCGCTATCCTATCCTATCCTCTATCCTATCCTATCCTCTATCGTATCCTATCCTCTATCCTATCCTATCCTCTACCATATCCTATCCTCTATCCTATCTTATCCTCTATCCTATTCTATCCTCTATCCTATCCAATCCTATATCCTATTCTCTATCCAATCCTATCCTCTTTCCTATCCTATCCTCTATCCTATCATATCCTCTATCCTATCCTATCCTCTATCCTACCCTATCCACTATCCTATCGTACCCTCAATCCTATCCTATCCTCTATCATATCCTATCCTCTATCCTATCCTATCCTCTATCCTATCCTATCCGCTATCCTATTCTCTATCCTATCCTATCCTCTATCGTATCCTATCCTCTATCGTATCCTATCCTCTATCCTATCCTATCCTCTATCCTATCCTATCCTCTATCCTATCCTATCCTCTATCATATCCTATCCTCTATCCTATCCTATCCTCTATCCTATCCTATCCTCTATCCTATCCTATCCTCTAACATATCCGATCCGCTATCCTATCCTATCCTCTATCGTATCCTATCCTCTATCCTATCCTATCCTCTATCGTATCCTATCCTCTATCCTATCCTATCCTCTATCATATCCTATCCTCTATCCTATCTTATCCTCTATCCTATTCTATCCTCTATCCTATCCAATCCTACATCCTATTCTCTATCCAATCCTATCCTCTTTCCTATCCTATCCTCTATCCTATCATATCCTCTATCCTATCCTATCCTCTATCCTACCCTATCCACTATCCTATCGTACCCTCAATCCTATCCTATCCTCTATCCTATCCTATCCTCTATCCTATCCTATCCTCTATCCTATCCTATCCTCTATCCTATCCTATCCTCTATCCTATCCTATCCTCTAACATATCCTATCCGCTATCCTATCCTATCCTCTATCCTATCCTATCCTCAACCTATCCTATCCTCTATCATATCCTATCCTCTATCCTATCCTATCTCTATCCTATCCTATCCTCTATCCTATCATATCCTCTATCCTATCGTATCCTCTATCCTACCCTATCCACTATCCTATCGTACCCTCAATCCTATCCTATCCTCTATCCTATCTTATCCTCTATCCTATCCTATTCTCTATCCTATCCTATCCTCTATCCTATCCTATCCTCTAACATATCCTATCCGCTATCCTATCCTATCCTCAACCTATCCTATCCTCTATCCTATCCTATCCTCTATCCTATCCTATCTCTATCCTATCCTATCCTCTATCCTATCCTATCCTCTAACATATCCTATCCGCTATCCTATCCTATCCTCTATCCTATTCTATCCTCTATCCTATCCAATCCTATCCTCTATCGTATCCTATCCTCTATCGTATCCTAACCTCTATCCTATCCTATCCTCTATCCTATCCTATCCTCTATCCTATCCTATCCTCTAACATATCCGATCCGCTATCCTATCCTATCCTCTATCGTATCCTATCCTCTATCCTATCCTATCCTCTATCGTATCCTATCCTCTATCCTATCCTATCCTCTATCATATCCTATCCTCTATCCTATCCTATCCTCTATCCTATCCTATCCGCTATCCTATCCAATCCTATATCCTATTCTCTATCCTATCCTATCTCTATCCTATCCTATCCTCTATCCTATCCTATCCTCTAACATATCCTATCCGCTATCCTATCCTATCCTCTATCCTATTCTATCCTCTATCCTATCCAATCCTATCCTCTATCGTATCCTATCCTCTATCGTATCCTAACCTCTATCCTATCCTATCCTCCATCCTATCCTATCCTCTATCCTATCCTATCCTCTAACATATCCGATCCGCTATCCTATCCTATCCTCTATCGTATCCTATCCTCTATCCTATCCTATCCTCTATCGTATCCTATCCTCTATCCTATCCTATCCTCTATCATATCCTATCCTCTATCCTATCCTATCCTCTATCCTATCCTATCCGCTATCCTATCCAATCCTATATCCTATTCTCTATCCTATCCTATCCTCTATCGTATCCTATCCTCTATCCTATCCTATCCTCTATCCTATCCTATCCTCTATCCTATCCTATCCTCTATCATATCCTATCCTCTATCCTATCTTATCCTCTATCCTATCCTATCGTTTATCCTTTCCTATCCTCTATCCTATCCTATCCTCTATCGTATCCTATCCTCTATCCTATCCTATCCTCTATCCTATCCTCTATCCTATTCGCTATCCTATCCTCTATCCTATCCTATCCACTATTCTATCCTATCCTCTATCCTATCCTATCCTCTATCCTATCATATCCTCTATCGTATCCTATCCTCTATCCTATCCTATCCTCTATCCTATCCTATCCTCTATCCTATCCTTTCCTCTATCCTATCCTATCCTCTAACATATCCGATCCGCTATCCTATCCTATCCTCTATCCTATCCTATCCTCTATCGTATCCTATCCTCTATCCTATCCTATCCTCTATCATATCCTATCCTCTATCCTATCTTATCCTCTATCCTATTCTATCCTCTATCCTATCCAATCCTATATCCTATTCTCTATCCAATCCTATCCTCTTTCCTATCCTATCCTCTATCCTATCATATCCTCTATCCTATCCTATCCTCTATCCTACCCTATCCACTATCCTATCGTACCCTCAATCCTATCCTATCCTCTATCATATCCCATCCTCTATCCTATCCTATCCTCTATCCTATCCTATCCGCTATCCTATCCAATCCTATATCCTATTCTCTATCCTATCCTATCCTCTATCGTATCCTATCCTCTATCCTATCCTATCCTCTATCCTATCCTATCCTCTATCCTATCCTATCCTCTATCATATCCTATCCTCTATCCTATCCTATCCTCTATCCTATCCTATCGTTTATCCTTTCCTATCCTCTATCCTATCCTATCCTCTATCGTATCCTATCCTCTATCCTATCCTATCCTCTATCCTATCCTCTATCCTATTCGCTATCCTATCCTCTATCCTATCCTATCCACTATTCTATCCTATCCTCTATCCTATCCTTTCCTCTATCCTATCATATCCTCTATCGTATCCTATCCTCTATCCTATCCTATCCTCTATCCTATCCTATCCTCTATCCTATCCTTTCCTCTATCCTATCCTATCCTCTAACATATCCGATCCGCTATCCTATCCTATCCTCTATCGTATCCTATCCTCTATCCTATCCTATCCTCTATCATATCCTATCCTCTATCCTATCCTATCCTCTATCGTATTCTCTCCTCTATCCTAGCCAATCCTATATCCTATTCTCTATCCTATCCTATCCTCTATCGTATCCTATCCTCTATCCTATCCAATCCACTATCCTATCCTATACTCTATCCTATCCTATCCTCTATCCTATCCTATCCTATCCTCTATCTTATCCTATCCTCTATCCTATCCTATCCTCTATCCTATCCTATCGTTTATCCTATCCTATCCTCTATCCTATCCTATATTCTATCCTATCCTATCCTCTATCCTATCCTATCCTCTATCCTATCCTATCCTCTATCCTATCCTATCCTCTACCGTATATTATCCTCTATCCTATCCTATCCTCTACCCTATCCTATCCTCTATCCTATCCTATCCTCTATCCTATCCTATCCTCTACCCTATCCTATCCTCTATCCTATCCTATCCTCTATCCTATCCTATCCTCTACCCTATCCTATCCTCTATCCTATCCTATCCTCTATCCTATCCAATCCTATATCGTATCCTCTATCCTATCCTATCCTCTATCCTATCCTATTCTCTATCCTATCCTATCCTGTATCCTATCCTACCCTCTATCGTATCCTATCCTCTATCCTGTCCTATCCTCTATCCTATCCTATTCTCTATCCTATCCTATCCTCTATCCTATCCTATCCTCTATCCTATCCTATCCTCTATCCTATTCTATCCTCTGTCCTAGCCAATCCTATATGCTATTCTCTATCCTATCCTATCCTCTATCGTATCCTATCCTCTATCCTATCCAATCCACTATCCTATCCTATCCTCTATCCTATCCTATCCTCTATCCTATCCTATCCTCTAACATATCCTATCCGCTATCCTATCCTATCCTCTATCCTATCCTATCCTCAACCTATCCTATCCTCTATCCTATCCTATCGTCTATCCTATCCTATCTCTATCCTATCCTATCCTCTATCCTATCCTATCCTCTAACATATCCTATCCGCTATCCTATCCTATCCTCTATCCTATTCTATCCTCTATCCTATCCAATCCTATATCCTATTCTCTATCCTATCCTATCCTCTATCGTATCCTATCCTCTATCCTATCCTAACCTCTATCCTATCCTATCCTCTATCCTATCATATCCTCTATCCTATCCTATCCTCTATCCTACCCCATCCACTATCCTATCGTACCCTCAATCCTATCCTATCCTCTATCCTATCCTATCCTCTATCCTATCCTATCCTCTATCCTATCCTATCCTCTATCCTATCAAATCCTCTAACATATCCTATCCGCTATCCTATCCTATCCTCTAACATATCCTATCCGCTATCCTATCCTATCCTCTATCCTATTCTATTCTCGATCCTATCCTATCCTGTATCCTATCCTACCCTCTATCGTATCCTATCCTCTATCCTATCCTATCCTCTATCCTATCCTATTCTCTATCCTATCCTATCCTCTATGCTATCCTATCCTCTATCCTATCCTATCCTCTATCCTATTCTATCCTCTATCCTATCGTACCCTCAATCCTATCCTATCCTCTATGCTATCCTATCCTCTATCCTATCCTATTCTCTATCCTATCCTATCCTCTATCCTATCCTATCCTCTATCCTATCCTATCCTCTATCCTTTCCTATCCTCTATCCTATCCTATCCTCTATCATATCCTATCCTCTATCCTATCTTATCCTCTATCCTATTCTATCCTCTATCCTATCCAATCCTATATCCTATTCTCTATCCTATCCTATCCTCTATCCTATCCTATCCTCCATCCTATCATATCCTCTATCCTATCCTATCCTCTATCAAACCCTATCCACTATCCTATCGTACCCTCAATCCTATCCTATCCTCTACCCTATCCTATCCTCTATCCTATCCTATTCTCTACCCAATCCTATCCTCTATCCTATCCTATCCTCTATCCTATCCTATCCTCTATCCTATCCTATCCTCTATCCTATCCTATCCTCTAACATATCCTATCCGCTATCATATCCTATCCTCTATCCTATCCTATCCTCAACCTATCCTATCCTCTATCCTATCCTATCCTCTATCCTATCCTATCTCTATCCTATCCTATCCTCTATCCTATCCTATCCTCTAACATATCCTATCCGCTATCCTATCCTATCCTCTATCCTACTCTATCCTCTATCCTATCCAATCCTATATCCTATTCTCTATCCTATCCTATCCTCTATCGTATCCTATCCTCTATCCTATCCTAACCTCTATCCTATCCTATCCTCTATCCTATCCTATCCTCTATCCTATCCTATCCTCTAACATATCCGATCCGCTATCCTATCCTATCCTCTATCGTATCCTATCCTCTATGCTATCCTATCCTCTATATTATTCTATTCTATATCCTATCCTATCCTCTACCCTATCCTATCCTCTATCCTATCCTATCCTCTATCCTATCCTATCCTGTATCCTATCCTACCCTCTATCGTATCCTATCCTCTATCCTATCCTATCCTCTATCCTATCCTATTCTCTATCCTATCCTATCCTCTATCCTATCCTATCCTCTATCCTATCCTATCCTCTATCCTATTCTATCCTCTATCCTATCGTACCCTCAATCCTATCCTATCCTCTATGCTATCCTATCCTCTATCCTATCCTATTCTCTATCCTATCCTATCCTCTATCCTATCCTATCCTCTATCCTATCCTATCCTCTATCCTTTCCTAGCCTCTATCCTATCCTATCCTCTATCATATCCTATCCTCTATCCTATCTTATCCTCTATCCTATTCTATCCTCTATCCTATCCAATCCTATATTATATTCTCTATCCTATCCTATCCTCTATCCTATCCTATCCTCTATCCTATCATATCCTCTATCCTATCCTATCCTCTATCAAACCCTATCCACTATCCTATCGTACTCTCTATCCTATCCTATCCTCTATCCTATCCTATCCTCTATCCTATCCTATCCTCTATCCTATCCTATTCTCTATCCTATCCTATCCTCTATCCTATCCTATCCTCTATCCTATCCTATCCTCTATCCTATCCTATCCTCTATCCTATCCTATCCTCTATCCTATCCTATCCTCTAACATATCCTATCCGCTATCCTATCCTATCCTCTATCCTATCCTATCCTCAACCTATCCTATCCTCTATCCTATCCTATCCTCTATCCTATCCTATCTCTATCCTATCCTATCCTCTATCCTATCCTATCCTCTAACATATCCTATCCGCTATCCTATCCTATCCTCTATCCTATTCTATCCTCTATCCTATCCAATCCTATATCCTATTCTCTATCCTATCCTATCCTCTATCGTATCCTATCCTCTATCCTATCCTAACCTCTATCCTATCCTATCCTCTATCCTATCATATCCTCTATCCTATCCTATCCTCTATCCTACCCCATCCACTATCCTATCGTACCCTCAATCCTATCCTATCCTCTATCCTATCCTATCCTCTATCCTATCCTATCCTCTATCCTATCCTATCCTCTATCCTATCAAATCCTCTAACATATCCTATCCGCTATCCTATCCTATCCTCTAACATATCCTATCCGCTATCCTATCCTATCCTCTATCCTATTCTATTCTCGATCCTATCCTATCCTGTATCCTATCCTACCCTCTATCGTATCCTATCCTCTATCCTATCCTATCCTCTATCCTATCCTATTCTCTATCCTATCCTATCCTCTATCCTATCCTATCCTCTATCCTATCCTATCCTCTATCCTATTCTATCCTCTATCCTATCGTACCCTCAATCCTATCCTATCCTCTATGCTATCCTATCCTCTATCCTATCCTATTCTCTATCCTATCCTATCCTCTATCCTATCCTATCCTCTATCCTATCCTATCCTCTATCCTTTCCTATCCTCTATCCTATCCTATCCTCTATCATATCCTATCCTCTATCCTATCTTATCCTCTATCCTATTCTATCCTCTATCCTATCCAATCCTATATCCTATTCTCTATCCTATCCTATCCTCTATCCTATCCTATCCTCTATCCTATCATATCCTCTATCCTATCCTATCCTCTATCAAACCCTATCCACTATCCTATCGTACCCTCAATCCTATCCTATCCTCTACCCTATCCTATCCTCTATCCTATCCTATTCTCTACCCAATCCTATCCTCTATCCTATCCTATCCTCTATCCTATCCTATCCTCTATCCTATCCTATCCTCTATCCTATCCTATCCTCTAACATATCCTATCCGCTATCATATCCTATCCTCTATCCTATCCTATCCTCAACCTATCCTATCCTCTATCCTATCCTATCCTCTATCCTATCCTATCTCTATCCTATCCTATCCTCTATCCTATCCTATCCTCTAACATATCCTATCCGCTATCCTATCCTATCCTCTATCCTACTCTATCCTCTATCCTATCCAATCCTATATCCTATTCTCTATCCTATCCTATCCTCTATCGTATCCTATCCTCTATCCTATCCTAACCTCTATCCTATCCTATCCTCTATCCTATCCTATCCTCTATCCTATCCTATCCTCTAACATATCCGATCCGCTATCCTATCCTATCCTCTATCGTATCCTATCCTCTATGCTATCCTATCCTCTATATTATTCTATTCTATATCCTATCCTATCCTCTACCCTATCCTATCCTCTATCCTATCCTATCCTCTATCCTATCCTATCCTCTATCCTATCCTATCCTCTATCATATGCTATCCTCTATCCTATCTTATCCTCTATCCTATTCTATCCTCTATCCTATCCAATCCTATATCCTATTCTCTATCCTATCCTATCCTCTATCCTAACCTATCCTCTATCCTATCATATCCTCTATCCTATCCTATCCTCTATCCTACCCTATCCACTATCCTATCGTACCCTCAATCCTATCCTATCCTCTATCCTATCCTATCCTCTATCCTATCCTATTCTCTATCCTATCCTATCCTCTATCCTATCCTATCCTCTATCCTATCCTATCCTCTATCCTATCCTATCCTCTATCCTATCCTATCCTCTAACATATCCTATCCGCTATCCTATCCTATCCTCTATCGTATCCTATCCTCTATGCTATCCTATCCTCTATCCTATCCTATCTCTATCCTATCCTATCCTCTATCGTATCCTATCCTCTAACATATCCTATCCGCTATCCTATCCTATCCTCTATCCTATTCTATCCTCTATCCTATCCAATCCTATATCCTATTCTCTATCCTATCCTATCCTCTATCCTATCCTATCCTCTATCCTATCCTATCCTCTATCCTATCCTATCCTCTATCCTATCCTACCCGATCCTATCCTCTATCATATCCTATCCTCTATCCTATTTTATCCTCTATCCTATTCTATCCTCTATCCTATAAAATCCTATATCCTATCCTCTATCCTATCATATCCTCTATCCTATCCTATCCTCTATCCTATCCTATCCACTATCCTATCGTACCCTCAATCCTATCCTATCCTCTATCCTATCCTATCCTCTATCCTATCCTATTCTCTATCCTATCCTATCCTCTATCCTATCCTATGCTCTATCCTATCCTATACTCTATCCTATCCTATCCTCTATCCTATCCAATCCTCTATCGTGTTCGCTATCCTATCCTATCCTCTACCGTATCCTATCCTCTATCCTACCCAATCCTCCATCCTATCCTATTCTCCACCCTATCCTATCCTCTATCGTATGCTATCGTCTATCCTACCCAATCCTCCATCCTATCCTATCCTCTATCCTATCCTATTCTCTATCCTATCCTATCCTGTATCCTATCCTACCCTCTATCGTATCCTATCCTCTATCCTATCCTATCCTCTATCCTATCCTATTCTCTATCCTATCCTATCCTCTATCCTATCCTATCCTCTATCCTATCATATCCTCTATCCTATCCTATCCTCTATCAAACCCTATCCACTATCCTATCGTACCCTCAATCCTATCCTATCCTCTACCCTATCCTATCCTCTATCCTATCCTATTCTCTATCCTATCCTATCCTCTATCCTATCCTATCCTCTATCCTATCCTATCCTCTATCCTATCCTATCCTCTATCCTATCCTATCCTCGATTCTATCAAATCCTCTAACATATCCTATCCGCTATCCTATCCTATCCTCTATCCTATCCTATCCTCAACCTATCCTATCCTCTATCCTATCCTATCCTCTATCCTATCCTATCTCTATCCTATCCTATCCTCTATCCTATCCTATCCTCTAACATATCCTATCCGCTATCCTATCCTATCCTCTATCCTATTCTATCCTCTATCCTATCCAATCCTATATCCTATTCTCTATCCTATCCTATCCTCTATCGTATCCTATCCTCTATCCTATCCTAACCTCTATCCTATCCTATCCTCTATCCTATCCTATCCTCTATCCTATCCTATCCTCAACCTATGCTATCCTCTATCCTATCCTATCCTCTATCCTATCCTATCTCTATCCTATCCTATCCTCTATCCTATCCTATCTCTATCCTATCCTATCCTCTATCCTATCCTATCCTCTAACATATCCTATCCGCTATCCTATCCTATCCTCTATCCTATTCTATTCTCTATCCTATCCTATCCTGTATCCTATCCTACCCTCTATCGTATCCTATCCTCTATCCTATCCTATCCTCTATCCTATCCTATTCTCTATCCTATCCTATCCTCTATCCTATCCTATCCTCTATCCTATCCTATCCTCTATCCTATTCTATCCTCTATCCTATCGTACCCTCAATCCTATCCTATCCTCTATGCTATCCTATCCTCTATCCTATCCTATTCTCTATCCTATCCTATCCTCTATCCTATCCTATCCTCTATCCTATCCTATCCTCTATCCTTTCCTAGCCTCTATCCTATCCTATCCTCTATCATATCCTATCCTCTATCCTATCTTATCCTCTATCCTATTCTATCCTCTATCCTATCCAATCCTATATTATATTCTCTATCCTATCCTATCCTCTATCCTATCCTATCCTCTATCCTATCATATCCTCTATCCAATCCTATCCTCTATCAAACCCTATCCACTATCCTATCGTACCCTCTATCCTATCCTATCCTCTATCCTATCCTATCCTCTATCCTATCCTATCCTCTATCCTATCCTATTCTCTATCCTATCCTATCCTCTATCCTATCCTATCCTCTATCCTATCCTATCCTCTATCCTATCCTATCCTCTATCCTATCCTATCCTCTATCCTATCCTATCCTCTAACATATCCTATCCGCTATCCTATCCTATCCTCTATCCTATCCTATCCTCAACCTATCCTATCCTCTATCCTATCCTATCCTCTATCCTATCCTATCTCTATCCTATCCTATCCTCTATCCTATCCTATCCTCTAACATATCCTATCCGCTATCCTATCCTATCCTCTATCCTATTCTATCCTCTATCCTATCCAATCCTATATCCTATTCTCTATCCTATCCTATTCTCTATCCTATCCTATCCTCTACCCTATCCTATCCTCTATCCTATCCTATCCTCTATCCTATCCTATCCTCTATCCTATCCTATCCTCTATCATATGCTATCCTCTATCCTATCTTATCCTCTATCCTATTCTATCCTCTATCCTATCCAATCCTATATCCTATTCTCTATCCTATCCTATCCTCTATCCTAACCTATCCTCTATCCTATCATATCCTCTATCCTATCCTATCCTCTATCCTACCCTATCCACTATCCTATCGTACCCTCAATCCTATCCTATCCTCTATCCTATCCTATCCTCTATCCTAACCTATTCTCTATCCTATCCTATCCTCTATCCTATCCTATCCTCTATCCTATCCTATCCTCTATCCTATCCTATCCTCTAACATATCCTATCCGCTATCCTATCCTATCCTCTATCCTATCCTATCCTCAACCTATCCTATCCTCTATCCTATCCTATCCTCTATCCTATCCTATCTCTATCCTATCCTATCCTCTATCGTATCCTATCCTCTAACATATCCTATCCGCTATCCTATCCTATCCTCTATCCTATTCTATCCTCTATCCTATCCAATCCTATATCCTATACTCTATCCTATCCTATCCTCTATCCTATTCTATCCTCTATCCTATCCAATCCTATATCCTATTCTCTATCCTATCCTATCCTCTATCGTATCCTATCCTCTATCCTATCCTATCCTCTATCCTATCCTATCCGCTATCATATCCTATCCTCTATCCTATCCTATCCTCTATCCTATCCTATCCGCTATCCTATCCAATCCTATATCCTATTCTCTATCCTATCCTATCCTCTATCCTATCCTATCCTCTATCGTATCCTATCCTCTATCCTATCCTATCCTCTATCCTATCCTATCCTCTATCATATCCCATCCTCTATCCTATCCTATCCTCTATCCTATCCTATCCGCTATCCTATCCAATCCTATATCCTATTCTCTATCCTATCCTATCCTCTATCGTATCCTATCCTCTATCCTTTCCTATCCTCTATCCTATCCTATCCTCTATCCTATCCTATCCTCTGTCCTATCCTATCCTCTATCCTATCCTATCCGCTATCCTATCCAATCCTATATCCTATTCTCTATCCTATCCTATCCTCTATCCTATCCTATCCTTTATCGTATCCTATCCTCTATCCTATTAAATCCTATATCGGATCCTCTATCCTATCCTATCCTCTATCGTATCCTATCCTCTATCGTATCCTATCCTCTATCCTATCCTATCCTCTATCCTATCCTATCCTCTATCCTATATTATCCTCTATCCTATCCTTTCCTCTATCGTATCCTATCCTCTATCCTATTAAATCCTATATCGTATCCTCTATCCTATCCTATCCTCTATCCTATCCTCTATCCTATCCTCTATCCTATCCTATCCTCTATCCTATCCTATCCTCTATCGTATCCTATCCTCTATCCTATTAAATCCTATATCCTATCCTCTATCGTATCCTATCCTCTATCGTATCCTATCCTCTATCCTATCCTATCCTCTATCCTATCCTATCCTCTATCCTATCCTATCCTCTATCCTATCCTATCCTCTATCCTATCCTATCCTCTATCATATCCTATCCTCTATCCTATCCTATCCTCTATCGTATCCTATACTCTATCCTATTAAATCCTATATCGTATCCTCTATCCTATCCTATCCTCTATCGTATCCTATCCTCTATCCTATTCTATTCTCTATCCTATCCTATCCTCTATCCTATCCTATCCTCTATCCTATCCTTATCCTCTATCGTATCCTATCCTCTATCCTATCCTATCCTCTATCCTATCCTATCCTCTATCCTATCCTATCCTTTATCCTATCCTATCCTCTATCCTATCCTATCCTCTATCCTATCCTCTATCCTCTATCGTACCCTATCCTCTATCCTATTAAATCCTATCCTCTATCCTATTAAATCCTATATCGTATCCTCTATCCTATCCTATCCTCTATCCTATCCTATCCTCTATCCTATCCTATCCTCTATCCTATATTATCCTCTATCCTATCCCATCCTCTATCCTATCCTATCCTCTATCCTATCCTATCCTCTATCCTATCCTATCCTCTATCCTATCCTATTCTCTATCCTATCCTATCCTCTATCGTATCCTATCCTCTATCCTATCCTATCCTCTATCCTATCCTATCCTCTATCCTATCCTATCCTCTATCATATCCTATGCTCTATCCTATCCTATCCTCTATCCTATCCTTATCCTCTATCGTATCCTATCCTCTATCCTATCCTATCCTCTATCCTATCCTATCCTCTATCCTATATTATCCTCTATCCTATCCTTTCCTCTATCGTATCCTATCCTCTATCCTATTAAATCCTATATCGTATCCTCTATCCTATCCTATCCTCTATCGTATCCTATCCTCTATCCTATCATATCCTCTATCCTATCCTATCCTCTATCCTATCCTCTATCCTATCCTCTATCCTATCCTATCCTCTATCCTATCCTATCCTCTATCCTATCCTATCCTCTATCGTATCCTATCCTCTATCCTATTAAATCCTATATCCTATCCTCTATCGTATCCTATCCTCTATCGTATCCTATCCTCTATCCTATCCTATCCTCTATCCTATCCTATCCTCTATCCTATCCTATCCTCTATCCTATCCTATCCTCTATCCTATCCTATCCTCTATCATATCCTATCCTCTATCCTATCCTATCCTCTATCGTATCCTATACTCTATCCTATTAAATCCTATATCGTATCCTCTATCCTATCCTATCCTCTATCGTATCCTATCCTCTATACTATCCTATTCTCTATCCTATCCTATCCTCTATCCTATCCTATCCTCTATCCTATCCTTATCCTCTATCGTATCCTATCCTCTATCCTATCCTATCCTCTATCCTATCCTATCCTCTATCCTATCCTATCCTTTATCCTATCCTATCCTCTATCCTATCCTATCCTCTATCCTATCCTCTATCCTCTATCGTACCCTATCCTCTATCCTATTAAATCCTATCCTCTATCCTATTAAATCCTATATCGTATCCTCTATCCTATCCTATCCTCTATCCTATCCTATCCTCTATCCTATATTATCCTCTATCCTATCCCATCCTCTATCCTATCCTATCCTCTATCCTATCCTATCCTCTATCCTATCCTATCCTCTATCCTATCCTCTTCTCTATCCTATCCTATCCTCTATCGTATCCTATCCTCTATCCTATCCTATCCTCTATCCTATCCTATCCTCTATCCTATCCTATCCTCTATCATATCCTATGCTCTATCCTATCCTATCCTCTATCCTATCCTTATCCTCTATCGTATCCTATCCTCTATCCTATCCTATCCTCTATCCTATCCTATCCTCTATCCCATCCTTTTCTCTATCCTATCCTATCCTCTATCCTATCCTATCCTGTATCCTATCCTATCCTCTATCCTATCCTATCCTCTATCCTATCCTATCCTGTATCATATCCTATCCTCTATCCTATCCTATCCTCTATCCTATTCTATCCTCTATCCTATCCAATCCTATATCCTATTCTCTATCCTATCCTATCCTCTATCGTATCCTATCCCCTATCCTATCCAATCCTCTATCCTATCCTATCCGCTATCCTATCCAATCCTATATCCTATTCTCTATCCTATTCCATCCTCTATCCTATCCTATCCTCTATCGTATCCTATCCTCTATCCTATTAAATCCTATATCGTATCCTCTATCCTATCCTATCCTCTATCCTATCCTATCCTCTATCCTATCCTATCCTTTATCCTATCCTATCCTCTATCCTATCCTATCCTCTATCCTATCCTCTATCCTCTATCGTACCCTATCCTCTATCCTATTAAATCCTATCCTCTATCCTATTAAATCCTATATCGTATCCTCTATCCTATCCTATCCTCTATCGTATCCTATCCTCTATCCTATCATATCCTCTATCCTATCCTATCCTCTATCCTATCCTCTATCCTATCCTCTATCCTATCCTATCCTCTATCCTATCCTATCCTCTATCCTATCCTATCCTCTATCGTATCCTATCCTCTATCCTATTAAATCCTATATCCTATCCTCTATCGTATCCTATCCTCTATCGTATCCTATCCTCTATCGTATCCTATCCTCTATCCTATCCTATTCTCTATCCTATCCTATCCTCTATCCTATCCTATCCTCTATCCTATCCTTATCCTCTATCGTATCCTATCCTCTATCCTATCCTATCCTCTATCCTATCCTATCCTCTATCCTATCCTATCCTTTATCCTATCCTATCCTCTATCCTATCCTATCCTCTATCCTATCCTCTATCCTCTATCGTACCCTATCCTCTATCCTATTAAATCCTATCCTCTATCCTATTAAATCCTATATCGTATCCTCTATCCTATCCTATCCTCTATCCTATCCTATCCTCTATCCTATATTACCCTCTATCCTATCCCATCCTCTATCCTATCCTATCCTCTATCCTATCCTATCCTCTATCCTATCCTATCCTCTATCCTATCCTATTCTCTATCCTATCCTATCCTCTATCCTATCCTATCCTCTATCCTATCCTATCCTCTGTCCTATCCTATCTTCTAACATATCCGATCCGCTATCCTATCCTATCCTCTATCGTATCCTATCCTCTATCCTATCCTATCCTCTATCATATCCTATCCTCTATCCTATCCTATCCTCTATCCTATCCTATCCGCTATCCTATCCAATCCTATATCCTATTCTCTATCCTATCCTATCCTCTATCCTATCCTATCCTCTATCGTATCCTATCCTCTATCCTATCCTATCCTCTATCCTATCCTATCCTCTATCATATCCCATCCTCTATCCTATCCTATCCTCTATCCTATCCTATCCGCTATCCTATCCAATCCTATATCCTATTCTCTATCCTATCCCATCCTCTATCCTATCCTATCCTCTATCCTTTCCTATCCTCTATCCTATCCTATCCTCTATCCTATCCTATCCTCTGTCCTATCCTATCCTCTATCCTATCCTATCCGCTATCCTATCCAATCCTATATCCTATTCTCTATCCTATCCTATCCTCTATCCTATCCTATCCTTTATCGTATCCTATCCTCTATCCTATTAAATCCTATATCCTATCCTCTATCGTATCCTATCCTCTATCGTATCCTATCCTCTATCCTATCCTATCCTCTATCCTATCCTATCCTCTATCCTATCCTATCCTCTATCCTATCTTATCCTCTATCCTATCCTATCCTCTATCATATCCTATCCTCTATCCTATCCTATCCTCTATCGTATCCTATACTCTATCCTATTAAATCCTATATCGTATCCTCTATCCTATCCTATCCTCTATCGTATCCTATCCTCTATCCTATCCTATTCTCTATCCTATCCTATCCTCTATCCTATCCTATCCTCTATCCTATCCTTATCCTCTATCGTATCCTATCCTCTATCCTATCCTATCCTCTATCCTATCCTATCCTCTATCCTATCCTATCCTTTATCCTATCCTATCCTCTATCCTATCCTATCCTCTATCCTATCCTCTATCCTCTATCGTACCCTATCCTCTATCCTATTAAATCCTATCCTCTATCCTATTAAATCCTATATCGTATCCTCTATCCTATCCTATCCTCTATCGTATCCTATCCTCTATCCTATCATATCCTCTATCCTATCCTATCCTCTATCCTATCCTCTATCCTATCCTCTATCCTATCCTATCCTCTATCCTATCCTATCCTCTATCCTATCCTATCCTCTATCGTATCCTATCCTCTATCCTATTAAATCCTATATCCTATCCTCTATCGTATCCTATCCTCTATCGTATCCTATCCTCTATCGTATCCTATCCTCTATCCTATCCTATTCTCTATCCTATCCTATCCTCTATCCTATCCTATCCTCTATCCTATCCTTATCCTCTATCGTATCCTATCCTCTATCCTATCCTATCCTCTATCCTATCCTATCCTCTATCCTATCCTATCCTTTATCCTATCCTATCCTCTATCCTATCCTATCCTCTATCCTATCCTCTATCCTCTATCGTACCCTATCCTCTATCCTATTAAATCCTATCCTCTATCCTATTAAATCCTATATCGTATCCTCTATCCTATCCTATCCTCTATCCTATCCTATCCTCTATCGTATCCTATCCTCTATGCTATCCTATCCTCTATCCTATCCTATTCTCTATCCTATCCTATCCTCTACCCTATCCTATCCTCTATCCTATCCTATCCTCTATCCTATCCTATCCTCTATCCTATCCTATCCTCTATCATATGCTATCCTCTATCCTATCTTATCCTCTATCCTATTCTATCCTCTATCCTATCCAATCCTATATCCTATTCTCTATCCTATCCTATCCTCTTTCCTAACCTATCCTCTATCCTATCATATCCTCTATCCTATCCTATCCTCTATCCTACCCTATCCACTATCCTATCGTACCCTCAATCCTATCCTATCCTCTATCCTATCCTATCCTCTATCCTATCCTATTCTCTATCCTATCCTATCCTCTATCCTATCCTATCCTCTATCCTATCCTATCCTCTATCCTATCCTATCCTCTATCCTATCCTATCCTCTAACATATCCTATCCGCTATCCTATCCTATCCTCTATCCTATCCTATCCTCAACCTATACTATCCTCTATCCTATCCTATCCTCTATCCTATTCTATCCTCTATCCTATCCAATCCTATATCCTATACTCTATCCTATCCTATCCTCTATCCTATTCTATCCTCTATCCTATCCAATCCTATATCCTATTCTCTATCCTATCATATCCTCTATCGTATCCTATCCTCTATCCTATCCTATCCTCTATCCTATCCTATCCTCTATCATATCCTATCCTCTATCCTATCCTATCCTCTATCCTATCCTATCAACTATCCTATCCAATCCTATATCCTATTCTCTATCCTATCCTATCCTCTATCGTATCCTATCCTCTATCCTATCCTATCCTCTATCCTATCCTATCCTCTATCCTATCCTATCCTCTGTCCTATCCTATCTTCTAACATATCCGATCCGCTATCCTATCCTATCCTCTATCGTATCCTATCCTCTATCCTATCCTATCCTCTATCATATCCTATCCTCTATCCTATCCTATCCTCTATCCTATCCTATCCGCTATCCTATCCAATCCTATATCCTATTCTCTATCCTATCCTATCCTCTATCCTATCCTATCCTCTATCGTATCCTATCCTCTATCCTATCCTATCCTCTATCCTATCCTATCCTCTATCATATCCCATCCTCTATCCTATCCTATCCTCTATCCTATCCTATCCGCTATCCTATCCAATCCTATATCCTATTCTCTATCCTATCCTATCCTCTATCGTATCCTATCCTCTATCCTTTCCTATCCTCTATCCTATCCTATCCTCTATCCTATCCTATCCTCTGTCCTATCCTATCCTCTATCCTATCCTATCCGCTATCCTATCCAATCCTATATCCTATTCTCTATCCTATCCTATCCTCTATCCTATCCTATCCTTTATCGTATCCTATCCTCTATCCTATTAAATCCTATATCGGATCCTCTATCCTATCCTATCCTCTATCGTATCCTATCCTCTATCGTATCCTATCCTCTATCCTATCCTATCCTCTATCCTATCCTATCCTCTATCCTATATTATCCTCTATCCTATCCTTTCCTCTATCGTATCCTATCCTCTATCCTATTAAATCCTATATCGTATCCTCTATCCTATCCTATCCTCTATCCTATCCTCTATCCTATCCTCTATCCTATCCTATCCTCTATCCTATCCTATCCTCTATCGTATCCTATCCTCTATCCTATTAAATCCTATATCCTATCCTCTATCGTATCCTATCCTCTATCGTATCCTATCCTCTATCCTATCCTATCCTCTATCCTATCCTATCCTCTATCCTATCCTATCCTCTATCCTATCCTATCCTCTATCCTATCCTATCCTCTATCATATCCTATCCTCTATCCTATCCTATCCTCTATCGTATCCTATACTCTATCCTATTAAATCCTATATCGTATCCTCTATCCTATCCTATCCTCTATCGTATCCTATCCTCTATCCTATCCTATTCTCTATCCTATCCTATCCTCTATCCTATCCTATCCTCTATCCTATCCTTATCCTCTATCGTATCCTATCCTCTATCCTATCCTATCCTCTATCCTATCCTATCCTCTATCCTATCCTATCCTTTATCCTATCCTATCCTCTATCCTATCCTATCCTCTATCCTATCCTCTATCCTCTATCGTACCCTATCCTCTATCCTATTAAATCCTATCCTCTATCCTATTAAATCCTATATCGTATCCTCTATCCTATCCTATCCTCTATCCTATCCTATCCTCTATCCTATCCTATCCTCTATCCTATATTATCCTCTATCCTATCCCATCCTCTATCCTATCCTATCTTCTATCCTATCCTATCCTCTATCCTATCCTATCCTCTATCCTATCCTATTCTCTATCCTATCCTATCCTCTATCGTATCCTATCCTCTATCCTATCCTATCCTCTATCCTATCCTATCCTCTATCCTATAATATCCTCTATCATATCCTATCCTCTATCCTATCCTATCCTCTATCCTATCCTTATCCTCTATCGTATCCTATCCTCTATCCTATCCTATCCTCTATCCTATCCTATCCTCTATCCTATATTATCCTCTATCCTATCCTTTCCTCTATCGTATCCTATCCTCTATCCTATTAAATCCTATATCGTATCCTCTATCCTATCCTATCCTCTATCGTATCCTATCCTCTATCCTATCATATCCTCTATCCTATCCTATCCTCTATCCTATCCTCTATCCTATCCTCTATCCTATCCTATCCTCTATCCTATCCTATCCTCTATCCTATCCTATCCTCTATCGTATCCTATCCTCTATCCTATTAAATCCTATATCCTATCCTCTATCGTATCCTATCCTCTATCGTATCCTATCCTCTATCCTATCCTATCCTCTATCCTATCCTATCCTCTATCCTATCCTATCCTCTATCCTATCCTATCCTCTGTCCTATCCTATCTTCTAACATATCCGATCCGCTATCCTATCCTATCCTCTATCCTATCCTATCCTCTATCCTATCCTATCCTCTGTCCTATCCTATCTTCTAACATATCCGATCCGCTATCCTATCCTATCCTCTATCGTATCCTATCCTCTATCCTATCCTATCCTCTATCATATCCTATCCTCTATCCTATCCTATCCTCTATCCTATCCTATCCGCTATCCTATCCAATCCTATATCCTATTCTCTATCCTATCCTATCCTCTATCCTATCCTATCCTCTATCGTATCCTATCCTCTATCCTATCCTATCCTCTATCCTATCCTATCCTCTATCATATCCCATCCTCTATCCTATCCTATCCTCTATCCTATCCTATCCGCTATCCTATCCAATCCTATATCCTATTCTCTATCCTATCCTATCCTCTATCGTATCCTATCCTCTATCCTTTCCTATCCTCTATCCTATCCTATCCTCTATCCTATCCTATCCTCTGTCCTATCCTATCCTCTATCCTATCCTATCCGCTATCCTATCCAATCCTATATCCTATTCTCTATCCTATCCTATCCTCTATCCTATCCTATCCTTTATCGTATCCTATCCTCTATCCTATTAAATCCTATATCCTATCCTCTATCGTATCCTATCCTCTATCGTATCCTATCCTCTATCCTATCCTATCCTCTATCCTATCCTATCCTCTATCCTATCCTATCCTCTATCCTATCTTATCCTCTATCCTATCCTATGCTCTATCATATCCTATCCTCTATCCTATCCTATCCTCTATCGTATCCTATACTCTATCCTATTAAATCCTATATCGTATCCTCTATCCTATCCTATCCTCTATCGTATCCTATCCTCTATCCTATCCTATTCTCTATCCTATCCTATCCTCTATCCTATCCTATCCTCTATCCTATCCTTATCCTCTATCGTATCCTATCCTCTATCCTATCCTATCCTCTATCCTATCCTATCCTCTATCCTATCCTATCCTTTATCCTATCCTATCCTCTATCCTATCCTATCCTCTATCCTATCCTCTATCCTCTATCGTACCCTATCCTCTATCCTATTAAATCCTATCCTATCCTCTATCCTATTCTATCCTCTATCCTATCCAATCCTATATCCTATTCTCTATCCTATCATATCCTCTATCGTATCCTATCCTCTATCCTATCCTATCCTCTATCCTATCCTATCCTCTATCATATCCTATCCTCTATCCTATCCTATCCTCTATCCTATCCTATCAACTATCCTATCCAATCCTATATCCTATTCTCTATCCTATCCTATCCTCTATCGTATCCTATCCTCTATCCTATCCTATCCTCTATCCTATCCTATCCTCTATCCTATCCTATCCTCTGTCCTATCCTATCTTCTAACATATCCGATCCGCTATCCTATCCTATCCTCTATCGTATCCTATCCTCTATCCTATCCTATCCTCTATCATATCCTATCCTCTATCCTATCCTATCCTCTATCCTATCCTATCCGCTATCCTATCCAATCCTATATCCTATTCTCTATCCTATCCTATCCTCTATCCTATCCTATCCTCTATCGTATCCTATCCTCTATCCTATCCTATCCTCTATCCTATCCTATCCTCTATCATATCCCATCCTCTATCCTATCCTATCCTCTATCCTATCCTATCCGCTATCCTATCCAATCCTATATCCTATTCTCTATCCTATCCTATCCTCTATCGTATCCTATCCTCTATCCTTTCCTATCCTCTATCCTATCCTATCCTCTATCCTATCCTATCCTCTGTCCTATCCTATCCTCTATCCTATCCTATCCGCTATCCTATCCAATCCTATATCCTATTCTCTATCCTATCCTATCCTCTATCCTATCCTATCCTTTATCGTATCCTATCCTCTATCCTATTAAATCCTATATCGGATCCTCTATCCTATCCTATCCTCTATCGTATCCTATCCTCTATCGTATCCTATCCTCTATCCTATCCTATCCTCTATCCTATCCTATCCTCTATCCTATATTATCCTCTATCCTATCCTTTCCTCTATCGTATCCTATCCTCTATCCTATTAAATCCTATATCGTATCCTCTATCCTATCCTATCCTCTATCCTATCCTCTATCCTATCCTCTATCCTATCCTATCCTCTATCCTATCCTATCCTCTATCGTATCCTATCCTCTATCCTATTAAATCCTATATCCTATCCTCTATCGTATCCTATCCTCTATCGTATCCTATCCTCTATCCTATCCTATCCTCTATCCTATCCTATCCTCTATCCTATCCTATCCTCTATCCTATCCTATCCTCTATCCTATCCTATCCTCTATCATATCCTATCCTCTATCCTATCCTATCCTCTATCGTATCCTATACTCTATCCTATTAAATCCTATATCGTATCCTCTATCCTATCCTATCCTCTATCGTATCCTATCCTCTATCCTATCCTATTCTCTATCCTATCCTATCCTCTATCCTATCCTATCCTCTATCCTATCCTTATCCTCTATCGTATCCTATCCTCTATCCTATCCTATCCTCTATCCTATCCTATCCTCTATCCTATCCTATCCTTTATCCTATCCTATCCTCTATCCTATCCTATCCTCTATCCTATCCTCTATCCTCTATCGTACCCTATCCTCTATCCTATTAAATCCTATCCTCTATCCTATTAAATCCTATATCGTATCCTCTATCCTATCCTATCCTCTATCCTATCCTATCCTCTATCCTATCCTATCCTCTATCCTATATTATCCTCTATCCTATCCCATCCTCTATCCTATCCTATCTTCTATCCTATCCTATCCTCTATCCTATCCTATCCTCTATCCTATCCTATTCTCTATCCTATCCTATCCTCTATCGTATCCTATCCTCTATCCTATCCTATCCTCTATCCTATCCTATCCTCTATCCTATCCTATCCTCTATCCTATCCTATCCTCTATCATATCCTATGCTCTATCCTATCCTATCCTCTATCCTATCCTTATCCTCTATCGTATCCTATCCTCTATCCTATCCTATCCTCTATCCTATCCTATCCTCTATCCTATATTATCCTCTATCCTATCCTTTCCTCTATCGTATCCTATCCTCTATCCTATTAAATCCTATATCGTATCCTCTATCCTATCCTATCCTCTATCGTATCCTATCCTCTATCCTATCATATCCTCTATCCTATCCTATCCTCTATCCTATCCTCTATCCTATCCTCTATCCTATCCTATCCTCTATCCTATCCTATCCTCTATCCTATCCTATCCTCTATCGTATCCTATCCTCTATCCTATTAAATCCTATATCCTATCCTCTATCGTATCCTATCCTCTATCGTATCCTATCCTCTATCCTATCCTATCCTCTATCCTATCCTATCCTCTATCCTATCCTATCCTCTATCCTATCCTATCCTCTATCCTATCCTATCCTCTATCATATCCTATCCTCTATCCTATCCTATCCTCTATCGTATCCTATACTCTATCCTATTAAATCCTATATCGTATCCTCTATCCTATCCTATCCTCTATCGTATCCTATCCTCTATACTATCCTATTCTCTATCCTATCCTATCCTCTATCCTATCCTATCCTCTATCCTATCCTTATCCTCTATCGTATCCTATCCTCTATCCTATCCTATCCTCTATCCTATCCTATCCTCTATCCTATCCTATCCTTTATCCTATCCTATCCTCTATCCTATCCTATCCTCTATCCTATCCTCTATCCTCTATCGTACCCTATCCTCTATCCTATTAAATCCTATCCTCTATCCTATTAAATCCTATATCGTATCCTCTATCCTATCCTATCCTCTATCCTATCCTATCCTCTATCCTATATTATCCTCTATCCTATCCCATCCTCTATCCTATCCTATCCTCTATCCTATCCTATCCTCTATCCTATCCTATCCTCTATCCTATCCTCTTCTCTATCCTATCCTATCCTCTATCGTATCCTATCCTCTATCCTATCCTATCCTCTATCCTATCCTATCCTCTATCCTATCCTATCCTCTATCATATCCTATGCTCTATCCTATCCTATCCTCTATCCTATCCTTATCCTCTATCGTATCCTATCCTCTATCCTATCCTATCCTCTATCCTATCCTATCCTCTATCCCATCCTTTTCTCTATCCTATCCTATCCTCTATCCTATCCTATCCTGTATCCTATCCTATCCTCTATCCTATCCTATCCTCTATCCTATCCTATCCTGTATCATATCCTATCCTCTATCCTATCCTATCCTCTATCCTATTCTATCCTCTATCCTATCCAATCCTATATCCTATTCTCTATCCTATCCTATCCTCTATCGTATCCTATCCCCTATCCTATCCAATCCTCTATCCTATCCTATCCGCTATCCTATCCAATCCTATATCCTATTCTCTATCCTATCCTATCCTCTATCCTATCCTATCCTCTATCGTATCCTATCCTCTATCCTATTAAATCCTATATCGTATCCTCTATCCTATCCTATCCTCTATCCTATCCTATCCTCTATCCTATCCTATCCTCTATCCTATCCTATCCTATCCTCTATCCTATCCTATCCTCTATCCTATCCTATCCTCTATCATATCCTATCCTCTATCCTATCCTATCCTCTATCCTATCCTTATCCTCTATCGTATCCTATCCTCTATCCTATCCTATCCTCTATCCTATCCTATCCTCTATCCCATCCTATTCTCTATCCTATCCTATCCTCTATCCTATCCTATCCTGTATCCTATCCTATCCTCTATCCTATCCTATCCTCTATCCTATCCTATCCTCTATCCTATCCTATCCTCTATCCTATCCTCTATCCTATCCTATCCTCTATCCTATCCTCTATCCTCTATCCTATCCTATCCTCTATCGTATC
The DNA here is from genome assembly GCF_050948215.1 of Halictus rubicundus. Lineage (NCBI taxonomy): Eukaryota > Metazoa > Arthropoda > Insecta > Hymenoptera > Halictidae > Halictus > Halictus rubicundus. Next base: position 800,138 of record NW_027488581.1, on the reverse strand, counting down.
CTATCCTCTATCCTATTAAATCCCATATCGTATCCTCTATCCTATCCTATCCTCTATCGTATCCTATCCTCTATCGTATCCTATCCTCTATCCTATCCTATTCTCTATCCTATCCTATCCTCTATCCTATCCTATCCTCTATCCTATCCTATCCTCTATCCCATCCTATCCTCTATCCTATCCTATCCTCAATCCTATCCTATCCTCTATCCTATCCTATCCTCTATCCTATCCTATCCTCTATCCTATCCTATCCTCTATCCTATCCTATCCTTTATCCTATCCTATCCTCTATCCTATCCTATCCTCTATCCTATCCTCTATCCTCTATCCTATCCTATCCGCTATCCTATCCAATCCTATATCCTATTCTCTATCCTATCCTATCCTCTATCGTATCCTATCCTCTATCCTTTCCTATCCTCTATCCTATCCTATCCTCTATCCTATCCTCTATCCTATCCTATCCTCTGTCCTATCCTATCCTCTATCCTATCCTATCCGCTATCCTATCCAATCCTATATCCTATTCTCTATCCTATCCTATCCTCTATCCTATCCTATCCTTTATCGTATCCTATCCTCTATCCTATTAAATCCTATATCGTATCCTCTATCCTATCCTATCCTCTATCGTATCCTATCCTCTATCGTATCCTATCCTCTATCCTATCCTATCCTCTATCCTATCCTATCATCTATCCTATATTATCCTCTATCCTATCCTTTCCTCTATCGTATCCTATCCTCTATCCTATTAAATCCTATATCGTATCCTCTATCCTATCCTATCCTCTATCGTATCCTATCCTCTATCCTATCATATCCTCTATCCTATCCTATCCTCTATCCTATCCTCTATCCTATCCTCTATCCTATCCTCTATCCTATCCTATCCTCTATCCTATCCTATCCTCTATCCTATCCTATCCTCTATCGTATCCTATCCTCTATCCTATTAAATCCTATATCCTATCCTCTATCGTATCCTATCCTCTATCGTATCCTATCCTCTATCCTATCCTATCCTCTATCCTATCCTATCCTCTATCCTATCCTATCCTCTATCCTATCCTATCCTCTATCCTATCCTATCCTCTATCATATCCTATCCTCTATCCTATCCTATCCTCTATCGTATCCTATACTCTATCCTATTAAATCCTATATCGTATCCTCTATCCTATCCTATCCTCTATCGTATCCTATCCTCTATCCTATCCTATTCTCTATCCTATCCTATCCTCTATCCTATCCTATCCTCTATCCTATCCTTATCCTCTATCGTATCCTATCCTCTATCCTATCCTATCCTCTATCCTATCCTATCCTCTATCCTATCCTATCCTTTATCCTATCCTATCCTCTATCCTATCCTATCCTCTATCCTATCCTCTATCCTCTATCGTACCCTATCCTCTATCCTATTAAATCCTATCCTCTATCCTATTAAATCCTATATCGTATCCTCTATCCTATCCTATCCTCTATCCTATATTATCCTCTATCCTATCCCATCCTCTATCCTATCCTATCCTCTATCCTATCCTATCCTCTATCCTATCCTATCCTCTATCCTATCCTATTCTCTATCCTATCCTATCCTCTATCGTATCCTATCCTCTATCCTATCCTATCCTCTATCCTATCCTATCCTCTATCCTATCCTATCCTCTATCATATCCTATCCTCTATCCTATCCTATCCTCTATCCTATCCTTATCCTCTATCGTATCCTATCCTCTATCCTATCCTATCCTCTATCCTATCCTATCCTCTATCCCATCCTATTCTCTATCCTATCCTATCCTCTATCCTATCCTATCCTGTATCCTATCCTATCCTCTATCCTATCCTATCCTCTATCCTATCCTATCCTGTATCATATCCTATCCTCTATCCTATCCTATCCTCTATCCTATTCTATCCTCTATCCTATCCAATCCTATATCCTATTCTCTATCCTATCCTATCCTCTATCGTATCCTATCCCCTATCCTATCCAATCCTCTATCCTATCCTATCCGCTATCCTATCCAATCCTATATCCTATTCTCTATCCTATCCTATCCTCTATCCTATCCTCTATCGTATCCTATCCTCTATCCTATTAAATCCTATATCGTATCCTCTATCCTATCCTATCCTCTATCCTATCCTATCCTCTATCCTATCCTATCCTCTATCCTATCCTATCCTCTATCCTATCCTATCCTCTATCCTATCCTATCCTCTATCATATCCTATCCTCTATCCTATCCTATCCTCTATCCTATCCTTATCCTCTATCGTATCCTATCCTCTATCCTATCCTATCCTCTATCCTATCCTATCCTCTATCCCATCCTATTCTCTATCCTATCCTATCCTCTATCCTATCCTATCCTGTATCCTATCCTATCCTCTATCCTATCCTATCCTCTATCCTATCCAATCCTCTATCCTATCCTATCCTCTATCCTATCCTCTATCCTATCCTATCCTCTATCCTATCCTCTATCCTCTATCCTATCCTATCCTCTATCGTATCCTATCCTCTATCCTATTAAATCCCATATCGTATCCTCTATCCTATCCTATCCTCTATCGTATCCTATCCTCTATCGTATCCTATCCTCTATCCTATCCTATTCTCTATCCTATCCTATCCTCTATCCTATCCTATCCTCTATCCTATCCTATCCTCTATCCCATCCTATCCTCTATCCTATCCTATCCTCAATCCTATCCTATCCTCTATCCTATCCTATCCTCTATCCTATCCTATCCTCTATCCTATCCTATCCTCTATCCTATCCTATCCTTTATCCTATCCTATCCTCTATCCTATCCTATCCTCTATCCTATCCTCTATCCTCTATCGTACCCTATCCTCTATCCTATTAAATCCTATCCTCTATCCTATTAAATCCTATATCGTATCCTCTATCCTATCCTATCCTCTATCGTATCCTATCCTCTATCCTATCCTATCCTCTATCCTATCCTATCCTCTATCCTATCCTATCCTCTATCCTATCCTATCCTCTATCCTATCCTATCCTCTATCCTATCCTCTATCCTATCCTATCCTCTATCGTATCCTATCCTCTATCCTATTAAATCCCATATCCTATCCTCTATCCTATCCTATTCTCTATCCTATCCTATCCTCTATCCTATCCTATCCTCTATCCTATCCTATCCTCTATCCCATCCTATCCTCTATCCTATCCTATCCTCAATCCTATCCTATCCTCTATCCTATCCTATCCTCTATCCTATCCTATCCTCTATCCTATCCTATCCTCTATCCTATCCTATCCTCTATCCTATCCTATCCTCTATCCTATCCTATCCTCTATCCTATCCTCTATCCTCTATCGTACCCTATCCTCTATCCTATTAAATCCTATCCTCTATCCTATTAAATCCTATATCGTATCCTCTATCCTATCCTATCCTCTATCGTATCCTATCCTCTATCCTATCCTATCCTCTATCCTATCCTATCCTCTATCCTATCCTATCCTCTATCCTATCCTATCCTCTATCCTATCCTCTATCCTATCCTATCCTCTATCGTATCCTATCCTCTATCCTATTAAATCCCATATCGTATCCTCTATCCTATCCTATCCTCTATCGTATCCTATCCTCTATCGTATCCTATCCTCTATCCTATCCTATTCTCTATCCTATCCTATCCTCTATCCTATCCTATCCTCTATCCTATCCTTATCCTCTATCGTATCCTATCCTCTATCCTATCCTATCCTCTATCCTATCCTATCCTCTATCCCATCCTATTCTCTATCCTATCCTATCCTCTATCCTATCCTATCCTGTATCCTATCCTATCCTCTATCCTATCCTATCCTCTATCCTATCCTATCCTCTATCCTATATTATCCTCTATCCTATCCCATCCTCTATCCTATCCTATCCTCTATCCTATCCTATCCTCTATCCTATCCTATCCTCTATCCTATCCTATCCTCTATCATATCCTATCCTCTATCCTATCCTATCCTCTATCCTATCCTTATCCTCTATCGTATCCTATCCTCTATCCTATCCTATCCTCTATCCTATCCTATCCTCTATCCCATCCTATTCTCTATCCTATCCTATCCTCTATCCTATCCTATCCTGTATCCTATCCTATCCTCTATCCTATCCTATCCTCTATCCTATCCTATCCTGTATCATATCCTATCCTCTATCCTATCCTATCCTCTATCCTATTCTATCCTCTATCCTATCCAATCCTATATCCTATTCTCTATCCTATCCTATCCTCTATCGTATCCTATCCCCTATCCTATCCAATCCTCTATCCTATCCTATCCGCTATCCTATCCAATCCTATATCCTATTCTCTATCCTATCCTATCCTCTATCCTATCCTATCCTCTATCGTATCCTATCCTCTATCCTATTAAATCCTATATCGTATCCTCTATCCTATCCTATCCTCTATCCTATCCTATCCTCTATCCTATCCTATCCTCTATCCTATCCTATCCTCTATCCTATCCTATCCTCTATCCTATCCTATCCTCTATCCTATCCTATCCTCTATCCTATCCTATCCTCTATCCTATCCTATCCTCTATCCTATCCCATCCTCTATCCTATCCTATCCTCTATCCTATCCTATCCTCTATCCTATCCTATCCTCTATCCCATCCTATTCTCTATCCTATCCTATCCTCTATCCTATCCTATCCTCTATCATATCCTATCCTCTATCCTATCCTATCCTGTATCCTATCCTATCCTGTATCCTATCCTATCCTCTATCCTATCCTATCCTATATCCTATCCTATCCTGTATCATATCCTATCCTCTATCCTATCCTATCCTCTATCCTATCCTATCCTCTATCCCATCCTATTCTCTATCCTATCCTATCCTCTATCCTATCCTATCCTCTATCATATCCTATCCTCTATCCTATCCTATCCTGTATCCTATCCTATCCTCTATCCTATCCTATCCTATATCCTATCCTATCCTGTATCATATCCTATCCTCTATCCTATCCTATCCTCTATCCTATTCTATCCTCTATCCTATCCAATCCTATATCCTATTCTCTATCCTATCCTATCCTCTATCGTATCCTATCCCCTATCCTATCCAATCCTTTATCCTATCCTATCCGCTATCCTATCCAATCCTATATCCTATTCTCTATCCTATCCTATCCTCTATCCTATCCTATCCTTTATCGTATCCTATCCTCTATCCTATTAAATCCTATATCGGATCCTCTATCCTATCCTATCCTCTATCGTATCCTATTCTCTATCCTATCCTATCCTCTATCCTATCGTATCCTCTATCCTATCCTATCCTCTATCCTATATTATCCTCTATCCTATCCCATCCTCTATCCTATCCTATTCTCTATCCTATAATATCCTCTATCCTATCCTATCCTCTATCGTATCCTATCCTCTATCCTATCCCATCCTCTATCCTATCCTATCCTCTATCCTATCCTATCCTCTATCCTATCCTATCCTCTATCCCATCCTATTCTCTATCCTATCCTATCCTCTATCCTATCCTATCCTCTATCATATCCTATCCTCTATCCTATCCTATCCTGTATCCTATCCTATCCTGTATCCTATCCTATCCTCTATCCTATCCTATCCTATATCCTATCCTATCCTGTATCATATCCTATCCTCTATCCTATCCTATCCTCTATCCTATCCTATCCTCTATCCCATCCTATTCTCTATCCTATCCTATCCTCTATCCTATCCTATCCTCTATCATATCCTATCCTCTATCCTATCCTATCCTGTATCCTATCCTATCCTCTATCCTATCCTATCCTATATCCTATCCTATCCTGTATCATATCCTATCCTCTATCCTATCCTATCCTCTATCCTATTCTATCCTCTATCCTATCCAATCCTATATCCTATTCTCTATCCTATCCTATCCTCTATCGTATCCTATCCCCTATCCTATCCAATCCTTTATCCTATCCTATCCGCTATCCTATCCAATCCTATATCCTATTCTCTATCCTATCCTATCCTCTATCCTATCCTATCCTTTATCGTATCCTATCCTCTATCCTATTAAATCCTATATCGGATCCTCTATCCTATCCTATCCTCTATCGTATCCTATTCTCTATCCTATCCTATCCTCTATCCTATCGTATCCTCTATCCTATCCTATCCTCTATCCTATATTATCCTCTATCCTATCCCATCCTCTATCCTATCCTATTCTCTATCCTATCCTATCCTCTATCCTATCCTATCCTCTATCGTATCCTATCCTCTATCCTATTAAATCCTATATCGTATCCTCTATCCTATCCTATCCTCTGTCGTATCCTATCCTCTATCCTATCCTATCCTCTATCCTATCCTATCCTCTATCCTATCCTATCCTCTATCCTATCCTATCCTCTATCCTATCCTCTATCCTATCCTCTATCCTATCCTCTATCGTATCCTATCCTCTATCCTATCCTATCCTCTATCCTATCCTATCCTCTATCCTATCCTATCCTCTATCATATCCTATCCTCTATCCTATCCTATCCTCTATCCTATCCTTATCCTCTATCGTATCCTATCCTCTATCCTATCCTATCCTCTATCCTATCCTATCCTCTATCCCATCCTATTCTCTATCCTATCCTATCCTCTATCCTATCCTATCCTGTATCCTATCCTATCCTCTATCCTATCCTATCCTCTATCCTATCCTATCCTCTATCCTATCCTATCCTCTATCCTATCCTATCCTCTATCCTATCCTATCCTCTATCCTATCCTCTATCCTATCCTATCCTCTATCCTATCCTCTATCCTCTATCCTATCCTATCCTCTATCGTATCCTATCCTCTATCCTATTAAATCCCATATCGTATCCTCTATCCTATCCTATCCTCTATCGTATCCTATCCTCTATCGTATCCTATCCTCTATCCTATCCTATTCTCTATCCTATCCTATCCTCTATCCTATCCTATCCTCTATCCTATCCTATCCTCTATCCCATCCTATCCTCTATCCTATCCTATCCTCAATCCTATCCTATCCTCTATCCTATCCTATCCTCTATCCTATCCTATCCTCTATCCTATCCTATCCTCTATCCTATCCTATCCTTTATCCTATCCTATCCTCTATCCTATCCTATCCTCTATCCTATCCTCTATCCTCTATCGTACCCTATCCTCTATCCTATTTAATCCTATCCTCTATCCTATTAAATCCTATATCGTATCCTCTATCCTATCCTATCCTCTATCGTATCCTATCCTCTATACTATCCTATCCTCTATCCTATCCTATCCTCTATCCTATCCTATCCTCTATCCTATCCTATCCTCTATCCTATATTATCCTCTATCCTATCCCATCCTCTATCCTATCCTATCCTCTATCCTATCCTATCCTCTATCCTATCCTATCCTCTATCCTATCCTATTCTCTATCCTATCCTATCCTCTATCGTATCCTATCCTCTATCCTATCCTATCCTCTATCCTATCCTATCCTCTATCCTATCCTATCCTCTATCATATCCTATCCTCTATCCTATCCTATCCTCTATCCTATCCTTATCCTCTATCGTATCCTATGCTCTATCCTATCCTATCCTCTATCCTATCCTATCCTCTATCCCATCCTATTCTCTAACCTATCCTATCCTCTATCCTATCCTATCCTGTATCCTATCCTATCCTCTATCCTATCCTATCCTCTATCCTATCCTATCCTGTATCATATCCTATCCTCTATCCTATCCTATCCTCTATCCTATTCTATCCTCTATCCTATCCAATCCTATATCCTATTCTCTATCCTATCCTATCCTCTATCGTATCCTATCCCCTATCCTATCCAATCCTCTATCCTATCCTATGCGCTATCCTATCCAATCCTATATCCTATTCTCTATCCTATCCTATCCTCTATCCTATCCTATCCTTTATCGTATCCTATCCTCTATCCTATTAAATCCTATATCGGATCCTCTATCCTATCCTATCCTCTATCGTATCCAATCCTCTATCCTATTCTATCCGCTATCCTATCCAATCCTATATCCTATTCTCTATCCTATCCTATCCTCTATCCTATCCTATTCTCTATCCTATCCTATCCTCTATCCTATTCTATCCTCTATCCTATCCTATCCTCTATCCTATCCTATCCTCTATCATATCGTATCCTCTATCCTATCCTATCCTCTATCCTATCCTATCCGCTATCCTATCCAATCCTATATCCTATTCTCTATCCTATCCTACCCTCTATCATATCCTAACCTCTATCCTATCCTATCCTCTATCCTATCCTATCCTCTATCCTATCCTATCCTCTATCCTATCGAATCGTTTATCCTATCCTATCCTCTATCCTATCCTATCCTCTAACATATCCTATCCGCTATCCTCTCCTATCCTATATCCTATTCTATCCTCTATCCTATCCAATTCTATATCCTATTCCCTATCCTATCCTATTCTCTATCGTATTGTATCCTCTATCCTATCCAATCCTATATCCTATCCTCTATCCTATCCTATGCTCTATCCTATCCTATCCTCTATCCTATCCTATTCTCTATCCTATCCTATCCTCTATCCTATTCTATTCTCTATCATATCCAATCCTATATCCTATTCTCTATCCTATCCTATTCTCTATCGGATCCTATCCTCTATCCTATCCAATCCTATATCGTATCCTCTATCCTATCCTATCCTCTATCCTATCCTATCCGCTATCCTATCCAATCCTATATCCTATTCTCTATCCTATCCTATCCTCTATCCTATCCTATCCTCTATCCTATCCTATCCTCTATCCTATCCTATTCTCTATCCTATCCTATCCTCTATCCTATCCTATCCTCTATCCTATCCTATCCGCTATCCTATCCAATCCTATATCCTATTCTCTATCCTATCCTATCCTCTACCCTATCCTATCCTCTATCCTATCCTATTCTCTATCCTATCCTATCCTGTATCATATCCTATCCTCTATGCTATCCTATCATCTATCCTATCCTCTATTCTATCCAATCCTCTATCCTGTCCTCTATCATATCCTATCCTCTATCCTATCCTATCCTCTATCCTATCCTATCCTCTATCCTATCCTATCCTATCCTCTATCCTATCCTCTATCCTATCCTATCCTCTATCATATCCTATCCTCTATCCTATCCTATCCTATCCGCTATCCTATCCAATCCTATATCCTATTCTCTATCCTATCTTATCCTCTATCCTATCCTATCCGCTATCCTATCCAATCCTATATCCTATTCTCTATCCTATCCTATCCTCTATCCTATCCCATCCTCTAACATATCCTGTCCGCTATCCTATCCTATCCTTTATCCTATTCTATCCTCTATCCTATCCAATCCTATATCCTATTCTCTATCCTATCCTATTCTCTATCGTATCCTATCCTCTATCCTATCCAATCCTATATCGTATCCTCTATCCTATCCTATCCTCTATCCTATCCAATCCTATATCCTATTCTCTATCCTACCCTATTCTCTATCGTATCCTATCCTCTATCCTATCCAATCCTATATCGTATCCTCTATCCTACCCTATCCTCTATCCTATCCTATCCACTATCCTATCCTATCCTCTATCCTATCCTATCCTCTATACTATCCTATCCTCTATCCTAGCCTATCGTTTATCCTATCCTATCCTCTATCCTATCCTATCCTCTATCATATCCTATCCGCTATCCTATCCTATCCTCTATCCTATCCTATCCTCTATCCTATTCTATCCTCTATCCTATCCAATCCTATATCCTATTCTCTATCCTATCCAATCCTATATCCTATTCTCCATCCTATCCTATCCTCTATCCTATCCTATAACCTATCCTATTCTCTATGCTATCCTATCCTCTATCCTATCCTATCCTATAACCTATCCTATCCTCTATGCTATCCTATCCTCTATCCTATCCTATCCTATTCTCTATCCTATCCTATCCTCTACCCTGTCCTATCCTCTATCCTATCCTATTCTCTATCCTATCCTATCCTGTATCATATCCTATCCTCTATCCTATCCAATCCACTATCCTATCCTATCCTCTATCCTATCCTATCCTCTATCCTATCCTATCCACTATCCTATCCTATCCTCTATCTTATCCTATCCTCTATCCTATCCTATCCTCTATCCTATCCTATCGTTTATCCTATCCTATCCTCTATCCTATCCTATCCTCTATCCTATCCTATCCTCTATCCTATCCTATCCTCTATCCTATCCTATCCTCTATCCTATCCTATCCTCTATCCTATCCTATCCTCTACCGTATATTATCCTCTATCCTATCCTATCCTCTACCCTATCCTATCCTCTATCCTATCCTATCCTCTATTCTATCCAATCCTATATCGTATCCTCTATCCTATCCTATCCTCTATCCTATCCTATTCTCTATCCTATCCTATCCTGTATCCTATCCTACCCTCTATCGTATCCTATCCTCTATCCTATCCTATCCTCTATCCTATCCTATTCTCTATCCTATCCTATCCTCTATCCTATCCTATCCTCTATCATATCCTATCCGCTATCCTATCCTATCCTCTAACCTATCCTATCCTCTATCCTATCCTATCCTCTATCCTATCCTATCCACTATCCTATCCTATCCTCTATCCTATCCTATCCTCTATCCTATCCTATCCTCTATCCTATTCTATCCTCTATCCTATCCAATCCTATATCCTATTCTCTATCCTATCCTATCCTCTATCGTATCCTATCCTCTATCGTATCCTATCCTCTATCCTATCCTATCCTGTATCATATCCTATCCTCTACCCTATCCTATCCTCTATCCTATCCTATCCTCTATCCTATCCTATCCTCTATCCTATCCTATCCTATCCGCTATCCTATCCAATCCTATATCCTATTCTCTAACCTATCCTATCCTCTATCCTATCCTATCCTCTATCCTATCCTATTCTCTATCCTATCCTATCCTCTATCCTATTCTGTCCTCTATCCTATCCTATCCTCTATCCTATCCTATCCTCTATCATATCCTATCCTCTATCCTATCCTATCCTCTATCCTATTCTATCCTCTATCCTATCCAATCGTATATCCTATTCTCTATCCTATCCTATCCTCTATCCTATCCTATCCTCTATCCTATCCTATCCTCTATCCTATCCTATTCTCTATCCTATCCTATCCTCTATCCTATTCTATCCTCTATCCTATCCTATCCTCTATCCTATCCTATCCTCTATCATATCCTATCCTCTATCCTATCCTATCCTCTATCCTATTCTATCCTCTATCCTATCCAATCCTATATCCTATTCTCTATCCTATCCAATCCTATATCCTATTCTCCATCCTATCCTATCCTCTATCCTATCCTATAACCTATCCTATCCTCTATCCTATCCTATCCTCTATCCTATCCTATCCTATTCTCTATCCTATCCTATCCTCTACCCTATCCTATCCTCTATCCTATCCTATTCTCTATCCTATCCTATCCTGTATCATATCCTTTCCTCTATCCTATCCAATCCACTATCCTATCCTATCCTCTATCCTATCCTATCCTCTATCCTATCCTATCCTCTATCCTATCCTGTCCTCTAAGATATCCGATCCGCTATCCTATCCTATCCTCTATCGTATCCTATCCTCTATCCTATCCTATCCTCTATCATATCCTATCCTCTATCCTATCCTATCCTCTATCATATCCTATCCTCTATCCTATTCTATCCTCTATCCTATCCAATCCTATATCCTATTCTCTATCCTATCCTATCCTCTATCCTATCCTATCCTCTATCCTATCATATCCTCTATCCTATCCTATCCTCTATCCTACCCTATCCACTATCCTATCGTACCCTCAATCCTATCCTATCCTCTATCCTATCCTATCCTCTATCCTATCCTATTCTCTATCCTATCCTATCCTCTATCCTATCCTATCCTCTATCCTATCCTATCCTCTATCCTATCCTATCCTCTATCCTATCCTATCCTCTATCCTATCCTATCCTCTAACATATCCTATCCGCTATCCTATCCTATCCTCCAGCCTATCCTATCCTCAACCTATCCTATCCTCTATCCTATCCTATCCTCTATCCTATCCTATCTCTATCCTACCCTATCCTCTATCCTATCCTATCCTCTAACATATCCTATCCGCTATACTATCCTATCCTCTATCCTATTCTATCCTCTATCCTATCCAATCCTATATCCTATTCTCTATCCTATCCTATCCTCTATCCTATTCTATCCTCAATCCTATCCAATCCTATATCCTATTCTCTATCCTATCCTATCCTCTATCGTATCCTATCCTCTATCCTATCCAATCCTATATCGTATCCTCTATCCTATCCTATCCTCTATCCTATCCTATCCACTATCCTATCCTATCCTCTATCCTATCCTATCCTCTATCCTATCCTATCCTCTATCCTATCCTGTCCTCTAAGATATCCGATCCGCTATCCTATCCTATCCTCTATCGTATCCTATCCTCTATCCTATCCTATCCTCTATCATATCCTATCCTCTATCCTATCCTATCCTCTATCCTATCCTATCCGCTATCCTATCCTATCCTCTATCCTATCCTATCCTCTATCCTATCCTATCATCTATCCTATTCTATCGTTTATCCTTTCCTATCCTCTATCCTATCCTATCCTCTATCGTATCCTATCCTCTATCCTATCCAATCCTATATCGTATCCTCTATCCTATCCTATCCTCTATCCTATCCTATCCACTATCCTATCCTATCCTCTATCCTATCCTATCCTCTATCCTATCCTATCCTCTATCCTATCCTGTCCTCTAAGATATCCGATCCGCTATCCTATCCTATCCTCTATCGTATCCTATCCTCTATCCTATCCTATCCTCTATCATATCCTATCCTCTATCCTATCCTATCCTCTATCATATCCTATCCTCTATCCTATTCTATCCTCTATCCTATCCAATCCTATATCCTATTCTCTATCCTATCCTATCCTCTATCCTATCCTATCCTCTATCCTATCATATCCTCTATCCTATCCTATCCTCTATCCTACCCTATCCACTATCCTATCGTACCCTCAATCCTATCCTATCCTCTATCCTATCCTATCCTCTATCCTATCCTATTCTCTATCCTATCCTATCCTCTATCCTATCCTATCCTCTATCCTATCCTATCCTCTATCCTATCCTATCCTCTATCCTATCCTATCCTCTATCCTATCCTATCCTCTAACATATCCTATCCGCTATCCTATCCTATCCTCCAGCCTATCCTATCCTCAACCTATCCTATCCTCTATCCTATCCTATCCTCTATCCTATCCTATCTCTATCCTACCCTATCCTCTATCCTATCCTATCCTCTAACATATCCTATCCGCTATACTATCCTATCCTCTATCCTATTCTATCCTCTATCCTATCCAATCCTATATCCTATTCTCTATCCTATCCTATCCTCTATCCTATTCTATCCTCAATCCTATCCAATCCTATATCCTATTCTCTATCCTATCCTATCCTCTATCGTATCCTATCCTCTATCCTATCCAATCCTATATCGTATCCTCTATCCTATCCTATCCTCTATCCTATCCTATCCACTATCCTATCCTATCCTCTATCCTATCCTATCCTCTATCCTATCCTATCCTCTATCCTATCCTGTCCTCTAAGATATCCGATCCGCTATCCTATCCTATCCTCTATCGTATCCTATCCTCTATCCTATCCTATCCTCTATCATATCCTATCCTCTATCCTATCCTATCCTCTATCCTATCCTATCCGCTATCCTATCCTATCCTCTATCCTATCCTATCCTCTATCCTATCCTATCATCTATCCTATTCTATCGTTTATCCTTTCCTATCCTCTATCCTATCCTATCCTCTATCGTATCCTATCCTCTATCCTATCCAATCCTATATCGTATCCTCTATCCTATCCTATCCTCTATCCTATCCTATCCACTATCCTATCCTATCCTCTATCCTATCCTATCCTCTATCCTATCCTATCCTCTATCCTATCCTGTCCTCTAAGATATCCGATCCGCTATCCTATCCTATCCTCTATCGTATCCTATCCTCTATCCTATCCTATCCTCTATCATATCCTATCCTCTATCCTATCCTATCCTCTATCCTATCCTATCCGCTATCCTATCCTATCCTCTATCCTATCCTATCCTCTATCCTATCCTATCATCTATCCTATTCTATCGTTTATCCTTTCCTATCCTCTATCCTATCCTATCCTCTATCGTATCCTATCCTCTATCCTATCCTATCCTCTATCCTATCCTATCCTCTATCCTATGCTATCCTCTATCCTATCCTATCCTCTATCCTATCCTATCCTCTATCCTATCCTATCCTCTAACATATCCTATCCGCTATCCTATCCTATCCTCCAGCCTATCCTATCCTCAACCTATCCTATCCTCTATCCTATCCTATCCTCTATCCTATCCTATCTCTATCCTACCCTATCCTCTACCCTATCCTATCCTCTATCCTATCCTATTCTCTATCCTATCCTATCCTCTATCCTATCCAATCCTATATCGTATCCTATCCTGTATCATATCCTATCCTCTACCCTATCCTATCCTCTATCCTATCCTATCCGCTATCCTATCCAATCCTATATCCTATTCTCTATCCTATCCTATCCTCTACCCTATCCTATCCTCTATCCTATCCTATTCTCTATCCTATCCTATCCTGTATCATATCCTATCCTCTATCCTATCCTATCCTCTATCATATCCTATCCTCTATCCTATCCTATCCTCTATCCTATCCTATCCGCTATCCTATCCAATCCTATATCCTATTCTCTAACCTATCCTATCCTCTATCCTATCCTATCCTCTATCCTATCCTATCCTCTATCCTATCCTATTCTCTATCCTATCCTATCCTCTATCCTATTCTATCCTCTATCCTATCCTATCCTCTATCCTATCCTATCCTCTATCATATCCTATCCTCTATCCTATCCTATCCTATCCTCTATCCTATTCTATCCTCTATCCTATCCAATCTTATATCCTATTCTCTATCCTATCCTATCCTCTATCCTATCCTATCCTCTATCCTATCCTATCCTCTATCCTATCCTATTCTCTATCCTATCCTATCCTCTATCCTATTCTATCCTCTATCCTATCCAATCCTATATCCTATTCTCTATCCTATCCTATCCTCTATCGTATCCTATCCTCTATCCTATCCTATCCTCTACCTTATCCTATCCTCTATCCTATCCTATCCTCTATCCTATCCTATCCTCTACCGTATATTATCCTCTATCCTATCCTATCCTCTATCCTATCCTATCCTCTACCCTATCCTATCCTCTATCCTATCCTATCCTCTATCCTATCCAATCCTATATCGTATCCTCTATCCTATCCTATCCTCTATCGTATCCTATCCTCTATCCTATCCAATCCACTATCCTATCCTATCCTCTATCCTATCCTATCCTCTATCCTATCCTATCCTCTATCCTATCCTATCCTCTATCCTATCCTATCCTCTATCCTATCCTATCATCTATCCTATTCTATCGTTTATCCTTTCCAATCCTCTATCCTATCCTATCCTCTATCCTATCCTATCCTCTATCATATCCTATCCTCTATCCTATTCTATCCTCTATCCTATCCAATCCTATATCCTATTCTCTATCCTATCCTATCCTCTATCCTATCCTATCCTCTATCCTATCATATCCTCTATCCTATCCTATCCTCTATCCTACCCTATCCACTATCCTATCGTACCCTCAATCCTATCCTATCCTCTATCCTATCCTATCCTCTATCCTATCCTATTCTCTATCCTATCCTATCCTCTATCCTATCCTATCCTCTATCCTATCCTATCCTCTATCCTATCCTATCCTCTATCCTATCCTATCCTCTATCCTATCCTATCCTCTAACATATCCTATCCGCTATCCTATCCTATCCTCCAGCCTATCCTATCCTCAACCTATCCTATCCTCTATCCTATCCTATCCTCTATCCTATCCTATCTCTATCCTACCCTATCCTCTATCCTATCCTATCCTCTAACATATCCTATCCGCTATACTATCCTATCCTCTATCCTATTCTATCCTCTATCCTATCCAATCCTATATCCTATTCTCTATCCTATCCTATCCTCTATCCTATTCTATCCTCAATCCTACCAATCCTATATCCTATTCTCTATCCTATCCTATCCTCTATCGTATCCTATCCTCTATCCTATCCAATCCTATATCGTATCCTCTATCCTATCCTATCCTCTATCCTATCCTATCCACTATCCTATCCTATCCTCTATCCTATCCTATCCTCTATCCTATCCTATCCTCTATCATATCCTATCCTCTATCCTATCCTATCCTATCCTCTATCCTATTCTATCCTCTATCCTATCCAATCTTATATCCTATTCTCTATCCTATCCTATCCTCTATCCTATCCTATCCTCTATCCTATCCTATCCTCTATCGTATCCTATCCTCTATCCTATCCTATCCTCTACCTTATCCTATCCTCTATCCTATCCTATTCTCTATCCTATCCTATCCTGTATCATATCCTATCCTCTATCCTATCCTATCATCTATCCTATCCTCTATTCTATCCAATCCTATCTCCTGTCCTCTATCATATCCTATCCTCTATCCTATCCTATCCTCTATCCTATCCTCCATTCTATCCAATCCTATGTCCTATCCTCTATCATATCCTATCCTCTATCCTATCCTATCCTCTATCCTATCCTATCCGCTATCCTATCCAATCCTATATCCTATTCTCTATCCTCTAACATATCCTATCCGCTATCCTATCCTATCCTCTATCCTATTTTATCCTCTATCCTATCCTCTATCCTATCCTCTATCCTATCCTATCCCCTATCCTATCCTATCCTCTATCCTATCCTATCCTCTATCCTATCCTATCCTCTATACTATTCTATCATCTATCCTATCCAATCCTATATCCTATTTTCTATCCTATCCAATCCTATATCCTATTCTCCATCCTATCCTATCCTCTATCCTATCCTATCCTCTATCCTATCCTATCCTATCCTCTATCCTATCCTATCCTCTATCATATCCTATCCTCTATCCTATCCTATCCTCTATCCTATCCTATCCGCTATCCTATCCAATCCTATATCCTATTCTCTATCCTATCCTATCCTCTATCCTATCCTATCCTCTATCCTATCCTATTCTCTATCCTATCCTATCCTCTATCCTATCCTATCCTCTATCCTATCCTCTCCTCTATCCTATCCTATCCTCTATCCTATCCTATCCTCTACCGTATATTATCCTCTATCCTATCCTATCCTCTATCCTATCCTATCCTCTACCCTATCCTATCCTCTATCCTATCCTATCCTCTATCCTATCCAATCCTATATCGTATCCTCTATCCTATCCTATCCTCTATCGTATCCTATCCTCTATCCTATCCAATCCACTATCCTATCCTATCCTCTATCCTATCCTATCCTCTATCCTATCCTATCCTCTATCCTATCCTATCCTCTATCCTATCCTATCATCTATCCTATTCTATCGTTTATCCTTTCCAATCCTCTATCCTATCCTATCCTCTATCGTATCCTATCCTCTATCCTATCCAATCCTCTATCCTATCCTCTATCCTATCCTCCATCCTATCCTATCCACTATTCTATCCTATCCTCTATCCTATCCTATCCTGTATCATATCATATCCTCTATCCTATCCTATCCTCTATCCTATCCTATCCACTATCCTATCCTACCCTCAATCCTATCCTATCCTCTATTCTATCCTATCCTCTATCCTATCCTATTCTCTATCCTATCCTATCATCTATCCTATCCTATCCTCTATCCTATCCTATCCTCTATCCTATCCTATCCTCTATCCTATCCTATCCTCTATCCTATCCTATCCTCTATCATATCCTATCCTCTATCCTATTCTATCCTCTATCCTATCCAATCCTATATCCTATTCTCTATCCTATCCTATCCTCTATCCTATCCTATCCTCTATCCTATCATATCCTCTATCCTATCCTATCCTCTATCCTACCCTATCCACTATCCTATCGTACCCTCAATCCTATCCTATCCTCTATCCTATCCTATCCTCTATCCTATCCTATCCTCTAACATATCCTATCCGCTATCCTATCCTATCCTCCAGCCTATCCTATCCTCAACCTATCCTATCCTCTATCCTATCCTATCCTCTATCCTATCCTATCTCTATCCTACCCTATCCTCTATAATATCCTATCCTCTAACATATCCTATCCGCTATACTATCCTATCCTCTATCCTATTCTATCCTCTATCCTATCCAATCCTATATCCTATTCTCTATCCTATCCTATCCTCTATCCTATTCTATCCTCAATCCTACCAATCCTATATCCTATTCTCTATCCTATCCTATCCTCTATCGTATCCTATCCTCTATCCTATCCAATCCTATATCGTATCCTCTATCCTATCCTATCCTCTATCCTATCCTATCCACTATCCTATCCTATCCTCTATCCTATCCTATCCTCTATCCTATCCTAT
Organism: Halictus rubicundus; assembly: GCF_050948215.1. Taxonomy (NCBI): domain Eukaryota; kingdom Metazoa; phylum Arthropoda; class Insecta; order Hymenoptera; family Halictidae; genus Halictus; species Halictus rubicundus. Next base: position 781,451 of record NW_027488581.1, on the reverse strand, counting down.
CCTCTATCCTATCCTGTGCTCTAAGATATCCGATCCGCTATCCTATCCTATCCTCTATCGTATCCTATCCTCTATCCTATCCTATCCTCTATCATATCCTATCCTCTATCCTATCCTATCCTCTATCCTATCCTATCCGCTATCCTATCCTCTATCCTATCCTATCCTCTATCATATCCTATCCTCTATCCTATCCTATTCTCTATCCTATCCTATCCGCTATCCTATCCAATCCTATATCCTATTCTCTATCCTATCCTATCCTCTATCCTATCCTATCCTCTATCGTATCCTATCTTCTATCCTATCCAATCCACTATCCTATCCTATCCTCTATCCTATCCTATCCTCTATCCTATCCTATCCTCTATCCTATCCTATCCTCTGTCCTATCCTATCATCTATCCTATTCTATCGTTTATCCTTTCCTATCCTCTATCCTATCCTATCCTCTATCGTATCCTATCCTCTATCCTATCCTATCCTCTATCCTATCCTATCCTCTATCCTATCCTATCCTCTATCCTATCCTATCCTCTATCCTATCCTATCCTCTATCCTATCCTATCCTCTAACATATCCTATCCGCTATCCTATCCTATCCTCCAGCCTATCCTATCCTCAACCTATCCTATCCTCTATCCTATCCTATCCTCTATCCTATCCTATCTCTATCCTACCCTATCCTCTATCCTATCCTATCCTCTAACATATCCTATCCTCTATCCTATCCTATCCTCTATCCTATTCTATCCTCTATCCTATCCTATCCTCTATCCTATCTTATCCTCTAAGATATCCGATCCGCTATCCTATCCTATCCTCTAACGTATCCTATCCTCTATCCTATCCTATCCTCTATTATATCCTATCCTCTATCCTATTCTATCCTCAATCCTACCAATCCTATATCCTATTCTCTATCCTATCCTATCCTCTATCGTATCCTATCCTCTATCCTATCCAATCCTATATCGTATCCTCTATCCTATCCTATCCTCTATCCTATCCTATCCACTATCCTATCCTATCCTCTATCCTATCCTATCCTCTATCCTATCCTATCCTCTATCATATCCTATCCTCTATCCTATCCTATCCTATCCTCTATCCTATTCTATCCTCTATCCTATCCAATCTTATATCCTATTCTCTATCCTATCCTATCCTCTATCCTATCCTATCCTCTATCCTATCCTATCCTCTATCGTATCCTATCCTCTATCCTATCCTATCCTCTACCTTATCCTATCCTCTATCCTATCCTATTCTCTATCCTATCCTATCCTGTATCATATCCTATCCTCTATCCTATCCTATCATCTATCCTATCCTCTATTCTATCCAATCCTATCTCCTGTCCTCTATCATATCCTATCCTCTATCCTATCCTATCCTCTATCCTATCCTCCATTCTATCCAATCCTATGTCCTATCCTCTATCATATCCTATCCTCTATCCTATCCTATCCTCTATCCTATCCTATCCGCTATCCTATCCAATCCTATATCCTATTCTCTATCCTCTAACATATCCTATCCGCTATCCTATCCTATCCTCTATCCTATTTTATCCTCTATCCTATCCTCTATCCTATCCTCTATCCTATCCTATCCTCTATACTATTCTATCATCTATCCTATCCAATCCTATATCCTATTTTCTATCCTATCCAATCCTATATCCTATTCTCCATCCTATCCTATCCTCTATCCTATCCTATCCTCTATCCTATCCTATCCTATCCTCTATCCTATCCTATCCTCTATCATATCCTATCCTCTATCCTATCCTATCCTCTATCCTATCCTATCCGCTATCCTATCCAATCCTATATCCTATTCTCTATCCTATCCTATCCTCTATCCTATCCTATCCTCTATCCTATCCTATTCTCTATCCTATCCTATCCTCTATCCTATCCTATCCTCTATCCTATCCTCTCCTCTATCCTATCCTATCCTCTATCCTATCCTATCCTCTACCGTATATTATCCTCTATCCTATCCTATCCTCTATCCTATCCTATCCTCTACCCTATCCTATCCTCTATCCTATCCTATCCTCTATCCTATCCAATCCTATATCGTATCCTCTATCCTATCCTATCCTCTATCGTATCCTATCCTCTATCCTATCCAATCCACTATCCTATCCTATCCTCTATCCTATCCTATCCTCTATCCTATCCTATCCTCTATCCTATCCTATCCTCTATCCTATCCTATCATCTATCCTATTCTATCGTTTATCCTTTCCAATCCTCTATCCTATCCTATCCTCTATCGTATCCTATCCTCTATCCTATCCAATCCTCTATCCTATCCTCTATCCTATCCTCCATCCTATCCTATCCACTATTCTATCCTATCCTCTATCCTATCCTATCCTGTATCATATCATATCCTCTATCCTATCCTATCCTCTTTCCTATCCTATCCACTATCCGATCCTACCCTCAATCCTATCCTATCCTCTATTCTATCCTATCCTCTATCCTATCCTATTCTCTATCCTATCCTATCATCTATCCTATCCTATCCTCTATCCTATCCTATCCTCTATCCTATCCTATCCTCTATCCTATCCTATCCTCTATCCTATCCTATCCTCTATCATATCCTATCCTCTATCCTATTCTATCCTCTATCCTATCCAATCCTATATCCTATTCTCTATCCTATCCTATCCTCTATCCTATCCTATCCTCTATCCTATCATATCCTCTATCCTATCCTATCCTCTATCCTACCCTATCCACTATCCTATCGTACCCTCAATCCTATCCTATCCTCTATCCTATCCTATCCTCTATCCTATCCTATCCTCTAACATATCCTATCCGCTATCCTATCCTATCCTCCAGCCTATCCTATCCTCAACCTATCCTATCCTCTATCCTATCCTATCCTCTATCCTATCCTATCTCTATCCTACCCTATCCTCTATCCTATCCTATCCTCTAACATATCCTATCCGCTATACTATCCTATCCTCTATCCTATTCTATCCTCTATCCTATCCAATCCTATATCCTATTCTCTATCCTATCCTATCCTCTATCCTATTCTATCCTCAATCCTACCAATCCTATATCCTATTCTCTATCCTATCCTATCCTCTATCGTATCCTATCCTCTATCCTATCCAATCCTATATCGTATCCTCTATCCTATCCTATCCTCTATCCTATCCTATCCACTATCCTATCCTATCCTCTATCCTATCCTATCCTCTATCCTATCCTATCCTCTATCCTATCCTGTGCTCTAAGATATCCGATCCGCTATCCTATCCTATCCTCTATCGTATCCTATCCTCTATCCTATCCTATCCTCTATCATATCCTATCCTCTATCCTATCCTATCCTCTATCCTATCCTATCCGCTATCCTATCCTCTATCCTATCCTATCCTCTATCATATCCTATCCTCTATCCTATCCTATTCTCTATCCTATCCTATCCGCTATCCTATCCAATCCTATATCCTATTCTCTATCCTATCCTATCCTCTATCCTATCCTATCCTCTATCGTATCCTATCTTCTATCCTATCCAATCCACTATCCTATCCTATCCTCTATCCTATCCTATCCTCTATCCTATCCTATCCTCTATCCTATCCTATCCTCTATCCTATCCTATCATCTATCCTATTCTATCGTTTATCCTTTCCTATCCTCTATCCTATCCTATCCTCTATCGTATCCTATCCTCTATCCTATCCTATCCTCTATCCTATCCTATCCTCTATCCTATCCTATCCTCTATCCTATCCTATCCTCTATCCTATCCTATCCTCTATCCTATCCTATCCTCTAACATATCCTATCCGCTATCCTATCCTATCCTCCAGCCTATCCTATCCTCAACCTATCCTATCCTCTATCCTATCCTATCCTCTATCCTATCCTATCTCTATCCTACCCTATCCTCTATCCTATCCTATCCTCTAACATATCCTATCCTCTATCCTATCCTATCCTCTATCCTATTCTATCCTCTATCCTATCCTATCCTCTATCCTATCTTATCCTCTAAGATATCCGATCCGCTATCCTATCCTATCCTCTAACGTATCCTATCCTCTATCCTATCCTATCCTCTATTATATCCTATCCTCTATCCTATCCTATCCTCTATCCTATCCTATCCGCTATCCTATCCAATCCTATATCCTATTCTCTATCCTATCCTATCCTCTATCGTATCCTATCCTCTATCCTATCCTATCCTCTATCCTATCCTATCCTCTATCCTATCCTATCCTCTGCCCTATCCTATCTTCTAACATATCCGATCCGCTATCCTATCCTATCCTCTACCGTATCCTATCCTCTATCCTATCCTATCCTCTATCATATCCTATCCTCTATCCTATCCTATTCTCTATCCTATCCTATCCGCTATCCTATCCAATCCTATATCCTATTCTCTATCCTATCCTATCCTCTATCGTATCCTATCCTCTATCCTATCCTATCCTCTATCCTATCCTATCCTCTATCCTATCCTATCCTCTATCATATCCTATCCTCTATCCTATCCTATCCTCTATCCTATCCTATCGTTTATCCTTTCCTATCCTCTATCCTATCCTATCCTCTATCGTATCCTATCCTCTATCCTATCCTATCCTCTATCCTATCCTCTATCCTATCCTCTATCCTATCCTCTATCCTATCCTATCCACTATTCTATCCTATCCTCTATCCTATCCTATCCTCTATCCTATCATATCCTCTATCCTATCCTATCCTCTATCCTATCCTATCCACTATCCTATCGTACCCTCAATCCTATCCTATCTTCTATCCTATCCTATCCTCTATCCTATCCTATTCTCTATCCTATCCTATCCTCTATCCTATCCTATCCTCTATCCTATCCTATCCTCTATCCTATCCTATCCTATTCTCTATCCTATCCTATCCTCTATCCTATCCTATCCTCTATCCTATCCTATACTCTATCCTATCCTATCCTCTATCCTATCCAATCCTCTATCGTGTTCGCTATCCTATCCTATCCTCTACCGTATCCTATCCTCTATCCTACCCAATTTTTTTTTTTTTTTTTTTTTTTTTTTTTTTTTTTTTTTCCGAGGAGGTAATCACTATTACGGATACCCGACCCCTCCCGGGGGGGAGTGGGCCGGGTTATGTGGGACTCCTCGGCTGGTGGGTGCAATGCCGAGTATACCCACTAACTCCTCCCCGTCCGTCCCTAGGCTCCTGGGGGCACCCGTGGTCCGCGCGCGCATGTCTATCCGGTGTGCCCCCGCCTTAGCATTCCTCCCTGGGTGGGGGACGCGGCCTCCACCCTATCCTACTCTATCCGAAGGCGCCACGCAACGGACGACGTGAAGCCTTCCCCCCCATTTAGGCCGCCCGATGGACGTCCGGGCCCCCGCCCAAGACGTCCGACGGCCTCCGGGGACGCCATTGGCAACCGAGTATAAGGAGACCGTCGGTCCCCCGCCTCGAGATCACCAAGGGCGCCCCCGCCCGCGTTAAGGACGCCGCAACGGAGGCACGCCCCCGGGGCGTGCCCTGCGTCTCCTTCTCCCACCCCTTCGGCCGGGATCGTGATTTCGCTCACGACCCCGTTCCGCAGCCTCCTTCTGCAGCATTACCTGCTCACAGAAGGAGGCGAACCCTCTCCACGCCCCCTCGCCGCCCGCTGCCGCCGAGACGACAGCCGGAAGCGAGAGGTCATGGCCCACTGCGCGCCGCAGAGCACGGCGCTCACCCGCCCACGCTGGACACTCCTCCAGAGTGTGCTGCGCCGTGTCCCGCGACTCGCCGCAGTGGTGACACGCCTCCTCGGCCTCCCGCCCGATGCGACACAGGTACACACCGAAGCAGCCGTGCCCGGTCATCACCTGCGTCACTCGGTAGGAGACCCTATGCCCCATCCATCCCCTGTTCCACCGGTCGAACACGGGGAGGATGGCCCGAACGGCCCGCCTCCCTCCTTCCTCCGTCCCGTGAAGGCTTTCGCGCCATTCCCGGGCGGCGGCCCGCCGAGCGCGGCCCCTGTACTCCGCCACATCGAGCGCCACCCGATCCGGAGCCATCCCCCTCCGCTGGAGGTCCCTGGCGTACCCGTGTACGTCCGACAACACGCGGGCCTCCAGCTCGAGGGGGATAAGCCCCGACATCACCATCGCCGTCGCGTAAGAGATGGTGCGATACCCCCGCACGATGCCAATGGCCAGCCTGCGCTCGATTCGGCGCAGCAGTGCTCGCACACCGCTACGCCCCCCGGCCAAGACATCGTACGCCCACACAGGGGCTCCGTACAGGACTAAAACCCGCACCACCACCGCGAACAGGCGACGCACCCGTCCACAGGGTCCCCCGAGATTCGGGAGAAGACGACCGAGCGCAGCGGTCGCCCTCTCCGCCCGGGGCACTAGCGACTCGATGTGGCGGCAGAAACGCCACAGGCCGTCGAGCTCGAGTCCCAGGTACCGCATCTGGAACCCGACCTCGACCGCTCCCCCCCCACGGCGATCCAGCACTGGGGAGGCGCCGCCAGCCGGGCCCGGTGGTAAAACCACATGGCCCTGGTCTTAGCGACGGACACCTCTAGGCCCAGAGACCGGATCGCGCGTACCGCGCGCCACGCGCCGCGCTCCGCCAGGCAGACGGCCTCCTTCGTATACCTCCCGGTGGCAAGCACCAACGTGTCATCGGCGTAACACGTTAGGCTGACACCGGGAGGCATCCCCTCCCGCAGGACGCTGTCGTACGCGAGGCTCCACAGCAACGGGCCCAACACCGAGCCCTGTGGAACCCCCCGCACGACGCTCCTGCGAATCATCCCGTACCGGCCAGGATATTCTATGCTCCTGTCGGAGAGATAGTCCCCGATCACCCTCCTAAGGTACGGAGGCACCTGGTGGAAGACCAGGGCCTCCGAAATTCTATCCCAGGGGACGGTGTTGAACGCGTTGGCGATATCCAAGGAGATCGCCAACGCAACACCGCCCCCCTCCGTACAGGCCTCCGAGAGAGCCCTCACCCGCCGAATTGCGTCGACGGTGGAGAGACCCCCCCGGAAGCCGAACTGCGCCTCGCTCAGATCGGGGACTCCTCCCCCCGACAGGTGCCGGACGAGGCGTCCAACGAGAACGCGCTCGAACAACTTCCCCGCCTCGTCCAGCAAGCAAATTGGCCGGTACCCGGAGGGCGAGTCCCGGGACTTGCCCGCCTTTGGAAGGAGGACCAGCCTGCCCGACTTCCATAGTGGGGGGAACACTCCCTCCCTCAGACAACTGTTGAACAGCCGCCTGAGTTCGGGAGCGAGCCCCCCCTCCAATGCCAAGACCAACGCGCGGCCCGACACCCCGTCAGGACCCGGGGCCTTGCGGCCCACCCGACGGGCCCTGGTCACCGCCTCCCCGAGCTCGCCGGCTGACACCTCCCACTCCGCGGACCAGGAGAGAGGCTCCTGGCCCGGATGGAGGCGGTGTCGCTGTCCCCCCTCACGCGGGAAGAGAGACGTCACCACCTCCTCGAGTAAGGGAGGGTCCATCGATTCCGTCAGTGGGGGGGCCCACGCGCGCAGCTTGCTCATTACAAGCTTATACGGGCGCCCCCACGGATCCGCGTCCACCGTGCCGACGAGCTCCGACCACGCGTCCGCCTTGGCCTTCGCGATGGCCCTCCGGAGAGTCCCGAGCGCGGCTCGGTACTCCCCGTGGAGCCTCGCCTCCTCGTCGTCGCGCCTCCTGCGCGCTCGGCCATACTGGCGCCGCGCGGCATTGCAGGCACGCCGAAGCTCTGCAATGCCCGCGGACCACCAGTATGCCGCCCTTCTATGGTCGGACCGGCTCCGGGGCACCGCGGTGTCGCACACCGCCGTCATCACCTCCCGGAGCCGCTCCGCCCCGCGCGCCGGTGCCCCCCCAGCCGGCTGGGGCCCCCCCCACGTTACCGCGGCGACAGCGGCCCGGAACAGGTCCTCGTCCGCCCTGCTCCACGCCCATCGCGGCCGTCGGTCCACCTGGCCGTGCCGGGAATCCCGCGCGTAGAGGGCGGCGGGCCACACGTCCATGACTATGGGCGTGTGGTCAGAGGCCAGCTCTAGTTCTTCCGCCACCCTCCATCCCGACACTCGGCGCACGGCCGACGGCGTCCCCCATGTCAGATCGACAATAGAGACACCCTGCGGCCGCACGCACGTCGGCGTGGATCCCCGGTTAATCAACCGGAGATCCAGGCCGGACGCCCAGGTTAACACCTCGCTTCCCCTAGTGGTCGTCCTGGGACTCCCCCACGATACCGCGTGGGCATTGAAGTCTCCCAGGACGAGAACCGGACGGGCGCTGCACCGCGCGATGCAGCTACTCAGCCCGCCCAGGAACCCCCGAAAATGATCGAGGCCACGGCTCGGCGAGATATAAACTCCGACGACCGCGATGTCCCCCCACCGCACCGCCACGAATCCCTCGCCTCTCTCCAGAAGGGAGATCGACGGGGACCCGCGGCGGCCCTCCGCCACTATGGCGACGGAGCCGGCCTCGTCCCCCACCCAGAAGGGGTGATCGGGAACGGAGTACGGCTCCGCCGCCACTGCCAACCCAGTCCCCCGCTCGCGCACGGCCTGGACAAACAAGTCCTGGGCCGCACGCGAGTGGTTGAGGTTCGCCTGCAGAACCGGAATAGGCCTGAAAACAGCCTACCCTGACATTTGCTCTGCAGGCTCCCCCCCCTGGGGGGACTGGGCCCCCGGTGTAGTCGGCCGCTGCTGCGCGGGTGCAGCCGCCGACTTTTCCCCTCTTCCCTTCACCGTCGCGCGACCCCTCCTCGGAGCCGGGGCACACGCTTTGGCCCCGAACCTGTGGTTCGAGGGCCTCCCCAGATCCGCGCAGAGCGGGCATCTGGGGGCAGCCCCACAGGCCGAGGCGCGGTGCTCGGTCGCACCGCACCGATAGCACCTCGCGCTCCTGTCGACCGTGCTTTTACAGGTCGACCGCGTGTGCCCCGTCTCCAAGCAGCGGAAGCACTGAAGGGGTCGCTCCCTCAGTGCCTCCACCCGCGCCGAGGACCAGCCGACCAGCAGCCGGCCCCCCGCCACCACCTTCCTGACGGCCGCGAGGGGGCCCTGGGCCCAACAGGAGCCCAGCACCCGCTCAGAGGCGGACCTCCGGATCTCTCCGACCCGGAACTCGGCCTCCGAGCACCCCCCCGCAGCCGCAAGTGCCGCCGCGACCTCCCTTGCGCTAACCGAGTCGTCCAGGCCAGCGACGCGCAACTCGCCTCGCTTGACGGCCTGGACGACTTTAACCCCAGTCCCTTGTAAGGCCTCAGAGACCCTCGTGGAGAGGGCCCGTGCCTTCTCTTGGCCCTCCGGGCCCTTTACCTCCAGGAGGATCCCCCCCGTCTTGGTCCTCCTGGGGAGCACCCCCGACTCAATCCCCAGCGCCTTGAGGTCTATTGCCTCTCTGGCCCTGGCGATCACTCCCGCGTAGGTGAGCTTACAGCTCTCGGGGATCGTGATCGCCACGGCCCCGGACTTGGGGGCGCGCCCCAGGGCAACAACCCTCCCACTTGACGGCTTCGCCGTGATCGCGCCGGCCCCCTTTCGCGTGCCGACCGCCGAACCCCCGGTCGCCGTCCTCCGTTTCGCCGAAGCAGCGGCCGCCGACTCGGCGGCGAGGGCTATGGCCGCCCTCTCCTCCGCCGCTGCCCGCCTCCTCTCCGCCTTCCTCGCGGACCTCGACTTCGCCACCGACCAGGAGGCTGGGTCGACCGGCGGCGGGATGTCCACGGGTGGCACCACCCCGGTGCTGGACACCACCACCGGCCCAGTCCTCCTGGTTTCGACCACCGCCGGCGGAGAAGCCACCGGCGGGGCATCGCGCGTCCCTCCCCCCCTGCCCTGGAGAGCCGGAACCATCCCGGCCAGGATTGCCCGGAAACGATTCTCCATTCTCGTTTCCAGCTCGGCATTCCTGGCCGCCACCATCGCGTCGACGCGGAGGAGAAGGGCTTGAGGGTCCAGTACCCCCGCCCCCTCCGCCGCCCGCGTCGCCGCTTCCGCCGCCGGTCCCGTCCCCGCGGTCCCGCCTGAGGAGGCGGAGGGTACCGCCCCAGGGGCCGTCTTTCCCGCGACCGCCCGCTTCTCCGCCCCCGCGACGCGAAGCCTCGCCCGGAGGTCCTGTACCTCCTTGGCGAGGGCCTCGGTCTGTTGGCGGAGACGGGCGACCTCCTGGCTATTGCCCCACGCCGTGCCAGTGTATGCCCGCTGCACCAGCGTAGTGCAATAGGCCCTGGCCAGCGCGGAGCAATCCCTGAGCTCCTTGGCAAAACTGCCCTTGAGGCCCCTGGAGACGGTGGAGACGCCCTCCACACGTCTCATCGCGTCCTCCACCTCCTCCGCCAGCTGCGCCGTCGGCAGCTTCCCCGCGGACTCCATTAGCTCCGCGATTTTGTGGAGCTGGCCCCTCTCGGCGCGGTCGCTGAGCACCTGCTCAGCACCCGCCCCCGAGGAGCCCTCCTCAGTGGTCCCCCCGACGACCCTCCCGCTGCGCGTCTGCAGCCCCCCTCCTGCCACGGACGGCTCCAGCCGGGGCCGCTTCCCCGTCGGAGCTCCGTCCGCCCCCCGCATCTCGGCTCCCGCGCGCGACACGCCCGCGTCCGAGTCTCCCGAAATCTGTGATGACGTTTCCGTCACCACAGCTTCGCTGGTAGTATTTACCTCCGAAGGGGCCCAGTGGTCCACCACCTTCGGCTCGCAGTCGTTGGATAACGACGCGCTGTGGCCTGCTCGCCCACCAACAGTCGCGCCGGTACTGGGGTATCCCTCCCCTGCACCGTAAACTAAACTCTTTTCCTTTGTGCCGTCCATGTCAATTTTGTGAAACACCCAGCCTTGCCCTGGTCCGTCACCGAAAATCCCGTCCCAACTCGGCAGTTTTTGCCCCTCCGTGCGAACCTTACCGGCAAGGGTGCCCCTACCAGGATCCGAAGATCCCGCCGGCATTGCCTCGCACATCGTCGAGGCTACTTCCTGCCGCGTACCCCCGCTCCGTTAGCCACCCACAGTCGTGAGTGCCCAGGGACCACCGCGAGGAGGTGGAGCGTGGAGGATTTTAGGAATATGACCGCCACCACTGTGGCATACCTAGCAGTGGATCCGAGTCACCACTGCCAAGCCCATATCCCCTAGGTCCCCATCCTCTATCCTACCCAATCCTCCATCCTATCCTATTCTCCACCCTATCCTATCCTCTATCGTATGCTATCGTCTATCCTAACCAATCCTCCATCCTATCCTATCCTCTATCCTATCCTATTCTCTATCCTATCCTATCCTGTATCCTATCCTACCCTCTATCGTATCCTATCCTCTATCCTATCCTATCCTCTATCCTATCCTATTCTCTATCCTATCCTATTATCTATCCTATCCTATCCTCTATCCTATCCTATCCTCTATCCTATTCTATCCTCTATCCTATTCTATCCTCTATCCTATCCAATCCTATATCCTATTCTCTATCCTATCCTATCCTCTATCGTATCCTATCCTCTATCCTATCCTATCCTCTACCCTATCCTATCCTCTATCCTATCCTATTCTCTATCCTATCCTATCCTGTATCATATCCTATCCTCTATCCTATCCTATCCTCTATCCTATCCTATCCTCTATCCTATCCTATCCTCTATCCTATCCTATCCTCTATCCTATCCTATCCTCTAACATATCCTATCCGCTATCCTATCCTATCCTCCAGCCTATCCTATCCTCAACCTATCCTATCCTCTATCCTATCCTATCCTCTATCCTATCCTATCTCTATCCTACCCTATCCTCTATCCTATCCTATCCTCTAACATATCCTATCCGCTATACTATCCTATCCTCTATCCTATTCTATCCTCTATCCTATCCAATCCTATATCCTATTCTCTATCCTATCCTATCCTCTATCCTATTCTATCCTCAATCCTACCAATCCTATATCCTATTCTCTATCCTATCCTATCCTCTATCGTATCCTATCCTCTATCCTATCCAATCCTATATCGTATCCTCTATCCTATCCTATCCTCTATCCTATCCTATCCACTATCCTATCCTATCCTCTATCCTATCCTATCCTCTATCCTATCCTATCCTCTATCCTATCCTGTGCTCTAAGATATCCGATCCGCTATCCTATCCTATCCTCTATCGTATCCTATCCTCTATCCTATCCTATCCTCTATCATATCCTATCCTCTATCCTATCCTATCCTCTATCCTATCCTATCCGCTATCCTATCCTCTATCCTATCCTATCCTCTATCATATCCTATCCTCTATCCTATCCTATTCTCTATCCTATCCTATCCGCTATCCTATCCAATCCTATATCCTATTCTCTATCCTATCCTATCCTCTATCCTATCCTATCCTCTATCGTATCCTATCTTCTATCCTATCCAATCCACTATCCTATCCTATCCTCTATCCTATCCTATCCTCTATCCTATCCTATCCTCTATCCTATCCTATCCTCTATCCTATCCTATCATCTATCCTATTCTATCGTTTATCCTTTCCTATCCTCTATCCTATCCTATCCTCTATCGTATCCTATCCTCTATCCTATCCTATCCTCTATCCTATCCTATCCTCTATCCTATCCTATCCTCTATCCTATCCTATCCTCTATCCTATCCTATCCTCTATCCTATCCTATCCTCTAACATATCCTATCCGCTATCCTATCCTATCCTCCAGCCTATCCTATCCTCAACCTATCCTATCCTCTATCCTATCCTATCCTCTATCCTATCCTATCTCTATCCTACCCTATCCTCTATCCTATCCTATCCTCTAACATATCCTATCCTCTATCCTATCCTATCCTCTATCCTATTCTATCCTCTATCCTATCCTATCCTCTATCCTATCTTATCCTCTAAGATATCCGATCCGCTATCCTATCCTATCCTCTAACGTATCCTATCCTCTATCCTATCCTATCCTCTATTATATCCTATCCTCTATCCTATCCTATCCTCTATCCTATCCTATCCGCTATCCTATCCAATCCTATATCCTATTCTCTATCCTATCCTATCCTCTATCGTATCCTATCCTCTATCCTATCCTATCCTCTATCCTATCCTATCCTCTATCCTATCCTATCCTCTGCCCTATCCTATCTTCTAACATATCCGATCCGCTATCCTATCCTATCCTCTACCGTATCCTATCCTCTATCCTATCCTATCCTCTATCATATCCTATCCTCTATCCTATCCTATTCTCTATCCTATCCTATCCGCTATCCTATCCAATCCTATATCCTATTCTCTATCCTATCCTATCCTCTATCGTATCCTATCCTCTATCCTATCCTATCCTCTATCCTATCCTATCCTCTATCCTATCCTATCCTCTATCATATCCTATCCTCTATCCTATCCTATCCTCTATCCTATCCTATCGTTTATCCTTTCCTATCCTCTATCCTATCCTATCCTCTATCGTATCCTATCCTCTATCCTATCCTATCCTCTATCCTATCCTCTATCCTATCCTCTATCCTATCCTCTATCCTATCCTATCTTCTATCCTATCCTATCCTCTATCCTATCCTATTCTCTATCCTATCCTATCCTCTATCCTATCCTATCCTCTATCCTATCCTATCCTCTATCCTATCCTATCCTATTCTCTATCCTATCCTATCCTCTATCCTATCCTATCCTCTATCCTATCCTATACTCTATCCTATCCTATCCTCTATCCTATCCAATCCTCTATCGTGTTCGCTATCCTATCCTATCCTCTACCGTATCCTATCCTCTATCCTACCCAATCCTCCATCCTATCCTATTCTCCACCCTATCCTATCCTCTATCGTATGCTATCGTCTATCCTAACCAATCCTCCATCCTATCCTATCCTCTATCCTATCCTATTCTCTATCCTATCCTATCCTGTATCCTATCCTACCCTCTATCGTATCCTATCCTCTATCCTATCCTATCCTCTATCCTATCCTATTCTCTATCCTATCCTATTATCTATCCTATCCTATCCTCTATCCTATCCTATCCTCTATCCTATTCTATCCTCTATCCTATTCTATCCTCTATCCTATCCAATCCTATATCCTATTCTCTATCCTATCCTATCCTCTATCGTATCCTATCCTCTATCCTATCCTATCCTCTACCCTATCCTATCCTCTATCCTATCCTATTCTCTATCCTATCCTATCCTGTATCATATCCTATCCTCTATCCTATCCTATCATCTATCCTATCCTCTATTCTATCCAATCCTATATCCTGTCCTCTATCATATCCTATCCTCTATCCTATCCTATCCTCTATCCTATCCTCCATTCTATCCAATCCTATATCCTATCCTCTATCATATCCTATCCTCTATCCTATCCTATCCACTATCCTATCCTATCCTCTACCCTATCCTATCCTCTATCCTATCCTATTCTCTATCCTATCCTATCCTGTATCATATCCTATCCTCTATCCTATCCAATCCACTATCCTATCCTATCCTCTATCCTATCCTATCCTCTATCCTATCCTATCCACTATCCTATTCTATCCTCTATCTTATCCTATCCTCTATCCTATCCTATCCTCTATCCTATCCTATCCTCTATCGTATCCTATCCTCTATCCTATCCAATCCTCTATCCTATCCTCTATCCTATCCTCCATCCTATCCTATCCACTATTCTATCCTATCCTCTATCCTATCCTATCCTGTATCATATCATATCCTCTATCCTATCCTATCCTCTATCCTATCCTATCCACTATCCTATCCTACCCTCAATCCTATCCTATCCTCTATTCTATCCTATCCTCTATCCTATCCTATTCTCTATCCTATCCTATCATCTATCCTATCCTATCCTCTATCCTATCCTATCCTCTATCCTATCCTATCCTCTATCCTATCCTATCCTCTATCCTATCCTATCCTCTATCATATCCTATCCTCTATCCTATTCTATCCTCTATCCTATCCAATCCTATATCCTATTCTCTATCCTATCCTATCCTCTATCCTATCCTATCCTCTATCCTATCATATCCTCTATCGTATCCTATCCTCTATCCTACCCTATCCACTATCCTATCGTACCCTCAATCCTATCCTATCCTCTATCCTATCCTATCCTCTATCCTATCCTATCCTCTAACATATCCTATCCGCTATCCTATCCTATCCTCCAGCCTATCCTATCCTCAACCTATCCTATCCTCTATCCTATCCTATCCTCTATCCTATCCTATCTCTATCCTACCCTATCCTCTATCCTATCCTATCCTCTAACATATCCTATCCGCTATACTATCCTATCCTCTATCCTATTCTATCCTCTATCCTATCCAATCCTATATCCTATTCTCTATCCTATCCTATCCTCTATCCTATTCTATCCTCAATCCTACCAATCCTATATCCTATTCTCTATCCTATCCTATCCTCTATCGTATCCTATCCTCTATCCTATCCAATCCTATATCGTATCCTCTATCCTATCCTATCCTCTATCCTATCCTATCCACTATCCTATCCTATCCTCTATCCTATCCTATCCTCTATCCTATCCTATCCTCTATCCTATCCTGTGCTCTAAGATATCCGATCCGCTATCCTATCCTATCCTCTATCGTATCCTATCCTCTATCCTATCCTATCCTCTATCATATCCTATCCTCTATCCTATCCTATCCTCTATCCTATCCTATCCGCTATCCTATCCTCTATCCTATCCTATCCTCTATCATATCCTATCCTCTATCCTATCCTATTCTCTATCCTATCCTATCCGCTATCCTATCCAATCCTATATCCTATTCTCTATCCTATCCTATCCTCTATCCTATCCTATCCTCTATCGTATCCTATCTTCTATCCTATCCAATCCACTATCCTATCCTATCCTCTATCCTATCCTATCCTCTATCCTATCCTATCCTCTATCCTATCCTATCCTCTATCCTATCCTATCATCTATCCTATTCTATCGTTTATCCTTTCCTATCCTCTATCCTATCCTATCCTCTATCGTATCCTATCCTCTATCCTATCCTATCCTCTATCCTATCCTATCCTCTATCCTATCCTATCCTCTATCCTATCCTATCCTCTATCCTATCCTATCCTCTATCCTATCCTATCCTCTAACATATCCTATCCGCTATCCTATCCTATCCTCCAGCCTATCCTATCCTCAACCTATCCTATCCTCTATCCTATCCTATCCTCTATCCTATCCTATCTCTATCCTACCCTATCCTCTATCCTATCCTATCCTCTAACATATCCTATCCTCTATCCTATCCTATCCTCTATCCTATTCTATCCTCTATCCTATCCTATCCTCTATCCTATCTTATCCTCTAAGATATCCGATCCGCTATCCTATCCTATCCTCTAACGTATCCTATCCTCTATCCTATCCTATCCTCTATTATATCCTATCCTCTATCCTATCCTATCCTCTATCCTATCCTATCCGCTATCCTATCCAATCCTATATCCTATCCTCTATCCTATCCTATCCTCTATCGTATCCTATCCTCTATCCTATCCTATCCTCTATCCTATCCTATCCTCTATCCTATCCTATCCTCTGCCCTATCCTATCTTCTAACATATCCGATCCGCTATCCTATCCTATCCTCTACCGTATCCTATCCTCTATCCTATCCTATCCTCTATCATATCCTATCCTCTATCCTATCCTATTCTCTATCCTATCCTATCCGCTATCCTATCCAATCCTATATCCTATTCTCTATCCTATCCTATCCTCTATCGTATCCTATCCTCTATCCTATCCTATCCTCTATCCTATCCTATCCTCTATCCTATCCTATCCTCTATCATATCCTATCCTCTATCCTATCCTATCCTCTATCCTATCCTATCGTTTATCCTTTCCTATCCTCTATCCTATCCTATCCTCTATCGTATCCTATCCTCTATCCTATCCTATCCTCTATCCTATCCTCTATCCTATCCTCTATCCTATCCTCTATCCTATCCTATCCACTATTCTATCCTATCCTCTATCCTATCCTATCCTCTATCCTATCATATCCTCTATCCTATCCTATCCTCTATCCTATCCTATCCACTATCCTATCGTACCCTCAATCCTATCCTATCTTCTATCCTATCCTATCCTCTATCCTATCCTATTCTCTATCCTATCCTATCCTCTATCCTATCCTATCCTCTATCCTATCCTATCCTCTATCCTATCCTATCCTATTCTCTATCCTATCCTATCCTCTATCCTATCCTATCCTCTATCCTATCCTATACTCTATCCTATCCTATCCTCTATCCTATCCAATCCTCTATCGTGTTCGCTATCCTATCCTATCCTCTACCGTATCCTATCCTCTATCCTACCCAATCCTCCATCCTATCCTATTCTCCACCCTATCCTATCCTCTATCGTATGCTATCGTCTATCCTAACCAATCCTCCATCCTATCCTATCCTCTATCCTATCCTATTCTCTATCCTATCCTATCCTGTATCCTATCCTACCCTCTATCGTATCCTATCCTCTATCCTATCCTATCCTCTATCCTATCCTATTCTCTATCCTATCCTATTATCTATCCTATCCTATCCTCTATCCTATCCTATCCTCTATCCTATTCTATCCTCTATCCTATTCTATCCTCTATCCTATCCAATCCTATATCCTATTCTCTATCCTATCCTATCCTCTATCGTATCCTATCCTCTATCCTATCCTATCCTCTACCCTATCCTATCCTCTATCCTATCCTATTCTCTATCCTATCCTATCCTGTATCATATCCTATCCTCTATCCTATCCTATCCTCTATCCTATCCTATCCTCTATCCTATCCTATCCTCTATCCTATCCTATCCTCTATCCTATCCTATCCTCTATCCTATCCTATCCTCTAACATATCCTATCCGCTATCCTATCCTATCCTCCAGCCTATCCTATCCTCAACCTATCCTATCCTCTATCCTATCCTATCCTCTATCCTATCCTATCTCTATCCTACCCTATCCTCTATCCTATCCTATCCTCTAACATATCCTATCCGCTATACTATCCTATCCTCTATCCTATTCTATCCTCTATCCTATCCAATCCTATATCCTATTCTCTATCCTATCCTATCCTCTATCCTATTCTATCCTCAATCCTACCAATCCTATATCCTATTCTCTATCCTATCCTATCCTCTATCGTATCCTATCCTCTATCCTATCCAATCCTATATCGTATCCTCTATCCTATCCTATCCTCTATCCTATCCTATCCACTATCCTATCCTATCCTCTATCCTATCCTATCCTCTATCCTATCCTATCCTCTATCCTATCCTATCCTCTATCCTATCCTGTGCTCTAAGATATCCGATCCGCTATCCTATCCTATCCTCTATCGTATCCTATCCTCTATCCTATCCTATCCTCTATCATATCCTATCCTCTATCCTATCCTATCCTCTATCCTATCCTATCCGCTATCCTATCCTCTATCCTATCCTATCCTCTATCATATCCTATCCTCTATCCTATCCTATTCTCTATCCTATCCTATCCGCTATCCTATCCAATCCTATATCCTATTCTCTATCCTATCCTATCCTCTATCCTATCCTATCCTCTATCGTATCCTATCTTCTATCCTATCCAATCCACTATCCTATCCTATCCTCTATCCTATCCTATCCTCTATCCTATCCTATCCTCTATCCTATCCAATCCTATATCCTATTCTCTATCCTATCCTATCCTCTATCCTATTCTATCCTCAATCCTACCAATCCTATATCCTATTCTCTATCCTATCCTATCCTCTATCGTATCCTATCCTCTATCCTATCCAATCCTATATCGTATCCTCTATCCTATCCTATCCTCTATCCTATCCTATCCACTATCCTATCCTATCCTCTATCCTATCCTATCCTCTATCCTATCCTATCCTCTATCCTATCCTGTGCTCTAAGATATCCGATCCGCTATCCTATCCTATCCTCTATCGTATCCTATCCTCTATCCTATCCTATCCTCTATCATATCCTATCCTCTATCCTATCCTATCCTCTATCCTATCCTATCCGCTATCCTATCCTCTATCCTATCCTATCCTCTATCATATCCTATCCTCTATCCTATCCTATTCTCTATCCTATCCTATCCGCTATCCTATCCAATCCTATATCCTATTCTCTATCCTATCCTATCCTCTATCCTATCCTATCCTCTATCGTATCCTATCTTCTATCCTATCCAATCCACTATCCTATCCTATCCTCTATCCTATCCTATCCTCTATCCTATCCTATCCTCTATCCTATCCTATCCTCTATCCTATCCTATCATCTATCCTATTCTATCGTTTATCCTTTCCTATCCTCTATCCTATCCTATCCTCTATCGTATCCTATCCTCTATCCTATCCTATCCTCTATCCTATCCTATCCTCTATCCTATCCTATCCTCTATCCTATCCTATCCTCTATCCTATCCTATCCTCTATCCTATCCTATCCTCTAACATATCCTATCCGCTATCCTATCCTATCCTCCAGCCTATCCTATCCTCAACCTATCCTATCCTCTATCCTATCCTATCCTCTATCCTATCCTATCTCTATCCTACCCTATCCTCTATCCTATCCTATCCTCTAACATATCCTATCCTCTATCCTATCCTATCCTCTATCCTATTCTATCCTCTATCCTATCCTATCCTCTATCCTATCTTATCCTCTAAGATATCCGATCCGCTATCCTATCCTATCCTCTAACGTATCCTATCCTCTATCCTATCCTATCCTCTATTATATCCTATCCTCTATCCTATCCTATCCTCTATCCTATCCTATCCGCTATCCTATCCAATCCTATATCCTATCCTCTATCCTATCCTATCCTCTATCGTATCCTATCCTCTATCCTATCCTATCCTCTATCCTATCCTATCCTCTATCCTATCCTATCCTCTGCCCTATCCTATCTTCTAACATATCCGATCCGCTATCCTATCCTATCCTCTACCGTATCCTATCCTCTATCCTATCCTATCCTCTATCATATCCTATCCTCTATCCTATCCTATTCTCTATCCTATCCTATCCGCTATCCTATCCAATCCTATATCCTATTCTCTATCCTATCCTATCCTCTATCGTATCCTATCCTCTATCCTATCCTATCCTCTATCCTATCCTATCCTCTATCCTATCCTATCCTCTATCATATCC
Source organism: Halictus rubicundus (assembly GCF_050948215.1). NCBI lineage: Eukaryota > Metazoa > Arthropoda > Insecta > Hymenoptera > Halictidae > Halictus > Halictus rubicundus. Next base: position 761,172 of record NW_027488581.1, on the reverse strand, counting down.
TATCCTCTATCCTATCCTATCCTCTATCCTATCCTATCGTTTATCCTTTCCTATCCTCTATCCTATCCTATCCTCTATCGTATCCTATCCTCTATCCTATCCTATCCTCTATCCTATCCTCTATCCTATCCTCTATCCTATCCTCTATCCTATCCTATCCACTATTCTATCCTATCCTCTATCCTATCCTATCCTCTATCCTATCATATCCTCTATCCTATCCTATCCTCTATCCTATCCTATCCACTATCCTATCGTACCCTCAATCCTATCCTATCTTCTATCCTATCCTATCCTCTATCCTATCCTATTCTCTATCCTATCCTATCCTCTATCCTATCCTATCCTCTATCCTATCCTATCCTCTATCCTATCCTATCCTATTCTCTATCCTATCCTATCCTCTATCCTATCCTATCCTCTATCCTATCCTATACTCTATCCTATCCTATCCTCTATCCTATCCAATCCTCTATCGTGTTCGCTATCCTATCCTATCCTCTACCGTATCCTATCCTCTATCCTACCCAATCCTCCATCCTATCCTATTCTCCACCCTATCCTATCCTCTATCGTATGCTATCGTCTATCCTAACCAATCCTCCATCCTATCCTATCCTCTATCCTATCCTATTCTCTATCCTATCCTATCCTGTATCCTATCCTACCCTCTATCGTATCCTATCCTCTATCCTATCCTATCCTCTATCCTATCCTATTCTCTATCCTATCCTATTATCTATCCTATCCTATCCTCTATCCTATCCTATCCTCTATCCTATTCTATCCTCTATCCTATTCTATCCTCTATCCTATCCAATCCTATATCCTATTCTCTATCCTATCCTATCCTCTATCGTATCCTATCCTCTATCCTATCCTATCCTCTACCCTATCCTATCCTCTATCCTATCCTATTCTCTATCCTATCCTATCCTGTATCATATCCTATCCTCTATCCTATCCTATCCTCTATCCTATCCTATCCTCTATCCTATCCTATCCTCTATCCTATCCTATCCTCTATCCTATCCTATCCTCTATCCTATCCTATCCTCTAACATATCCTATCCGCTATCCTATCCTATCCTCCAGCCTATCCTATCCTCAACCTATCCTATCCTCTATCCTATCCTATCCTCTATCCTATCCTATCTCTATCCTACCCTATCCTCTATCCTATCCTATCCTCTAACATATCCTATCCGCTATACTATCCTATCCTCTATCCTATTCTATCCTCTATCCTATCCAATCCTATATCCTATTCTCTATCCTATCCTATCCTCTATCCTATTCTATCCTCAATCCTACCAATCCTATATCCTATTCTCTATCCTATCCTATCCTCTATCGTATCCTATCCTCTATCCTATCCAATCCTATATCGTATCCTCTATCCTATCCTATCCTCTATCCTATCCTATCCACTATCCTATCCTATCCTCTATCCTATCCTATCCTCTATCCTATCCTATCCTCTATCCTATCCTATCCTCTATCCTATCCTGTGCTCTAAGATATCCGATCCGCTATCCTATCCTATCCTCTATCGTATCCTATCCTCTATCCTATCCTATCCTCTATCATATCCTATCCTCTATCCTATCCTATCCTCTATCCTATCCTATCCGCTATCCTATCCTCTATCCTATCCTATCCTCTATCATATCCTATCCTCTATCCTATCCTATTCTCTATCCTATCCTATCCGCTATCCTATCCAATCCTATATCCTATTCTCTATCCTATCCTATCCTCTATCCTATCCTATCCTCTATCGTATCCTATCTTCTATCCTATCCAATCCACTATCCTATCCTATCCTCTATCCTATCCTATCCTCTATCCTATCCTATCCTCTATCCTATCCTATCCTCTATCCTATCCTATCATCTATCCTATTCTATCGTTTATCCTTTCCTATCCTCTATCCTATCCTATCCTCTATCGTATCCTATCCTCTATCCTATCCTATCCTCTATCCTATCCTATCCTCTATCCTATCCTATCCTCTATCCTATCCTATCCTCTATCCTATCCTATCCTCTATCCTATCCTATCCTCTAACATATCCTATCCGCTATCCTATCCTATCCTCCAGCCTATCCTATCCTCAACCTATCCTATCCTCTATCCTATCCTATCCTCTATCCTATCCTATCTCTATCCTACCCTATCCTCTATCCTATCCTATCCTCTAACATATTCTATCCTCTATCCTATCCTATCCTCTATCCTATTCTATCCTCTATCCTATCCAATCCTATATCCTATTCTCTATCCTATCCTATCCTCTATCCTATTCTATCCTCAATCCTACCAATCCTATATCCTATTCTCTATCCTATCCTATCCTCTATCGTATCCTATCCTCTATCCTATCCAATCCTATATCGTATCCTCTATCCTATCCTATCCTCTATCCTATCCTATCCACTATCCTATCCTATCCTCTATCCTATCCTATCCTCTATCCTATCCTATCCTCTATCCTATCCTGTGCTCTAAGATATCCGATCCGCTATCCTATCCTATCCTCTATCGTATCCTATCCTCTATCCTATCCTATCCTCTATCATATCCTATCCTCTATCCTATCCTATCCTCTATCCTATCCTATCCGCTATCCTATCCTCTATCCTATCCTATCCTCTATCATATCCTATCCTCTATCCTATCCTATTCTCTATCCTATCCTATCCGCTATCCTATCCAATCCTATATCCTATTCTCTATCCTATCCTATCCTCTATCCTATCCTATCCTCTATCGTATCCTATCTTCTATCCTATCCAATCCACTATCCTATCCTATCCTCTATCCTATCCTATCCTCTATCCTATCCTATCCTCTATCCTATCCTATCCTCTATCCTATCCTATCATCTATCCTATTCTATCGTTTATCCTTTCCTATCCTCTATCCTATCCTATCCTCTATCGTATCCTATCCTCTATCCTATCCTATCCTCTATCCTATCCTATCCTCTATCCTATCCTATCCTCTATCCTATCCTATCCTCTATCCTATCCTATCCTCTATCCTATCCTATCCTCTAACATATCCTATCCGCTATCCTATCCTATCCTCCAGCCTATCCTATCCTCAACCTATCCTATCCTCTATCCTATCCTATCCTCTATCCTATCCTATCTCTATCCTACCCTATCCTCTATCCTATCCTATCCTCTAACATATCCTATCCTCTATCCTATCCTATCCTCTATCCTATTCTATCCTCTATCCTATCCTATCCTCTATCCTATCTTATCCTCTAAGATATCCGATCCGCTATCCTATCCTATCCTCTAACGTATCCTATCCTCTATCCTATCCTATCCTCTATTATATCCTATCCTCTATCCTATCCTATCCTCTATCCTATCCTATCCGCTATCCTATCCAATCCTATATCCTATCCTCTATCCTATCCTATCCTCTATCGTATCCTATCCTCTATCCTATCCTATCCTCTATCCTATCCTATCCTCTATCCTATCCTATCCTCTGCCCTATCCTATCTTCTAACATATCCGATCCGCTATCCTATCCTATCCTCTACCGTATCCTATCCTCTATCCTATCCTATCCTCTATCATATCCTATCCTCTATCCTATCCTATTCTCTATCCTATCCTATCCGCTATCCTATCCAATCCTATATCCTATTCTCTATCCTATCCTATCCTCTATCGTATCCTATCCTCTATCCTATCCTATCCTCTATCCTATCCTATCCTCTATCCTATCCTATCCTCTATCATATCCTATCCTCTATCCTATCCTATCCTCTATCCTATCCTATCGTTTATCCTTTCCTATCCTCTATCCTATCCTATCCTCTATCGTATCCTATCCTCTATCCTATCCTATCCTCTATCCTATCCTCTATCCTATCCTCTATCCTATCCTCTATCCTATCCTATCCACTATTCTATCCTATCCTCTATCCTATCCTATCCTCTATCCTATCATATCCTCTATCCTATCCTATCCTCTATCCTATCCTATCCACTATCCTATCGTACCCTCAATCCTATCCTATCTTCTATCCTATCCTATCCTCTATCCTATCCTATTCTCTATCCTATCCTATCCTCTATCCTATCCTATCCTCTATCCTATCCTATCCTCTATCCTATCCTATCCTATTCTCTATCCTATCCTATCCTCTATCCTATCCTATCCTCTATCCTATCCTATACTCTATCCTATCCTATCCTCTATCCTATCCAATCCTCTATCGTGTTCGCTATCCTATCCTATCCTCTACCGTATCCTATCCTCTATCCTACCCAATCCTCCATCCTATCCTATTCTCCACCCTATCCTATCCTCTATCGTATGCTATCGTCTATCCTAACCAATCCTCCATCCTATCCTATCCTCTATCCTATCCTATTCTCTATCCTATCCTATCCTGTATCCTATCCTACCCTCTATCGTATCCTATCCTCTATCCTATCCTATCCTCTATCCTATCCTATTCTCTATCCTATCCTATTATCTATCCTATCCTATCCTCTATCCTATCCTATCCTCTATCCTATTCTATCCTCTATCCTATTCTATCCTCTATCCTATCCAATCCTATATCCTATTCTCTATCCTATCCTATCCTCTATCGTATCCTATCCTCTATCCTATCCTATCCTCTACCCTATCCTATCCTCTATCCTATCCTATTCTCTATCCTATCCTATCCTGTATCATATCCTATCCTCTATCCTATCCTATCCTCTATCCTATCCTATCCTCTATCCTATCCTATCCTCTATCCTATCCTATCCTCTATCCTATCCTATCCTCTATCCTATCCTATCCTCTAACATATCCTATCCGCTATCCTATCCTATCCTCCAGCCTATCCTATCCTCAACCTATCCTATCCTCTATCCTATCCTATCCTCTATCCTATCCTATCTCTATCCTACCCTATCCTCTATCCTATCCTATCCTCTAACATATCCTATCCGCTATACTATCCTATCCTCTATCCTATTCTATCCTCTATCCTATCCAATCCTATATCCTATTCTCTATCCTATCCTATCCTCTATCCTATTCTATCCTCAATCCTACCAATCCTATATCCTATTCTCTATCCTATCCTATCCTCTATCGTATCCTATCCTCTATCCTATCCAATCCTATATCGTATCCTCTATCCTATCCTATCCTCTATCCTATCCTATCCACTATCCTATCCTATCCTCTATCCTATCCTATCCTCTATCCTATCCTATCCTCTATCCTATCCTATCCTCTATCCTATCCTGTGCTCTAAGATATCCGATCCGCTATCCTATCCTATCCTCTATCGTATCCTATCCTCTATCCTATCCTATCCTCTATCATATCCTATCCTCTATCCTATCCTATCCTCTATCCTATCCTATCCGCTATCCTATCCTCTATCCTATCCTATCCTCTATCATATCCTATCCTCTATCCTATCCTATTCTCTATCCTATCCTATCCGCTATCCTATCCAATCCTATATCCTATTCTCTATCCTATCCTATCCTCTATCCTATCCTATCCTCTATCGTATCCTATCTTCTATCCTATCCAATCCACTATCCTATCCTATCCTCTATCCTATCCTATCCTCTATCCTATCCTATCCTCTATCCTATCCTATCCTCTATCCTATCCTATCATCTATCCTATTCTATCGTTTATCCTTTCCTATCCTCTATCCTATCCTATCCTCTATCGTATCCTATCCTCTATCCTATCCTATCCTCTATCCTATCCTATCCTCTATCCTATCCTATCCTCTATCCTATCCTATCCTCTATCCTATCCTATCCTCTATCCTATCCTATCCTCTAACATATCCTATCCGCTATCCTATCCTATCCTCCAGCCTATCCTATCCTCAACCTATCCTATCCTCTATCCTATCCTATCCTCTATCCTATCCTATCTCTATCCTACCCTATCCTCTATCCTATCCTATCCTCTAACATATTCTATCCTCTATCCTATCCTATCCTCTATCCTATTCTATCCTCTATCCTATCCTATCCTCTATCCTATCTTATCCTCTAAGATATCCGATCCGCTATCCTATCCTATCCTCTAACGTATCCTATCCTCTATCCTATCCTATCCTCTATTATATCCTATCCTCTATCCTATCCTATCCTCTATCCTATCCTATCCGCTATCCTATCCAATCCTATATCCTATTCTCTATCCTATCCTATCCTCTATCGTATCCTATCCTCTATCCTATCCTATCCTCTATCCTATCCTATCCTCTATCCTATCCTATCCTCTGCCCTATCCTATCTTCTAACATATCCGATCCGCTATCCTATCCTATCCTCTACCGTATCCTATCCTCTATCCTATCCTATCCTCTATCATATCCTATCCTCTATCCTATCCTATTCACTATCCTATCCTATCCGCTATCCTATCCAATCCTATATCCTATTCTCTATCCTATCCTATCCTCTATCGTATCCTATCCTCTATCCTATCCTATCCTCTATCCTATCCTATCCTCTATCCTATCCTATCCTCTATCATATCCTATCCTCTATCCTATCCTATCCTCTATCCTATCCTATCGTTTATCCTTTCCTATCCTCTATCCTATCCTATCCTCTATCGTATCCTATCCTCTATCCTATCCTATCCTCTATCCTATCCTCTATCCTATCCTCTATCCTATCCTCTATCCTATCCTATCCACTATTCTATCCTATCCTCTATCCTATCCTATCCTCTATCCTATCATATCCTCTATCCTATCCTATCCTCTATCCTATCCTATCCACTATCCTATCGTACCCTCAATCCTATCCTATCTTCTATCCTATCCTATCCTCTATCCTATCCTATTCTCTATCCTATCCTATCCTCTATCCTATCCTATCCTCTATCCTATCCTATCCTCTATCCTATCCTATCCTATTCTCTATCCTATCCTATCCTCTATCCTATCCTATCCTCTATCCTATCCTATACTCTATCCTATCCTATCCTCTATCCTATCCAATCCTCTATCGTGTTCGCTATCCTATCCTATCCTCTACCGTATCCTATCCTCTATCCTACCCAATCCTCCATCCTATCCTATTCTCCACCCTATCCTATCCTCTATCGTATGCTATCGTCTATCCTAACCAATCCTCCATCCTATCCTATCCTCTATCCTATCCTATTCTCTATCCTATCCTATCCTGTATCCTATCCTACCCTCTATCGTATCCTATCCTCTATCCTATCCTATCCTCTATCCTATCCTATTCTCTATCCTATCCTATTATCTATCCTATCCTATCCTCTATCCTATCCTATCCTCTATCCTATTCTATCCTCTATCCTATTCTATCCTCTATCCTATCCAATCCTATATCCTATTCTCTATCCTATCCTATCCTCTATCGTATCCTATCCTCTATCCTATCCTATCCTCTACCCTATCCTATCCTCTATCCTATCCTATTCTCTATCCTATCCTATCCTGTATCATATCCTATCCTCTATCCTATCCTATCATCTATCCTATCCTCTATTCTATCCAATCCTATATCCTGTCCTCTATCATATCCTATCCTCTATCCTATCCTATCCTCTATCCTATCCTCCATTCTATCCAATCCTATATCCTATCCTCTATCATATCCTATCCTCTATCCTATCCTATCCACTATCCTATCCTATCCTCTACCCTATCCTATCCTCTATCCTATCCTATTCTCTATCCTATCCTATCCTGTATCATATCCTATCCTCTATCCTATCCAATCCACTATCCTATCCTATCCTCTATCCTATCCTATCCTCTATCCTATCCTATCCACTATCCTATTCTATCCTCTATCTTATCCTATCCTCTATCCTATCCTATCCTCTATCCTATCCTATCCTCTATCATATCCTATCCTCTATCCTATCCTATCCTCTATCCTAGCCTATCCTCTATCCTATCCTATCATCTATCCTATTCTATCGTTTATCCTTTCCAATCCTCTATCCTATCCTATCCTCTATCGTATCCTATCCTCTATCATATCCTATCCGCTATCCTATCCTATCCTCTAACCTATCCTATCCTCTATCCTATCCTATCCTCTATCCTATCCTATCCTCTATCCTATCCTATCCACTATCCTATCCTATCCTCTATACTATCCTATCCTCTATCCTATCCTATCCTCTATCCTATTCTATCCTCCATCCTATCCAATCCTATATCCTATTCTCCATCCTATCCTATCCTCTATCGTATCCTATCCTCTATCGTATCCTATCCTCTATCGTATCCTATCCTGTATCATATCCTATCCTCTACCCTATCCTATCCTCTATCCTATCCTATCCGCTATCCTATCCAATCCTATATCCTATTCTCTATCCTATCCTATCCTCTACCCTATCCTATCCTCTATCCTATCCTATTCTCTATCCTATCCTATCCTGTATCATATCCTATCCTCTATCCTATCCTATCCGCTATCCTATCCAATCCTATATCCTATTCTCTATCCTCTATCCTATCCTCTATCCTATCCTCTATCCTATCCTATCCCCTATCCTATCATATCCTCTATCCTATCCTATCCTCTATCCTATCCTATCCTCTATCCTATCCTATCCTCTATCCTATCCTATCCTCTATCATATCCTATCCTCTATCCTATCCTATCCGCTATCCTGTCCTATCCTCTATCCTATCCTATCCTCTATCATATCATATCCTCTATCCTATCCTATCGTTTATCCTATCCTATCCTCTATCCTATCCTATCCTCTATCCTATCCTATCCTCTATCCTATTCTATCGTTTATCCTTTCCTATCCTCTATCCTATCCTATCCTCTATCCTATCCTATCCTCTACCGTATATTATCCTCTATCCTATCCTATCCTCTACCCTATCCTATCCTCTATCCTATCCTATCCTCTATCCTATCCTATCCCATACCCTATCCTATCCTCTATCCTATCCTATCCTCTATCCTATCCAATCCTATATCGTATCCTCTATCCTATCCTATCCTCTATCCTATCCTATTCTCTATCCTATCCTATCCTGTATCCTATCCTACCCTCTATCGTATCCTATCCTCTATCCTATCCTATCCTCTATCCTATCCTATTCTCTATCCTATCCTATCCTCTATCCTATCCTATCCTCTATCCTATCCTATCCTCTATCCTATTCTATCCTCTGTCCTAGCCAATCCTATATCCTATTCTCTATCCTATCCTATCCTCCATCGTATCCTATCCTCTATCCTATCTAATCCACTATCCTATCCTATCCTCTATCCTATCCTATCCTCTATCCTATCCTATCCTCTATCCTATCCTATCATCTATCCTATTCTATCGTTTATCCTTTCCTATCCTCTATCCTATCCTATCCTCTATCGTATCCTATCCTCTATCCTATCCTATCCTCTATCCTATCCTCTATCCTATCCTCCATCCTATCCTATCCACTATTCTATCCTATCCTCTATCCTATCCTATCCTCTATCATATCATATCCTCTATCCTATCCTATCCTCTATCCTGTCCTATCCACTATCCTATCCTACCCTCAATCCTATCCTATCCTCTAGGCTATCCTATCCTCTATCCTATCCTATTCTCTATCCTATCCTATCCTCTACCCTATCCTATCCTCTATCCTATCCTATCCTCTATCCTATCCTATCCTCTATCCTATCCTATCCTCTATCATATCCTATCCTCTATCCTATCTTATCCTGTATCCTATTCTATCCTCTATCCTATCCAATCCTATATCCTATTCTCTATCCTATCCTATCCTCTATCCTAACCTATCCTCTATCCTATCATATCCTCTATCCTATCCTATCCTCTATCCTACCCTATCCACTATCCTATCGTACCCTCAATCCTATCCTATCCTCTATCCTATCCTATCCTCTATCCTATCCTATTCTCTATCCTATCCTATCCTCTATCCTATCCTATCCTCTATCCTATCCTATCCTCTATCCTATCCTATCCTCTATCCTATCCTATCCTCTAACATATCCTATCCGCTATCCTATCCTATCCTCTATCCTATCCTATCCTCAACCTATCCTATCCTCTATCCTATCCTATCCTCTATCCTATCCTATCTCTATCCTATCCTATCCTCTATCCTATCCTATCCTCTATCCTATCCTATCCTCTATCCTATCCTATCCTCTAAGATATCCGATCCGCTATCCTATCCTATTTTTTTTTTTTTTTTTTTCCGAGGAGGTAATCTCGTTACGGATACCCGAACCCCCCCGGGGGGGGGGGGTGGTCCGGGTTATGTGGGACTCCTCGGCTGGTTGGTGCAACGCCGAGTATACCCACTAACTCCTCCCCGTCCGTCCCTAGACTCCTGGGGGCACCCGTGCTCTGCGCGCGCATGTCAATCCGGTGTGCCCCCGCCTTAGCATACCACCCAGGGGGGGACGCGGCCCCCTCCCGTACCTACTCTATCCGAAGGCACCACGCAACGGACGACGTGGCGCCTTATCCGCTATCCTATCCTATCCTCTATCGTATCCTATCCTCTATCCTATCCTATCCTCTATCATATCCTATCCTCTATCCTATCCTATCCTCTATCCTATCCTATCCGCTATCCTATCCAATCCTATATCCTATTCTCTATCCTATCCTATCCTCTATCGTATCCTATCCTCTATCCTATCCTATCCTCTATCCTATCCTATCCTCTATCATATCCTATCCTCTATCCTATCCTATCCGCTATCCTGTCCTATCCTCTATCCTATCCTATCCTCTATCATATCATATCCTCTATCCTATCCTATCGTTTATCCTATCCTATCCTCTATCCTATCCTATCCTCTATCCTATCCTATCCTCTACCGTATATTATCCTCTATCCTATCCTATCCTCAACCCTATCCTATCCTCTATCCTATCCTATCCTCTATCCTATCCTATCCTCTACCCTATCCTATCCTCTATCCTATCCTATCCTCTATCCTATCCAATCCTATATCGTATCCTCTATCCTATCCTATCCTCTATCCTATCCTATTCTCTATCCTATCCTATCCTGTATCCTATCCTACCCTCTATCGTATCCTATCCTCTATCCTATCCTATCCTCTATCTTATCCTATTCTCTATCCTATCCTATCCTCTATCCTATCCTATCCTCTATCCTATCCTATCCTCTATCCTATTCTATCCTCTGTCCTAGCCAATCCTATATCCTATTCTCTATCCTATCCTATCCTCTATCGTATCCTATCCTCTATCCTATCCAATCCACTATCCTATCCTATCCTCTATCCTATCCTATCCTCTATCCTATCCTATCCTCTATCCTATCCTATCATCTATCCTATTCTATCGTTTATCGTTTCCTATCCTCTATCCTATCCTATCCTCTATCGTATCCTATCCTCTATCCTATCCTATCCTCTATCCTATCCTCTATCCTATCCTCCATCCTATCCTATCCACTATTCTATCCTATCCTCTATCCTATCCTATCCTCTATCATATCATATCCTCTATCCTATCCTATCCTCTATCCTATCCTATCCACTATCCTATCCTACCCTCAATCCTATCCTATCCTCTAGGCTATCCTATCCTCTATCCTATCCAATCCTATATCCTATTCTCTATCCTATCCTATTCTCTATCCTATCCTATCCTCTATCCTATCCTATCCTCTATCCTATCCTATCCTCTATCCTATCCTATCCTCTATCCTATCCTATCCTCTATCCTATCCTATCCTCTAACATATCCTATCCGCTATCCTATCCTATCCTCTATCCTATCCTATCCTCAACCTATCCTATCCTCTATCCTATCCTATCCTCTATCCTATCCTATCTCTATCCTATCCTATCCTCTATCCTATCCTATCCTCTATCCTATCCTATCCTCTATCCTATCCTATCCTCTAAGATATCCGATCCGCTATCCTATCCTATCCTCTATCGTATCCTATCCTCTATCCTATCCTATCCTCTATCATATCCTATCCTCTATCCTATCCTATCCTCTATCCTATCCTATCCGCTATCCTATCCAATCCTATATCCTATCCTATCCTCTATCGTATCCTATCCTCTATCCTATCCTATCCTCTATCCTATCCTATCCTCTATCCTATCCTATCCTCTGTCCTATCCTATCTTCTAACATATCCGATCCGCTATCCTATCCTATCCTCTATCGTATCCTATCCTCTATCCTATCCTATCCTCTATCATATCCTATCCTCTATCCTATCCTATCCTCTATCCTATCCTATCCGCTATCCTATCCTATCCTATACCCTATTCTCTATCCTATCCTATCCTCTATCGTATCCTATCCTCTATCCTATCCTATCCTCTATCCTATCCTATCCTCTATCCTATCCTATCCTCTATCATATCCTATCCTCTATCCTATCCTATTCTCTATCCTATCCTATCCTCTATCCTATCCTATCCTCTATCCTATCCTATCCTCTATCCTATCCTATCCTCTATCCTATCCTATCGTTTATCCTTTCCTATCCTCTATCCTATCCTCTATCGTATCCTATCCTCTATCCTATCCTATCCTCTATCCTATCCTCTATCCTATCCTCTATCCTATCCTCTATCCTATCCTATCCACTATTCTATCCTATCCTCTATCCTATCCTATCCTCTATCCTATCATATCCTCTATCCTATCCTATCCTCTATCCTATCCTATCCACTATCCTATCGTACCCTCAATCCTATCCTATCTTCTATCCTATCCTATCCTCTATCCTATCCTATTCTCTATCTTATCCTATCCTCTATCCTATCCTATCCTCTATCCTATCCTATCCTCTATCCTATCCTATCCTATCCTCTATCATATCCTATCCTCTATCCTATCTTATCCTCTATCCAATTCTATCCTCTATCCTATCCAATCCTATATCCTATCCTCTATCCTATCATATCCTCTATCCTATCCTATCCTCTATCCTATCCTATCCACTATCCTATCGTACCCTCAATCCTATCCTATCCTCTATCCTATCCTATCCTATCCTCTATCCTATCCTATTCTCTATCCTATCCTATCCTCTATCCTATCCTATCCTCTATCCTATCCTATACTCTATCCTATCCTATCCTCTATCCTATCCAATCCTCTATCGTGTTCGCTATCCTATCCTATCCTCTACCGTATCCTATCCTCTATCCTACCCAATCCTCCATCCTATCCTATTCTCCACCCTATCCTATCCTCTATCGTATGCTATCGTCTATCCTACCCAATCCTCCATCCTATCCTATCCTCTATCCTATCCTATTCTCTATCCTATCCTATCCTGTATCCTATCCTACCCTCTATCGTATCCTATCCTCTATCCTATCCTATCCTCTATCCTATCCTATTCTCTATCCTATCCTATCCTCTATCCTATCCTATCCTCTATCCTATCCTATCCTCTATCCTATTCTATCCTCTATCCTATTCTATCCTCTATCCTATCCAATCCTATATCCTATTCTCTATCCTATCCTATCCTCTATCGTATCCTATCCTCTATCCTATCCTATCCTCTACCCTATCCTATCCTCTATCCTATCCTATCCTCTATCCTATCCAATCCTATATCGTATCCTCTATCCTATCCTATCCTCTATCCTATCCTATTCTCTATCCTATCCTATCCTGTATCCTATCCTACCCTCTATCGTATCCTATCCGCTATCCTATCCAATCCTACATCCTATTCTCTATCCTATCCTATCCTCTATCGTATCCTATCCTCTATCCTATCCTATCCTCTATCCTATCCTATCCTCTATCCTATCCTATCCTCTGTCCTATCCTATCTTCTAACATATCCGATCCGCTATCCTATCCTATCCTCTATCGTATCCTATCCTCTATCCTATCCTATCCTCTATCATATCCTATCCTCTATCCTATCCTATCCTCTATCCTATCCTATCCGCTATCCTATCCAATCCTATACCCTATTCTCTATCCTATCCTATCCTCTATCGTATCCTATCCTCTATCCTATCCTATCCTCAATCCTATCCCATCCTCTATCCTATCCTATCCTCTATCATATCCTATCCTCTATCCTATCCTATCCTCTATCCTATCCTATCGTTTATCCTTTCCTATCCTCTATCCTATCCTATCCTCTATCGTATCCTATCCTCTATCCTATCCTATCCTCTATCCTATCCTCTATCCTATCCTCTATCCTATCCTCTATCCTATCCTATCCACTATTCTATCCTATCCTCTATCCTATCCTATCCTCTATCCTATCATATCCTCTATCCTATCCTATCCTCTATCCTATCCTATCCACTATCCTATCGTACCCTCAATCCTATCCTATCTTCTATCCTATCCTATCCTCTATCCTATCCTATTCTCTATCCTATCCTATCCTCTATCCTATCCTATCATCTATCCTATCCTATCCTCTATCCTATCCTATCCTATCCTCTATCATATCCTATCCTCTATCCTATCTTATCCTCTATCCAATTCTATCCTCTATCCTATCCAATCCTATATCCTATCCTCTATCCTATCATATCCTCTATCCTATCCTATCCTCTATCCTATCCTATCCACTATCCTATCGTACCCTCAATCCTATCCTATCCTCTATCCTATCCTATCCTATCCTCTATCCTATCCTATTCTCTATCCTATCCTATCCTCTATCCTATCCTATCCTCTATCCTATCCTATACTCTATCCTATCCTATCCTCTATCCTATCCAATCCTCTATCGTGTTCGCTATCCTATCCTATCCTCTACCGTATCCTATCCTCTATCCTACCCAATCCTCCATCCTATCCTATTCTCCACCCTATCCTATCCTCTATCGTATCCTATCCTCTATCCTATCCTATCCTCTACCCTATCCTATCCTCTATCCTATCCTATTCTCTATCCTATCCTATCCTGTATCATATCCTATCCTCTATCCTATCCTATCATCTATCCTATCCTCTATTCTATCCAATCCTATATCCTGTCCTCTATCATATCCTATCCTCTATCCTATCCTATCCTCTATCCTATCCTCCATTCTATCCAATCCTATATCCTATCCTCTATCCTATCCTATTCTCTATCCTATCCTATCCTCTATCCTATCCTATCATCTATCCTATCCTATCCTCTATCCTATCCTATCCTATCCTCTATCATATCCTATCCTCTATCCTATCTTATCCTCTATCCAATTCTATCCTCTATCCTATCCAATCCTATATCCTATCCTCTATCCTATCATATCCTCTATCCTATCCTATCCTGTATCCTATCCTACCCTCTATCGTATCCTATCCTCTATCCTATCCTATCCTCTATCCTATCCTATTCTCTATCCTATCCTATCCTCTATCCTATCCTATCCTCTATCCTATCCTATCCTCTATCCTATTCTATCCTCTATCCTATTCTATCCTCTATCCTATCCAATCCTATATCCTATTCTCTATCCTATCCTATCCTCTATCGTATCCTATCCTCTATCCTATCCTATCCTCTACCCTATCCTATCCTCTATCCTATCCTATTCTCTATCCTATCCTATCCTGTATCATATCCTATCCTCTATCCTATCCTATCATCTATCCTATCCTCTATTCTATCCAATCCTATATCCTGTCCTCTATCATATCCTATCCTCTATCCTATCCTATCCTCTATCCTATCCTCCATTCTATCCAATCCTATATCCTATCCTCTATCATATCCTATCCTCTATCCTATCCTATCCTCTATCCTATCCTATCCGCTATCCTATCCAATCCTATATCCTATTCTCTATCCTCTAACATATCCTATCCGCTATCCTATCCTATCCTCTATCCTATTCTATCCTCTATCCTATCCTCTATCCTATCCTCTATCCTATCCTCTATCCTATTCTATCCTCTATCCTATCCTCTATCCTATCCTCTATCCTATCCTATCCTCTATCCTATCCTATCTCTATCCTATCCTATCCTCTATCCTATCCTATCCTCTATCCTATCCTATCCTCTATCCTATCCTATCCTCTAAGATATCCGATCCGCTATCCTATCCTATCCTCTATCGTATCCTATCCTCTATCCTATCCTATCCTCTATCATATCCTATCCTCTATCCTATCCTATCCTCTATCCTATCCTATCCGCTATCCTATCCAATCCTATATCCTATCCTATCCTCTATCGTATCCTATCCTCTATCCTATCCTATCCTCTATCCTATCCTATCCTCTATCCTATCCTATCCTCTGTCCTATCCTATCTTCTAACATATCCGATCCGCTATCCTATCCTATCCTCTATCGTATCCTATCCTCTATCCTATCCTATCCTCTATCATATCCTATCCTCTATCCTATCCTATCCTCTATCCTATCCTATCCGCTATCCTATCCTATCCTATACCCTATTCTCTATCCTATCCTATCCTCTATCGTATCCTATCCTCTATCCTATCCTATCCTCTATCCTATCCTATCCTCTATCCTATCCTATCCTCTATCATATCCTATCCTCTATCCTATCCTATTCTCTATCCTATCCTATCCTCTATCCTATCCTATCCTCTATCCTATCCTATCCTCTATCCTATCCTATCCTCTATCCTATCCTATCGTTTATCCTTTCCTATCCTCTATCCTATCCTATCCTCTATCGTATCCTATCCTCTATCCTATCCTATCCTCTATCCTATCCTCTATCCTATCCTCTATCCTATCCTCTATCCTATCCTATCCACTATTCTATCCTATCCTCTATCCTATCCTATCCTCTATCCTATCATATCCTCTATCCTATCCTATCCTCTATCCTATCCTATCCTCTATCCTATCCTATCCACTATCCTATCGTACCCTGAATCCTATCCTATCTTCTATCCTATCCTATCCTCTATCCTATCCTATTCTCTATCTTATCCTATCCTCTATCCTATCCTATCCTCTATCCTATCCTATCCTCTATCCTATCCTATCCTATCCTCTATCATATCCTATCCTCTATCCTATCTTATCCTCTATCCAATTCTATCCTCTATCCTATCCAATCCTATATCCTAACCTCTATCCTATCATATCCTCTATCCTATCCTATCCTCTATCCTATCCTATCCACTATCCTATCGTACCCTCAATCCTACCCTATCCTCTATCCTATCCTATCCTATCCTCTATCCTATCCTATTCTCTATCCTATCCTATCCTCTATCCTATCCTATCCTCTATCCTATCCTATACTCTATCCTATCCTATCCTCTATCCTATCCAATCCTCTATCGTGTTCGCTATCCTATCCTATAATCTACCGTATCCTATCCTCTATCCTACCCAATCCTCCATCCTATCCTATTCTCCACCCTATCCTATCCTCTATCGTATGCTATCGTCTATCCTACCCAATCCTCCATCCTATCCTATCCTCTATCCTATCCTATTCTCTATCCTATCCTATCCTGTATCCTATCCTACCCTCTATCGTATCCTATCCTCTATCCTATCCTATCCTCTATCCTATCCTATTCTCTATCCTATCCTATCCTCTATCCTATCCTATCCTCTATCCTATCCTATCCTCTATCCTATTCTATCCTCTATCCTATTCTATCCTCTATCCTATCCAATCCTATATCCTATTCTCTATCCTATCCTATCCTCTATCGTATCCTATCCTCTATCCTATCCTATCCTCTACCCTATTCTATCCTCTATCCTATCCTATTCTCTATCCTATCCTATCCTGTATCATATCCTATCCTCTATCCTATCCTATCATCTATCCTATCCTCTATTCTATCCAATCCTATATCCTGTCCTCTATCATATCCTATCCCCTATCCTATCATATCCTCTATCCTATCCTATCCTCTATCCTATCCTATCCTCTATCCTATCCTATCCTCTATCCTATCCTATCCTCTATCATATCCTATCCTCTATCCTATCCTATCCGCTATCCTATCCTATCCACTATCCTATCCTATCCTCTATCTTATCCTATCCTCTATCCTATCTTATCCTCTATCCTATCCTATCGTTTATCCTATCCTATCCTCTATCCTATCCTATCCTCTATCCTATCCTATCCTCTACCGTATATTATCCTCTATCCTATCCTATCCTCTACCCTATCCTATCCTCTATCCTATCCTATCCTCTATCCTATCCTATCCTCTACCC
Source organism: Halictus rubicundus (assembly GCF_050948215.1). Lineage (NCBI taxonomy): Eukaryota > Metazoa > Arthropoda > Insecta > Hymenoptera > Halictidae > Halictus > Halictus rubicundus. Next base: position 742,972 of record NW_027488581.1, on the reverse strand, counting down.
TATCCTATCCTCTATCCTATCCTATCCTCTATCCTATCCAATCCTATATCGTATCCTCTATCCTATCCTATCCTCTATCCTATCCTATTCTCTATCCTATCCTATCCTGTATCCTATCCTACCCTCTATCGTATCCTATCCGCTATCCTATCCAATCCTACATCCTATTCTCTATCCTATCCTATCCTCTATCGTATCCTATCCTCTATCCTATCCTATCCTCTATCCTATCCTATCCTCTATCCTATCCTATCCTCTGTCCTATCCTATCTTCTAACATATCCGATCCGCTATCCTATCCTATCCTCTATCGTATCCTATCCTCTATCCTATCCTATCCTCTATCATATCCTATCCTCTATCCTATCCTATCCTCTATCCTGTCCTATCCGCTATCCTATCCAATCCTATACCCTATTCTCTATCCAATTCTATCCTCTATCCTATCCAATCCTATATCCTATCCTCTATCCTATCATATCCTCTATCCTATCCTATCCTGTATCCTATCCTACCCTCTATCGTATCCTATCCTCTATCCTATCCTATCCTCTATCCTATCCTATTCTCTATCCTATCCTATCCTCTATCCTATCCTATCCTCTATCCTATCCTATCCTCTATCCTATTCTATCCTCTATCCTATTCTATCCTCTATCCTATCCAATCCTATATCCTATTCTCTATCCTATCCTATCCTCTATCGTATCCTATCCTCTATCCTATCCTATCCTCTACCCTATCCTATCCTCTATCCTATCCCATTCTCTATCCTATCCTATCCTGTATCATATCCTATCCTCTATCCTATCCTATCATCTATCCTATCCTCTATTCTATCCAATCCTATATCCTGTCCTCTATCATATCCTATCCTCTATCCTATCCTATCCTCTATCCTATCCTCCATTCTATCCAATCCTATACCCTATTCTCTATCCTATCCTATCCTCTATCGTATCCTATCCTCTATCCTATCCTATCCTCTATCCTATCCTATCCTCTATCATATCATATCCTCTATCCTATCCAATCCTCTATCCTATCCTATCCACTATCCTATCCTACCCTCAATCCTATCCTATCCTCTATGCTATCCTATCCTCTATCCTATCCTATTCTCTATCCTATCCTATCCTCTACCCTATCCTATCCTCTATCCTATCCTATCCTCTATCATATCCTATCCTCTATCCTATCCTATCCTCTATACTATTCTATCATCTATCCTATCCAATCCTATATCCTATTTTCTATCCTATCCAATCCTATATCCTATTCTCCATCCTATCCTATCCTCTATCCTATCCTATCCTCTATCCTATCCTATCCTATCCTCTATCCTATCCTATCCTCTATCATATCCTATCCTCTATCCTATCCTATCCTCTATCCTATCCTATCCTCTATCCTATCCTATCCGCTATCCTATCCAATCCTATACCCTATTCTCTATCCTATCCTATCCTCTATCGTATCCTATCCTCTATCCTATCCTATCCTCTATCCTATCCTATCCTCTATCCTATCCTATCCTCTATCATATCCTATCCTCTATCCTATCCTATCCTCTATCCTATCCTATCGTTTATCCTTTCCTATCCTCTATCCTATCCTATCCTCTATCGTATCCTATCCTCTATCCTATCCTATCCTCTATCCTATCCTCTATCCTATCCTATCCACTATTCTATCCTATCCTCTATCCTATCCTATCCTCTATCCTATCATATCCTCTATCCTATCCTATCCTCTATCCTATCCTATCCTCTATCCTATCCTCTATCCTATCCTCTATCCTATCCTCTATCCTATCCTATCCACTATTCTATCCTATCCTCTATCCTATCCTATCCTCTATCCTATCATATCCTCTATCCTATCCTATCCTCTATCCTATCATATCCTCTATCCTATCCTATCCTCTATCCTATCCTATCCTCTATCCTATCCTATCCACTATCCTATCGTACCCTGAATCCTATCCTATCTTCTATCCTATCCTATCCTCTATCCTATCCTATTCTCTATCTTATCCTATCCTCTATCCTATCCTATCCTCTATCCTATCCTATCCTCTATCCTATCCTATCCTATCCTCTATCATATCCTATCCTCTATCCTATCTTATCCTCTATCCAATTCTATCCTCTATCCTATCCAATCCTATATCCTAACCTCTATCCTATCATATCCTCTATCCTATCCTATCCTCTATCCTATCCTATCCACTATCCTATCGTACCCTCAATCCTACCCTATCCTCTATCCTATCCTATCCTATCCTCTATCCTATCCTATTCTCTATCCTATCCTATCCTCTATCCTATCCTATCCTCTATCCTATCCTATACTCTATCCTATCCTATCCTCTATCCTATCCAATCCTCTATCGTGTTCGCTATCCTATCCTATAATCTACCGTATCCTATCCTCTATCCTACCCAATCCTCCATCCTATCCTATTCTCCACCCTATCCTATCCTCTATCGTATGCTATCGTCTATCCTACCCAATCCTCCATCCTATCCTATCCTCTATCCTATCGTATTCTCTATCCTATCCTATCCTGTATCCTATCCTACCCTCTATCGTATCCTATCCTCTATCCTATCCTATCCTCTATCCTATCCTATTCTCTATCCTATCCTATCCTCTATCCTATCCTATCCTCTATCCTATCCTATCCTCTATCCTATTCTATCCTCTATCCTATTCTATCCTCTATCCTATCCAATCCTATATCCTATTCTCTATCCTATCCTATCCTCTATCGTATCCTATCCTCTATCCTATCCTATCCTCTACCCTATTCTATCCTCTATCCTATCCTATTCTCTATCCTATCCTATCCTGTATCATATCCTATCCTCTATCCTATCCTATCATCTATCCTATCCTCTATTCTATCCAATCCTATATCCTGTCCTCTATCATATCCTATCCCCTATCCTATCATATCCTCTATCCTATCCTATCCTCTATCCTATCCTATCCTCTATCCTATCCTATCCTCTATCCTATCCTATCCTCTATCATATCCTATCCTCTATCCTATCCTATCCGCTATCCTATCCTATCCTCTATCCTATCCTATCCTCTATCATATCATATCCTCTATCCTATCCAATCCTCTATCCTATCCTATCCACTATCCTATCCTACCCTCAATCCTATCCTATCCTCTATGCTATCCTATCCTCTATCCTATCCTATTCTCTATCCTATCCTATCCTCTACCCTATCCTATCCTCTATCCTATCCTATCCTCTATCATATCCTATCCTCTATCCTATCCTATCCTCTATACTATTCTTTCATCTATCCTATCCAATCCTATATCCTATTTTCTATCCTATCCAATCCTATATCCTATTCTCCATCCTATCCTATCCTCTATCCTATCCTATCCTCTATCCTATCCTATCCTATCCTCTATCCTATCCTATCCTCTATCATATCCTATCCTCTATCCTATCCTATCCTCTATCCTATCCTATCCGCTATCCTATCCAATCCTATATCCTATTCTTTATCCTATCCTATCCTCTATCCTATCCTATCCTCTATCCTATCCTATCCTCTATCCTATCCTATCCACTATCCTATCCTATCCTCTATCTTATCCTATCCTCTATCCTATCTTATCCTCTATCCTATCCTATCGTTTATCCTATCCTATCCTCTATCCTATCCTATCCTCTATCCTATCCTATCCTCTACCGTATATTATCCTCTATCCTATCCTATCCTCTACCCTATCCTATCCTCTATCCTATCCTATCCTCTATCCTATCCTATCCTCTACCCTATCCTATCCTCTATCCTATCCTATCCTCTATCCTATCCAATCCTATATCGTATCCTCTATCCTATCCTATCCTCTATCCTATCCTATTCTCTATCCTATCCTATCCTGTATCCTATCCTACCCTCTATCGTATCCTATCCGCTATCCTATCCAATCCTACATCCTATTCTCTATCCTATCCTATCCTCTATCGTATCCTATCCTCTATCCTATCCTATCCTCTATCCTATCCTATCCTCTATCCTATCCTATCCTCTGTCCTATCCTATCTTCTAACATATCCGATCCGCTATCCTATCCTATCCTCTATCGTATCCTATCCTCTATCCTATCCTATCCTCTATCATATCCTATCCTCTATCCTATCCTATCCTCTATCCTGTCCTATCCGCTATCCTATCCAATCCTATACCCTATTCTCTATCCAATTCTATCCTCTATCCTATCCAATCCTATATCCTATCCTCTATCCTATCATATCCTCTATCCTATCCTATCCTGTATCCTATCCTACCCTCTATCGTATCCTATCCTCTATCCTATCCTATCCTCTATCCTATCCTATTCTCTATCCTATCCTATCCTCTATCCTATCCTATCCTCTATCCTATCCTATCCTCTATCCTATTCTATCCTCTATCCTATTCTATCCTCTATCCTATCCAATCCTATATCCTATTCTCTATCCTATCCTATCCTCTATCGTATCCTATCCTCTATCCTATCCTATCCTCTATCCTATCCTATCCTATCCTCTATCCTATCCTATCCTCTATCATATCCTATCCTCTATCCTATCCTATCCTCTATCCTATCCTATCCTCTATCCTATCCTATCCGCTATCCTATCCAATCCTATACCCTATTCTCTATCCTATCCTATCCTCTATCGTATCCTATCCTCTATCCTATCCTATCCTCTATCCTATCCTATCCTCTATCCTATCCTATCCTCTATCATATCCTATCCTCTATCCTATCCTATCCTCTATCCTATCCTATCGTTTATCCTTTCCTATCCTCTATCCTATCCTATCCTCTATCGTATCCTATCCTCTATCCTATCCTATCCTCTATCCTATCCTCTATCCTATCCTCTATCCTATCCTCTATCCTATCCTATCCACTATTCTATCCTATCCTCTATCCTATCCTATCCTCTATCCTATCATATCCTCTATCCTATCCTATCCTCTATCCTATCCTATCCACTATCCTATCGTACCCTCAATCCTATCCTATCTTCTATCCTATCCTATCCTCTATCCTATCCTATTCTCTATCCTATCCTATCCTCTATCCTATCCTATCATCTATCCTATCCTATCCTCTATCCTATCCTATCCTATCCTCTATCATATCCTATCCTCTATCCTATCTTATCCTCTATCCAATTCTATCCTCTATCCTATCCAATCCTATATCCTATCCTCTATCCTATCATATCCTCTATCCTATCCTATCCTCTATCCTATCCTATCCACTATCCTATCGTACCCTCAATCCTATCCTATCCTCTATCCTATCCTATCCTATACTCTATCCTATCCTATTCTCTATCCTATCCTATCCTCTATCCTATCCTATCCTCTATCCTATCCTATACTCTATCCTATCCTATCCTCTATCCTATCCAATCCTCTATCGTGTTCGCTATCCTATCCTATCCTCTACCGTATCCTATCCTCTATCCTACCCAATCCTCCATCCTATCCTATTCTCCACCCTATCCTATCCTCTATCGTATCCTATCCTCTATCCTATCCTATCCTCTACCCTATCCTATCCTCTATCCTATCCTATTCTCTATCCTATCCTATCCTGTATCATATCCTATCCTCTATCCTATCCTATCATCTATCCTATCCTCTATTCTATCCAATCCTATATCCTGTCCTCTATCATATCCTATCCTCTATCCTATCCTATCCTCTATCCTATCCTCCATTCTATCCAATCCTATATCCTATCCTCTATCCTATCCTATTCTCTATCCTATCCTATCCTCTATCCTATCCTATCATCTATCCTATCCTATCCTCTATCCTATCCTATCCTATCCTCTATCATATCCTATCCTCTATCCTATCTTATCCTCTATCCAATTCTATCCTCTATCCTATCCAATCCTATATCCTATCCTCTATCCTATCCTATCCTCTATCCTATCCTATTCTCTATCCTATCCTATCCTCTATCCTATCCTATCCTCTATCCTATCCTATCCTCTATCCTATTCTATCCTCTATCCTATTCTATCCTCTATCCTATCCAATCCTATATCCTATTCTCTATCCTATCCTATCCTCTATCGTATCCTATCCTCTATCCTATCCTATCCTCTACCCTATCCTATCCTCTATCCTATCCTATTCTCTATCCTATCCTATCCTGTATCATATCCTATCCTCTATCCTATCCTATCATCTATCCTATCCTCTATTCTATCCAATCCTATATCCTGTCCTCTATCATATCCTATCCTCTATCCTATCCTATCCTCTATCCTATCCTCCATTCTATCCAATCCTATATCCTATCCTCTGTCATATCCTATCCTCTATCCTATCCTATCCTCTATCCTATCCTATCCGCTATCCTATCCAATCCTATATCCTATTCTCTATCCTCTAACATATCCTATCCGCTATCCTATCCTATCCTCTATCCTATTCTATCCTCTATCCTATCCTCTATCCTATCCTCTATCCTATCCTCTATCCTATTCTATCCTCTATCCTATCCTCTATCCTATCCTATCCCCTATCCTATCATATCCTCTATCCTATCCTATCCTCTATCCTATCCTATCCTCTATCCTATCCTATCCTCTATCCTATCCTATCCTCTATCATATCCTATCCTCTATCCTATCCTATCCGCTATCCTATCCTATCCTCTATCCTATCCTATCCTCTATCATATCATATCCTCTATCCTATCCAATCCTCTATCCTATCCTATCCACTATCCTATCCTACCCTCAATCCTATCCTATCCTCTATGCTATCCTATCCTCTATCCTATCCTATTCTCTATCCTATCCTATCCTCTACCCTATCCTATCCTCTATCCTATCCTATCCTCTATCATATCCTATCCTCTATCCTATCCTATCCTCTATACTATTCTATCATCTATCCTATCCAATCCTATATCCTATTTTCTATCCTATCCAATCCTATATCCTATTCTCCATCCTATCCTATCCTCTATCCTATCCTATCCTCTATCCTATCCTATCCTATCCTCTATCCTATCCTATCCTCTATCATATCCTATCCTCTATCCTATCCTATCCTCTATCCTATCCTATCCGCTATCCTATCCAATCCTATATCCTATTCTCTATCCTATCCTATCCTCTATCCTATCCTATCCTCTATCCTATCCTATCCTCTATCCTATCCTATCCACTATCCTATCCTATCCTCTATCTTATCCTATCCTCTATCCTATCTTATCCTCTATCCTATCCTATCGTTTATCCTATCCTATCCTCTATCCTATCCTATCCTCTATCCTATCCTATCCTCTACCGTATATTATCCTCTATCCTATCCTATCCTCTACCCTATCCTATCCTCTATCCTATCCTATCCTCTATCCTATCCTATCCTCTACCCTATCCTATCCTCTATCCTATCCTATCCTCTATCCTATCCAATCCTATATCGTATCCTCTATCCTATCCTATCCTCTATCCTATCCTATTCTCTATCCTATCCTATCCTGTATCCTATCCTACACTCTATCGTATCCTATCCTCTATCCTATCCTATCCCCTATCCTATCCTATTCTCTATCCTATCCTATCCTCTATCCTATCCTATCCTCTATCCTATCCTATCCTCTATCCTATTCTATCCTCTGTCCTAGCCAATCCTATATCCTATTCTCTATCCTATCCTATCCTCTATCGTATCCTATCCTCTATCCTATCCAATCCACTATCCTATCCTATCCTCTATCCTATCCTATCCTCTATCCTATCCTATCCTCTATCCTATCCTATCCTCTATCCTATCCTATCATCTATCCTATTCTATCGTTTATCCTTTCCTATCCTCTATCCTATCCTATCCTCTATCGTATCCTATCCTCTATCCTATCCTATCCTCTATCCTATCCTCTATCCTATCCTCCATCCTATCCTATCCACTATTCTATCCTATCCTCTATCCTATCCTATCATCTATCATATCATATCCTCTATCCTATCCTATCCTCTATCCTATTCTATCCTCTGTCCTAGCCAATCCTATATCCTATTCTCTATCCTATCCTATCCTCTATCGTATCCTATCCTCTATCCTATCCAATCCACTATCCTATCCTATCCTCTATCCTATCCTATCCTCTATCCTATCCTATCCTCTATCCTATCCTATCCTCTATCCTATCCTATCATCTATCCTATTCTATCGTTTATCCTATCCTATCCTCTATGCTATCCTATCCTCTATCCTATCCTATTCTCTATCCTATCCTATCCTCTACCCTATCCTATCCTCTATCCTATCCTATCCTCTATCCTATCCTATCCTCTATCCTATCCTATCCTCTATCATATCCTATCCTCTATCCTATCTTATCCTCTATCCTATTCTATCCTCTATCCTATCCAATCCTATATCCTATTCTCTATCCTATCCTATCCTCTATCCTAACCTATCCTCTATCCTATCATATCCTCTATCCTATCCTATCCTCTATCCTACCCTATCCACTATCCTATCGTACCCTCAATCCTATCCTATCCTCTATCCTATCCTATCCTCTATCCTATCCTATTCTCTATCCTATCCTATCCTCTATCCTATCCTATCCTCTATCCTATCCTATCCTCTATCCTATCCTATCCTCTATCCTATCATATCCTCTAACATATCCTATCCGCTATCCTATCCTATCCTCTATCCTATCCTATCCTCAACCTATCCTATCCTCTATCCTATCCTATCCTCTATCCTATCCTATCTCTATCCTATCCTATCCTCTATCCTATCCTATCCTCTAACATATCCAATCCTATATCCTATTCTCTATCCTATCCTATCCTCTATCCTATTCTATCCTCTATCCTATCCAATCCTATATCCTATTCTATCCTCTATCCTATCCAATCCTATATCCTATTCTCTATCCTATCCTATCCTCTATCGTATCCTATCCTCTATCCTATCCAATCCTATATCCTATTCTCTATCCTATCCTATCCTCTATCCTAACCTATCCTCTATCCTATCATATCCTCTATCCTATCCTATCCTCTATCCTACCCTATCCACTATCCTATCGTACCCTCAATCCTATCCTATCCTCTATCCTATCTTATCCTCTATCCTATCCTATTCTCTATCCTATCCTATCCTCTATCCTATCCTATCCTCTATCCTATCCTATCCTCTATCCTATCCTATCCTCTATCCTATCCTATCCTCTATCCTATCCTATCCTCTAACATATCCTATCCGCTATCCTATCCTATCCTCTATCCTATCCTATCCTCAACCTATCCTATCCTCTATCCTATCCTATCCACTATCCTATCCTATCCTCTATCTTATCCTATCCTCTATCCTATCTTATCCTCTATCCTATCCTATCGTTTATCCTATCCTATCCTCTATCCTATCCTATCCTCTATCCTATCCTATCCTCTACCGTATATTATCCTCTATCCTATCCTATCCTCTACCCTATCCTATCCTCTATCCTATCCTAATCTCTATCCTATCCTATCCTCTACCCTATCCTATCCTCTATCCTATCCTATCCTCTATCCTATCCAATCCTATATCGTATCCTCTATCCTATCCTATCCTCTATCCTATCCTATTCTCTATCCTATCCTATCCTGTATCCTATCCTACCCTCTATCGTATCCTATCCTCTATCCTATCCTATCCCCTATCCTATCCTATGCTCTATCCTATCCTATCCTCTATCCTATCCTATCCTCTATCCTATCCTATCCTCTATCCTATTCTATCCTCTGTCCTAGCCAATCCTATATCCTATTCTCTATCCTATCCTATCCTCTATCGTATCCTATCCTCTATCCTATCCAATCCACTATCCTATCCTATCCTCTATCCTATCCTATCCTCTATCCTATCCTATCCTCTATCCTATCCTATCCTCTATCCTATCCTATCATCTATCCTATTCTATCGTTTATCCTTTCCTATCCTCTATCCTATCCTATCCTCTATCGTATCCTATCCTCTATCCTATCCTATCCTGTATCCTATCCTCTATCCTATCCTCCATCCTATCCTATCCACTATTCTATCCTATCCTCTATCCTATCCTATCCTCTATCATATCATATCCTCTATCCTATCCTATCCTCTATCCTATTCTATCCTCTGTCCTAGCCAATCCTATATCCTATTCTCTATCCTATCCTATCCTCTATCGTATCCTATCCTCTATCCTATCCAATCCACTATCCTATCCTATCCTCTATCCTATCCTATCCTCTATCCTATCCTATCCTCTATCCTATCCTATCCTCTATCCTATCCTATCATCTATCCTATCCTATCCTCTATGCTATCCTATCCTCTATCCTATCCTATTCTCTATCCTATCCTATCCTCTACCCTATCCTATCCTCTATCCTATCCTATCCTCTATCCTATCCTATCCTCTATCCTATCCTATCCTCTATCATATCCTATCCTCTATCCTATCTTATCCTCTATCCTATTCTATCCTCTATCCTATCCAATCCTATATCCTATTCTCTATCCTATCCTATCCTCTATCCTAACCTATCCTCTATCCTATCATATCCTCTATCCTATCCTATCCTCTATCCTACCCTATCCACTATCCTATCGTACCCTCAATCCTATCCTATCCTCTATCCTATCCTATCCTCTATCCTATCCTATTCTCTATCCTATCCTATCCTCTATCCTATCCTATCCTCTATCCTATCCTATCCTCTATCCTATCCTATCCTCTACCCTATCCTATCCTCTAACATATCCTATCCGCTATCCTATCCTATCCTCTATCCTATCCTATCCTCAACCTATCCTATCCTCTATCCTATCCTATCCTCTATCCTATCCTATCTCTATCCTATCCTATCCTCTATGCTATCCTATCCTCTAACATATCCAATCCTATATCCTATTCTCTATCCTATCCTATCCTCTATCCTATTCTATCCTCTATCCTATCCAATCCTATATCCTATTCTCTATCCTATCCTATCCTCTATCGTATCCTATCCTCTATCCTATCCAATCCTATATCGTATCCTCTATCCTATCCTATCCTCTATCCTATCCTATCCACTATCCTATCCTATCCTCTATCCTATCCTATACTCTATCCTATACTATCCTCTATCCTATCCTATCCTCTATCCTATCCTATCCTCTAACATATCCGATCCGCTATCCTATCCTATCCTCTATCGTATCCTATCCTCTATCCTATCCTATCCTCTATCATATCCTATCCTCTATCCTATCCTATCCTCTATCCTATCCTATCCGCTATCCTATCCAATCCTATATCCTATTCTCTATCCTATCCTATCCTCTATCGTATCCTATCCGCTATCCTATCCTATCCTCTATCCTAACCTATCCTCAACCTATCCTATCCTCTATCCTATCCTATCCTCTATCCTATCCTATCTCTATCCTATCCTATCCTCTATCCTATTCTATCCTCTATCCTATCCAATCCTATATCCTATTCTCTATCCTATCCTATCCTCTATCCTATTCTATCCTCTATCCTATCCAATCCTATATCCTATTCTCTATCCTATCCTATCCTCTATCGTATCCTATCCTCTATCCTATCCAATCCTATATCGTATCCTCTATCCTATCCTATCCTCTATCCTATCCTATTCTCTATCCTATCCTATCCTCTATCCTATCCTATCCTCTATCCTATCCTATCCTCTATCCTATCCTATCCTCAACCTATCCTATCCTCTATCCTATCCTATCCTCTATCCTATCCTATCTCTATCCTATCCTATCCTATCCTCTATCCTATCCTATCCTCTAACATATCCTATCCGCTATCCTATCCTATCCTCTATCCTATTCTATCCTCTATCCTATCCAATCCTATATCCTATTCTCTATCCTATTCTATCCTCTATCCTATCCAATCCTATATCCTATTCTCTATCCTATCCTATCCTCTATCGTATCCTATCCTCTATCCTATCCTAACCTCTATCCTATCCTATCCTCTATCCTATCCTATCCTCTATCCTATCCTATCCTCTAACATATCCGATCCGCTATCCTATCCTATCCTCTATCGTATCCTATCCTCTATCGTATCCTATCCTCTATCATATCCTATCCTCTATCCTATCCTATCCTCTATCCTATCCTATCCGCTATCCTATCCAATCCTATATCCTATTCTCTATCCTATCCTATCCTCTATCCTATCCTATCCTCTATCCTATCCTATCCTCTATCCTATTCTATCCTCTATCCTATCGTACCCTCAATCCTATCCTATCCTATATGCTATCCTATCCTCTATCCTATCCTATTCTCTATCCTATCCTATCCTCTATCCTATCCTATCCTCTATCCTATCCTATCCTCTATCCTATCCTATCCTCTATCCTATCCTATCCTCAACCTATCCTATCCTCTATCCTATCCTATCCTCTATCCTATCCTATCTCTATCCTATCCTATCCTCTATCCTATCCTATCCTCTAACATATCCTATCCGCTATCCTATCCTATCCTCTATCCTATGCTATCCTCTATCCTATCCAATCCTATATCCTATTCTCTATCCTATCCTATCCTCTATCCTATTCTATCCTCTATCCTATCCAATCCTATATCCTATTCTCTATCCTATCCTATCGTCTATCGTATCCTATCCTCTATCCTATCCAATCCTATATCGTATCCTCTATCCTATCCTATCCTCTATCCTATCCTATCCACTATCCTATCCTATCCTCTATCCTATCCTATACTCTATCCTATCCTATCCTCTATCCTATCCTATCCTCTATCCTATCCTATCCTCTAACATATCCGATCCGCTATCCTATCCTATCCTCTATCGTATCCTATCCTGTATCCTATCCTACCCTCTATCGTATCCTATCCTCTATCCTATCCTATCCTCTATCCTATCCTATTCTCTATCCTATCCTATCCTCTATCCTATCCTATCCTCTATCCTATCCTGTATCCTATTCTATCCTCTATCCTATCGTACCCTCAATCCTATCCTGTCCTCTATGCTATCCTATCCTCTATCCTATCCTATTCTCTATCCTATCCTATCCTCTATCCTATCCTATCCTCTATCCTATCCTATCCTCTATCCTTTCCTATCCTCTATCCTATCCAATCCTATATCCTCTTCTCTATCCTATCCTATCCTCTATCCTATCCTATCCTCTATCCTATCATATCCTCTATCCTATCCTATCCTCTATCAAACCCTATCCACTATCCTATCGTACCCTCAATCCTATCCTATCCTCTATCCTATCCTATCCTCTATCCTATCCTATTCTCTATCCTATCCTATCCTCTATCCTATCCTATCCTCTATCCTATCCTATCCTCTATCCTATCCTATCCTCTATCCTATCCTATTCTCTATCCTATCCTATCCTCTATCCTATCCTATCCTCTATCCTATCCTATCCTCTATCCTATCCTATCCTCTAACATATCCTATCCGCTATCCTATCCTATCCTCTATCCTACTCTATCCTCTATCCTATCCAATCCTATATCCTATTCTCTATCCTATCCTATCCTCTTTCGTATCCTATCCTCTATCCTATCCTAACCTCTATCCTATCCTATCCTCTATCCTATCCTATCCTCTATCCTATCCTATCCTCTAACATATCCGATCCGCTATCCTATCCTATCCTCTATCGTATCCTATCCTCTATGCTATCCTATCCTCTATCCTATCCTATTCTCTATCCTATCCTATCCTCTACCCTATCCTATCCTCTATCCTATCCTATCCTCTATCCTATCCTATCCTCTATCCTATCCTATCCTCTATCATATCCTATCCTCTATCCTATCTTATCCTCCATCCTATTCTATCCTCTATCCTATCCAATCCTATATCCTATTCTCTATCCTATCCTATCCTCTATCCTAACCTATCCGCTATCCTATCCTATCCTCTATCCTATCCTATCCTCAACCTATCCTATCCTCTATCCTATCCTATCCTCTATCCTATCCTATCTCTATCCTATCCTATCCTCTATCCTATCATATCCTCTAACATATCCTATCCGCTATCCTATCCTATCCTCTATCCTACTCTATCCTCTATCCTATCCAATCCTATATCCTCTTCTCTATCCTATCCTATCCTCTATCCTATCCTATCCTCTATCCTATCATATCCTCTATCCTATCCTCTCCTCTATCAAACCCTATCCACTATCCTATCGTACCCTCAATCCTATCCTATCCTCTATCCTATCCTATCCTCTATCCTATCCTATTCTCTATCCTATCCTATCCTCTATCCTATCCTATCCTCTATCCTATCCTATCCTCTATCCTATCCTATCCTCTATCCTATCCTATTCTCTATCCTATCCTATCCTCTATCCTATCCTATCCTCTATCCTATCCTATCCTCTATCCTATCCTATCCTCTAACATATCCTATCCGCTATCCTATCCTATCCTCTATCCTACTCTATCCTCTATCCTATCCAATCCTATATCCTATTCTCTATCCTATCCTATCCTCTTTCGTATCCTATCCTCTATCCTATCCTAACCTCTATCCTATCCTATCCTCTATCCTATCCTATCCTCTATCCTATCCTATCCTCTAACATATCCGATCCGCTATCCTATCCTATCCTCTATCGTATCCTATCCTCTATGCTATCCTATCCTCTATCCTATCCTATTCTCTATCCTATCCTATCCTCTACCCTATCCTATCCTCTATCCTATCCTATCCTCTATCCTATCCTATCCTCTATCCTATCCTATCCTCTATCATATCCTATCCTCTATCCTATCTTATCCTCCATCCTATTCTATCCTCTATCCTATCCAATCCTATATCCTATTCTCTATCCTATCCTATCCTCTATCCTAACCTATCCGCTATCCTATCCTATCCTCTATCCTATCCTATCCTCAACCTATCCTATCCTCTATCCTATCCTATCCTCTATCCTATCCTATCTCTATCCTATCCTATCCTCTATCCTATCCTATCCTCTAACATATCCTATCCGCTATCCTATCCTATCCTCTATCCTACTCTATCCTCTATCCTATCCAATCCTATATCCTATTCTCTATCCTATCCTATCCTCTATCGTATCCTATCCTCTATCCTATCCTAACCTCTATCCTATCCTATCCTCTATCCTATCCTATCCTCTATCCTATCCTATCCTCTAACATATCCGATCCGCTATCCTATCCTATCCTCTATCGTATCCTATCCTCTATCGTATCCTATCCTCTATCATATCCTATCCTCTATCCTATCCTATCCTCTATCCTATCCTATCCGCTATCCTATCCAATCCTATATCCTATTCTCTATCCTATCCTATCCTCTATCCTATCCTATCCTCTATCCTATCCTATCCTCTATCCTATTCTATCCTCTATCCTATCGTACCCTCAATCCTATCCTATCCTATATGCTATCCTATCCTCTATCCTATCCTATTCTCTATCCTATCCTATCCTCTATCCTATCCTATCCTCTATCCTATCCTATCCTCTATCCTATCCTATCCTCTATCCTATCCTATCCTCAACCTATCCTATCCTCTATCCTATCCTATCCTCTATCCTATCCTATCTCTATCCTATCCTATCCTCTATCCTATCCTATCCTCTAACATATCCTATCCGCTATCCTATCCTATCCTCTATCCTATGCTATCCTCTATCCTATCCAATCCTATATCCTATTCTCTATCCTATCCTATCCTCTATCCTATTCTATCCTCTATCCTATCCAATCCTATATCCTATTCTCTATCCTATCCTATCGTCTATCGTATCCTATCCTCTATCCTATCCAATCCTATATCGTATCCTCTATCCTATCCTATCCTCTATCCTATCCTATCCACTATCCTATCCTATCCTCTATCCTATCCTATACTCTATCCTATCCTATCCTCTATCCTATCCTATCCTCTATCCTATCCTATCCTCTAACATATCCGATCCGCTATCCTATCCTATCCTCTATCGTATCCTATCCTGTATCCTATCCTACCCTCTATCGTATCCTATCCTCTATCCTATCCTATCCTCTATCCTATCCTATTCTCTATCCTATCCTATCCTCTATCCTATCCTATCCTCTATCCTATCCTCTATCCTATTCTATCCTCTATCCTATCGTACCCTCAATCCTATCCTGTCCTCTATGCTATCCTATCCTCTATCCTATCCTATTCTCTATCCTATCCTATCCTCTATCCTATCCTATCCTCTATCCTATCCTATCCTCTATCCTTTCCTATCCTCTATCCTATCCTATCCTCTATCATATCCTATCCTCTATCCTATCTTATCCTCTATCCTATCTTATCCTCTATCCTATTCTATCCTCTATCCTATCCAATCCTATATCCTCTTCTCTATCCTATCCTATCCTCTATCCTATCCTATCCTCTATCCTATCATATCCTCTATCCTATCCTATCCTCTATCAAACCTTATCCACTATCCTATCGTACCCTCAATCCTATCCTATCCTCTATCCTATCCTATCCTCTATCCTATCCTATTCTCTATCCTATCCTATCCTCTATCCTATCCTATCCTCTATCCTATCCTATCCTCTATCCTATCCTATCCTCTATCCTATACTGTCCTCTAACATATCCTATCCGCTATCCTATCCTATCCTCTATCCTATCCTATCCTCAACCTATCCTATCCTCTATCCTATCCTATCCTCTATGCTATCCTATCTCTATCCTATCCTATCCTCTATCGTATCCTATCCTCTAACATATCCTATCCGCTATCCTATCCTATCCTCTATCCTATTCTATCCTCTATCCTATCCAATCCTATATCCTATACTCTATCCTATCCTATCCTCTATCCTATTCTATCCTCTATCCTATCCAATCCTATATCCTATCCTCTATCATATCCTATCCTCTATCCTATCCTATCCTCTATCCTATCCTATCCGCTATCCTATCCAATCCTATATCCTATTCTCTATCCTATCCTATCCTCTATCGTATCCTATCCTGTATCCTATCCTATCCTCTATCCTATCCTATCCTCTGTCCTATCCTATCTTCTAACATATCCGATCCGCTATCCTATCCTATCCTCTATCGTATCCTATCCTCTATCCTATCTTATCCTCTATCCTACTCTATCCTCTATCATATCCAATCCTATATCCTATTCCCTATCCTATCCTATCCTCTATCCTATCTATCCTCTATCCTATCATATCCTCTATCCTATCCTATCCTCTATCATATCCCATCCTCTATCCTATCCTATCCTCTATCCTATCCTATCCGCTATCCTATCCAATCCTATATCCTATTCTCTATCCTATCCTATCCTCTATCGTATCCTATCCTCTATCCTATCCTATCCTCTATCCTATCCTATCCTCTATCCTATCCTATCCTCTGTCTTATCCTATCTTCTAACATATCCGATCCGCTATCCTATCCTATCCTCTATCGTATCCTATCCTCTATCCTATCCTATCCTCTATCATATCCTATCCTCTATCCTATCCTATCCTCTATCCTATCCTATCCGCTATCCTATCCAATCCTATATCCTATTCTCTATCCTATCCTATCCTCTATCGTATCCTATCCTCTATCCTATCCTATCCTCTATCCTATCCTATCCTCTATCCTATCCTATCCTCTATCATATCCTATCCTCTATCCTATCCTATCCTCTATCCTATCCTATCGTTTATCCTTTCCTGTCCTCTATCCTATCCTATCCTCTATCGTATCCTATCCTCTATCCTATCCTATCCTCTATCCTATCCTATCCGCTATCCTATCCAATCCTATATCCTATTCTCTATCCTATCCTATCCTCTATCGTATCCTATCCTCTATCCTATCCTATCCTCTATCCTATCCTATCCTCTATCCTATCCTATCCTCTATCATATCCTATCCTCTATCCTATCCTATCCTCTATCCTATCCTATCGTTTATCCTTTCCTATCCTCTATCCTATCCTATCCTCTATCGTATCCTATCCTCTATCCTACCCTATCCTCTATCCTATCCTATCCTCTATCCTATCCTATTCTCTATCCTATCCTATCCTCTATCCTATCCTATCCTCTATCCTATCCTATCCACTATTCTATCCTATCCTCTATCCTATCCTATCCTCTATCCTATCATATCCTCTATCCTATCCTATCCTCTATCCTATCCTATCCACTATCCTATCGTACCCTCAATCCTATCCTATCTTCTAACCTATCCTATTCTCTATCCTATCCTATTCTCTATCCTATCCTATCCTCTATCCTATCCTATCCACTATCCTATCGTACCCTCAATCCTATCCTATCCTCTATCCTATCCTATCCTCTATCCTATCCTATTCTCTATCCTATCCTATCCTCTATCCTATCCTATCCTCTATCCTATCCTATACTCTATCCTATCCTATCCTCTATCCTATCCAATCCTCTATCGTGTTCGCTATCCTATCCTATCCTCTACCGTATCCTATCCTCTATCCTACCCAATCCTCCATCCTATCCTATTCTCCACCCTATGCTATCCTCTATCGTATGCTATCGTCTATCCTACCCAATCCTCCATCCTATCCTATCCTCTATCCTATCCTATTCTCTATCCTATCCTATCCTGTATCCTATCCTACCCTCTATCGTATCCTATCCTCTATCCTATCCTATCCTCTATCCTATCCTATTCTCTATCCTATCCTATCCTCTATCCTATCCTATCCTCTATCCTATCATATCCTCTATCCTATCCTATCCTCTATCAAACCCTATCCACTATCCTATCGTACCCTCAATCCTATCCTATCCTCTATCCTATCCTATCCTCTATCCTATCCTATCCTCTATCCTATCCTATCCTCTATCCTATCCTATCCTCTAACATATCCTATCCGCTATCCTATCCTATCCTCTATCCTATCCTATCCTCTAACATATCCTATCCGCTATCCTATCCTATCCTCTATCCTATCCTATCCTCAACCTATGCTATCCTCTATCCTATCCTATCCTCTATCCTATCCTATCTCTATCCTATCCTATCCTCTATCCTATCCTATCCTCTAACATATCCTATCCGCTATCCTATCCTATCCTCTATCCTATTCTATTCTCTATCCTATCCTATCCTGTATCCTATCCTACCCTCTATCGTATCCTATCCTCTATCCTATCCTATCCTCTATCCTATCCTATTCTCTATCCTATCCTATCCTCTATCCTATCCTATCCTCTATCCTATCCTATCCTCTATCCTATTCTATTCTCTATCCTATCGTACCCTCAATCCTATCCTATCCTCTATGCTATCCTATCCTCTATCCTATCCTATTCTCTATCCTATCCTATCCTCTATCCTATCCTATCCTCTATCCTATCCTATCCTCTATCCTTTCCTATCCTCTATCCTATCCTATCCTCTATCATATCCTATCCTCTATCCTATCTTATCCTCTATCCTATTCTATCCTCTATCCTATCCAATCCTATATCCTATTCTCTATCCTATCCTATCCTCTATCCTATCCTATCCTCTATCCTATCATATCCTCTATCCTATCCTATCCTCTATCAAACCCTATCCACTATCCTATCGTACCCTCTATCCTATCCTATCCTCTATCCTATCCTATCCTCTATCCTATCCTATCCTCTATCCTATCCTATTCTCTATCCTATCCTATCCTCTATCCTATCCTATCCTCTATCCTATCCTATCCTCTATCCTATCCTATCCTCTATCCTATCCTATCCTCTATCGTATCCTATCCTCTAACATATCCTATTCTCTATCCTATCCTATCCTCTATCGTATCCTATCCTCTATCCTATCCTATTCTCTATCCTATCCTATCCTCTATCCTATCCTATCCTCTATCCTATCCTATCCTCTATCCTATCCTATCCTCTATCCTATCCTATCCTCTATCCTATCCTATCCTCTAACATATCCTATCCGCTATCCTATCCTATCCTCTATCCTATCCTATCCTCTATCCTATCCTATCCGCTATCCTATCCAATCCTATATCGTATCCTATCTCTATCCTATCCTATCCTCTATCCTATCCTATCCTCTATCCTATCCTATCCTCTATCCTATTCTATCCTCTATCCTATCGTACCCTCAATCCTATCCTATCCTCTATGCTATCCTATCCTCTATCCTATCCTATTCTCTATCCTATCCTATCCTCTATCCTATCCTATCCTCTATCCTATCCTATCCTCTATCCTTTCCTATCCTCTATCCTATCCTATCCTCTATCATATCCTATCCTCTATCCTATCTTATCCTCTATCCTATTCTATCCTCTATCCTATCCAATCCTATATCCTATTCTCTATCCTATCCTATCCTCTATCCTATCCTATCCTCTATCCTATCATATCCTCTATCCTATCCTATCCTCTATCAAACCCTATCCACTATCCTATCGTACCCTCAATCCTATCCTATCCTCTACCCTATCCTATCCTCTATCCTATCCTATTCTCTATCCTATCCTATCCTCTATCCTATCCTATCCTCTATCCTATCCTATCCTCTATCCTATCCTATCCTCTATCCTATCCTATCCTCTATCCTATCCTCTCCTCTAACATATCCTATCCGCTATCCTATCCTATCCTCTATCCTATTCTATCCTCTATCCTATCCAATCCTATATCCTATTCTCTATCCTATCCTATCCTCTATCGTATCCTATCCTCTATCCTATCCTAACCTCTATCCTATCCTATCCTCTATCCTATCCTATCCTCTATCCTATCCTATCCTCTAACATATCCGATCCGCTATCCTATCCTATCCTCTATCGTATCCTATCCTCTATCCTATCCTATCCTCTATCATTTCCTATCCTCTATCCTATACTATCCTCTATCCTATCCTATCCGCTATCCTATCCAATCTTATATCCTATTCTCTATCCTATCCTATCCTCTATCGTATCCTATCCTCTATCAGATCCTATCCTCTATCCTATCCTATTCTCTATCTTATCCTATCCTCTATCCTATCCTACCCTCTATCATATCCTATCCTCTATCCTATTCTATCCTCTATCCTATCGTACCCTCAATCCTATCCTATCCTATATGCTATCCTATCCTCTATCATATCCTATTCTCTTTCCTATCCTATCCTCTATCCTATCCTATTCTCTATCCTATCCTATCCTCTATCCTATCCTATCCTCTATCCTATCCTATCCTCTATCCTATCCTATCCTCTATCCTATCCTATCCTCTAACATATCCTATCCGCTATCCTATCCTATCCTCTATCCTATCCTATCCTCAACCTATCCTATCCTCTATCCTATCCTATTCTCTATCCTATCCTATCTCTATCCTATCCTATCCTCTATCCTATCATATCCTCTATCCTATCCTAGCCTCTATCCTACCCTATCCTCTATCCTATTCTATCCTCTATCCTATCCAATCCTATATCCTATTCTCCATCCTATCCTATCCTCCATCGTATCCTATCCTCCATCCTATCCCATCCTCTATCCTATCCTATCCTGTACCCTATAATATCCTCTATCCTATCATATTCTCTATCCTATCCTATCCTCTATCGTATCCTGTCCTCTATCCTATCCTCTATCCTATCGTATCCTCTATCCTATCCTATCCTCTATCCTATCCTATCCTCTATCATATCCTATCCTCTATCCTATCCTATCCTCTAACATATCCGATCCGCTATCCTATCCTATCCTCTATCCTATCCTATCCTCTACCGTATATTATCCTCTATCCTATCCTATCCTCTACCCTATCCTATCCTCTATCCTATCCTATCCTCTATCCTATCCAATCCTATATCGTATCCTCTATCCTATCCTATCCTCTATCCTATCCTATTCTCTATCCTATCCTATCCTCTATCCTATCCTACCCTCTATCGTATCCTATCCTCTATCCTATCCTATCCTCTATCCTATCCTATTCTCTATCCTATCCTATCCTCTATCCTATCCTATCCTTTAGCCTATCCTATCCTCTATCCTATCCTATCCTCTATCCTATCCTATCCTCTATCCTATCCTATCCTCTAACATATCCTATCCGCTATCCTATCCCATCCTCTATCCTATCCTATCCGCAACCTATCCTATCCTCTATCCTATCCTATCCTCTATCCTATCCTATCCTCTATCCTATCCTATCGTTTATCCTATCCTATCCTCTATCCTATTCTATCCTCTATCCTATCCAATCCTATATCCTATTCTCCATCCTATCCTATCCTCTATCATATCCTATCCTCCACCCTATCCCATCCTCTATCCTATCCTATCCTGTACCCTATAATATCCTCTATCCTATCCTATTCTCTATCCTATCCTATCCTCTATCGTATCCTGTCCTCTATCCTATCCTCTATCCTATCGTATCCTCTATCCTACCCTATCCTCTATCCTATCCTATCCTCTATCATATCCTATCCTCTATCCTATCCTATCCTCTATCCTATTCTATCCTCTATCCTATCCAATCCTATATCCTATTCTCTATCCTATCCAATCCTATATCCTATTCTCCATCCTATCCTATCCTCTATCCTATCCTATCCTCTATCCTATCCTATCCTATCCTCTATCCTATCCTATCCTCTATCATATCCTATCCTCTATCCTATCCTATCCTCTATCCTGTTCTATCGTTTATCCTTTCCTATCCTCTATCCTATCCTATCTCCAATCGTATCCTATCCTCTATCCTATCCTATCCTCTATCCTATCCTCTATCCTATCCTATTATCTATCCTATCCTATTCTCTATCCTATCCTATCCTCTATCCTATTCTATCCTGTATCCTATACAATCCTATATCCTATTCTCTATCCTATCCTATCCTCTATCGTATCCTATCCTCTATCCTATCCTATCCTCTATCCTATCCTCTATCCTATCCTCCATCCTATCCTATCCACTATTCTATCCTATCCTCTATCCTATCCTATCCTCTATCCTATCATATCCTCTATTCTACCCTACCCTCTATCCTATCCTATCCACTATGCTATCGTACCCTCAAACCTATCCTATCCTCTATCCAATCCTATCCTCTATCCTATCCTTTTCTCTATCCTATTCTATCCTCTATCCTATCCTATCCTCTATCCTATCCTATCCTATCCTCTATCCTATCCTATCCTCTATCCTATCCTATCCTCTATCATATCCTATCCTCTATCCTATCCTATCCTATCCTCTATCCTATCCTATCCTCTATCCTATCCTATCCTCTATCATATTCTATCCTCTATCCTATCCAATCCTATATCCTATTCTCTATCCTATCCAATCCTATATCCTATTCTCCATCCTATCCTATCCTCTATCCTATCCTATCCTCTATCCTATCCTATCCTATCCTCTATCCTATCCTATCCTCTATCATATCCTATCCTCTATCCTATCCCATCCTCTATCCTATCCTATCCGCTATCCTATCCAATCCTATATCCTATTCTCTATCCTATCCTATCCTCTATCCTATCCTACTATCTATCCTATCCTATTCTCTATCCTATCCTATCCTCTATCCTATTCTATCCTCTATCCTATACAATCCTATATCCTATTCTCTATCCTATCCTATCCTCTATCGTATCCTATCCTCTATCATATCCTATCCTGTATCCTATCCTATCCTCTATCCTATCCTATCCGCTATCCTATCCAATCCTATATCCTATTCTCTATCCTATCCTATCCTCTACCCTATCCTATCCTCTATCCTATCCTATCCTCTATCGTATCCTGTCCTCTATCCTATCCTCTATCCTATCGTATCCTCTATCCTATCCTATCCTCTATCCTATCCTATCCTCTATCATATCCTATCCTCTATCCTATCCTATCCTCTATCCTATTCTATCCACTATCCTATCCAATCCTATATCCTATTCTCTATCCTATCCAATCCTATATCCTATTCTCCATCCTATCCTATCCTCTATCCTATCCTGTCCTCTATCCTATCCTATCCTATCCTCTATCCTATCCTATCCTCTATCATATCCTATCCTCTATCCTATCCTATCCTCTATCCTGTCCTATCGTTTATCCTTTCCTATCCTCTATCCTATCCTATCCTCTATCGTATCCTATCCTCTATCCTATCCTATCCTCTATCCTATCCTATCCTCTATCCTATCCACTATCCTATCCTATTATCTATCCTATCCTATTCTCTATCCTATCCTATCCGCTATCCTATCCAATCCTATATCCTATTCTCCATCCTATCCTATCCTCTATCCTATCCTATCCTCTATCCTATCCTATCCTATCCTCTATCCTATCCTATCCTCTATCATATCCTATCCTCTATCCTATCCTATCCTCTATCCTGTCCTATCGTTTATCCTTTCCTATCCTCTATCCTATCCTATCCTCTATCGTATCCTATCCTCTATCCTATCCTATCCTCTATCCTATCCTATCCTCTATCCTATCCACTATCCTATCCTATTATCTATCCTATCCTATTCTCTATCCTATCCTATCCTCTATCCTATCCTATCCTCTATTCTACCCTACCCTCTATCCTATCCTATCCACTATGCTATCGTACCCTCAATCCTATCCTATCCTCTATCCTATCCTATCCTCTATCCTATCCTATTCTCTATCCTATTCTATCCTCTATACTATCCTATCCTCTATCCTATCCTATCCTATCCTCTATCCTATCCTATCCTCTATCCTATCCTATCCTCTATCATATCCTATCCTCTATCCTATCCTATCCTATCCTCTATCCTATCCTATCCTCTATCCTATCCTATCCTCTATCATATTCTATCCTCTATCCTATCCAATCCTATATCCTATTCTCTATCCTATCCAATCCTATATCCTATTCTCCATCCTATCCTATCCTCTATCCTATCCTATCCTCTATCCTATCCTATCCTATCCTCTATCCTATCCTATCCTCTATCATATCCTATCCTCTATCCTATCCTATCCTCTATCCTATCCTATCCGCTATCCTATCCAATCCTATATCCTATTCTCTATCCTATCCTATCCTCTATCCTATCCTATTATCTATCCTATCCTATTCTCTATCCTATCCTATCCTCTATCCTATTCTATCCTCTATCCTATACAATCCTATATCCTATTCTCTATCCTATCCTATCCTCTATCGTATCCTATCCTCTATCATATCCTATCCTGTATCCTATCCTATCCTCTATCCTATCCTATCCTCTAACGTATCCTGTCCTCTATCCTATCCTCTATCCTATCGTATCCTCTATCCTATCCTATCCTCTATCCTATCCTATCCTCTATCATATCCTATCCTCTATCCTATCCTATCCTCTATCCTATTCTATCCTCTATCCTATCCAATCCTATATCCTATTCTCTATCCTATCCAATCCTATATCCTATTCTCCATCCTATCCTATCCTCTATCCTATCCTATCCTCTATCCTATCCTATCCTATCCTCTATCCTATCCTATCCTCTATCATATCCTATCCTCTATCCTATCCTATCCTCTATCCTGTCCTATCGTTTATCCTTTCCTATCCTCTATCCTATCCTATCCTCTATCGTATCCTATCCTCTATCCTATCCTATCCTCTATCCTATCCTATCCTCTATCCTATCCACTATCCTATCCTATTATCTATCCTATCCTATTCTCTATCCTATCCTATCCGCTATCCTATCCAATCCTATATACTATTCTCCATCCTATCCTATCCTCTATCCTATCCTATCCTCTATCCTATCCTATCCTATCCTCTATCCTATCCTATCCTCTATCATATCCTATCCTCTATCCTATCCTATCCTCTATCCTGTCCTATCGTTTATCCTTTCCTATCCTCTATCCTATCCTATCCTCTATCGTATCCTATCCTCTATCCTATCCTATCCTCTATCCTATCCTATCCTCTATCCTATCCACTATCCTATCCTATTATCTATCCTATCCTATTCTCTATCCTATCCTATCCTCTATCCTATCCTATCCTCTATCCTATCCTATCCTCTATCCTATCCTATCCTCTATCCTATCCTATCCTCTATCCTATCCTATCCTATCCTATCCTCTATCCTATCCTCTATCATATCCTATCCTCTATCCTATCCTATCCTCTATCCTATTCTATCCTCTATCCTATCCAATCCTATATCCTATTCTCCATCCTATCCTATCCTCTATCGTATCCTATCCTCCATCCTATCCCATTCTCTATCCTATCCTATCCTGTACCCTATAATATCCTCTATCCTATCATATTCTCTATCCTATCCTATCCTCTATCGTATCCTGTCCTCTATCCTATCCTCTATCCTATCGTATCCTCTATCCTATCCTATCCTCTATCCTATCCTATCCTCTATCATATCGTATCCTCTATCCTATCCTATCCTCTATCCTATTCTATCCTCTATCCTATCCAATCCTATATCCTATTCTCTATCCTACCCAATCCTACATCCTATCCTCCATCCTATCCCATCCTCTATCCTATCCTATCCTGTACCCTATAATATCCTCTATCCTATCATATTCTCTATCCTATCCTATCCTCTATCGTATCCTGTCTTCTATCCTATCCTCTATCCTATCATATCCTCTATCCTATCCTACCCTCTATCCTATCCTATCCACTATCCTATCGTACCCTCAATCCTATTCTATCCTCTATCCTATCCTATCCTCTATCCTATCCTATTCTCTATCCTATCCTATCCTCTATCCTATCCTATCCTCTATCCTATCCTATCCTATCCTCTATCCTATCCTATCCTCTATCCTATCCTATCCTCTATCATATTCTATCCTCTATCCTATCCAATCCTATATCCTATTCTCTATCCTATCCAATCCTATATCCTATTCTCCATCCTATCCTATCCTCTATCCTATCCTATCCTCTATCCTATCCTATCCTATCCGCTATCCTATCCTATCCTCTAACATATCCTATCCTCTATCCTATCCTATCCTCTATCCTATCCTATCCGCTATCCTATCCAATCCTATATCCTATTCTCTATCCTATCCTATCCTCTATCCTATCCTATTATCTATCCTATCCTATTCTCTATCCTATCCTATCCTCTATCCTATTCTATCCTCTATCCTATACAATCCTATATCCTATTCTCTATCCTATCCTATCCTCTATCGTATCCTATCCTCTATCGTATCCTATCCTCTATCGTATCCTATCCTCTATCCTATCCTATCCTCTATCATATCCTATCCTGTATCCTATCCTATCCTCTATCCTATCCTATCCAATCCTATATCCTATTCTCTATCATATCCTATCCTCTACCCTATCCTATCCTCTATCCTATCTTATTCTCTATCCTATCCTATCCTGTATCATATCCTATCCTCTATCCTATCGAATCCTATATCCTATCCTATCCTCTATCATATCCTATCCTCTATCCTATCCTATCCTCTATCCTATCCTATTCTCTATGCTATCCAATCCTCTATCCTATCCTATCCTCTATCCTATCCTATCCTCTATCCTATTCTATCCTCTATCCTAGCCAATCCTATATCCTATTCTCTATCCTACCCTATCCTCTATCCTATCCTATCCTCTATCCTATCCTATCCTCTATCCTATCCTATCGTTTATCCTTTCCTATCCTCTATCCTATCCTATCCTCTATCGTATCCTATCCTCTATCCTATCCTATCCTCTATCCTATCCTCTATCCTATCCTCTATCCTATCCTCCATCCTATCCTATCCACTATTCTATCCTATCCTCTATCCTATCCTATCCTCTATCCTATCATATCCTCTATTCTACCCTACCCTCTATCCTATCCTATCCACTATGCTATCGTACCCTCAATCCTATCCTATCCTCTATCCTATCCTATCCTATATCCTATCCTATTCTCTATCCTATCCTATCCTCTATCCTATCCTATCCTCTATCCTATCCTATCCTATCCTCTACCCTATCCTATGCTCTATCCTATCCTATCCTCTATCCTATCCAATCCTATATCGTATCCTCTATCCTATCCTATCCTCTATCCTATCCTATTCTCTATCCTATCCTATCCTGTATCCTATCCTACCCTCTATCGTATCCTATCCTCTATCCTATCCTATCCTCTATCCTATCCTATTCTCTATGCTATCCTATCCTCTATCCTATCCTATCCTCTATCCTATCCTATCCTCTATCCTATTCTATCCTCTATCCTAGCCAATCCTATATCCTATTCTCTATCCTATCCTATCCTCTATCCTATCCTATCCTCTATCCTATCCAATCCTATATCCTATCCTCCATCCTATCCTATCCTCTGTCCTATCCTATCCTCTGTCCTATCCTGTCCTCTATCCTACTCTATCCTCTATCGTATCCTATCCTCTATCCTATCCTATCCTCTATCCTGTCCTATTCTCTATCCTATCCTCTATCCTAACCTATCCTCTATCCTATCCTATCCTCTATCCTATAAAATCCTCTATCCTATCCTATCCTCTATCCTATTCTATCCTCTATCCTATCCAATCCTATATCCTATTCTCTATCCTATCCTATCCTCTATCGTATCCTATCCTCTATCCTATCCTATCCTAGACCTATCCTATCCTCTATCCTATCCTATCCTCTATCCTATCCTATCGTTTATCCTATCCTATCCTCTATCCTATTATATCCTCTAACATATCCTATACGCTATCCTATCCTATCCTCTATCCTATTCTATCCTCTATCCTATCCAATCCTATACCCTATTCTCTATCCTATCCTATCCTCCATCGTATCCTATCCTCTATCCTATCCTATCCTCTATCATATCCTATCCTCTATCCTATCCTATCCTCTATCCTATCCTATCCGCTATCCTATCCAATCCTATATCCTATTCTCTATCCTGTCCTATCCTCTACCCTATCCTATCCTCTATCCTATCCTATTCTCTATCCTATCCTATCCTCTATCCTATCCTATCCTTTATCCTATCCTATCCTCTATCCTATCCTATCCTCTATCCTATCCTATCCCCTATCCTATCCTATCCTCTAACATATCCTATCCGCTATCCTATCCTATCCTCTATCCTATCCTATCCTCAACCTATCCTATCCTCTATCCTATCCTATCCTCTATCCTATCTTATCCTCTATCCTATCCTATCGTTTATCCAATCCTATCCTCTATCCTATTCTATCCTCTATCCTATCCAATCCTATATCCTATTCTCTATCCTATCCTATCATCTATCGTATCCTATCCTCTATCCTATCCAATCCTATATCGTATCCTCTATCCTATCCTATCCTCAACCTATCCTATCCTCTATCCTATCCTATCCTCTATCCTATCGTATCCTCTATCCTATCCTATCGTTTATCCTATCCTATCCTCTATCCTATCGTATCCTCTATCCTATCCTATCGTTTATCCTATCCTATCCTCTATCCTATCCTATCCTCTAACATATCCTATCCGCTATCCTATCCTATCCTCTATCATATCCTATCCTCTATCCTATCCTATCCTCTATCCTATCCTATCGTTTATTCTTTCCTATCCTCTATCCTATCCTATCCTCTATCCTATCCTCTATCCTATCCTATCCACTATTCTATCCTATCCTCTATCCTATCCTATCCTCTATCCTATCCTATCCGCTATCCTATCCTATCCTCTATACTATCCTATCCTCTATCCTATCCTATCGTCTATCCTATCCTATACTCTATCCTATCCTATCCTCTATCCTATCCTATCCTCTATCCTATCCTATCCTCTATCCTCTATCCTATCCTATCCTCTATCCTATCCTATCCTCTATCCTATCCTATCCTCTATCCTATCCTATCCTCTATCCTATCCTATCCTCTATCCTATCCTATCCTCTATCCTATCCTATCCTCTATCCTATACTATCCTCTATCCTATCCTATCCTCTATCGTCTCCTGTCCTGCATCCTATCCAATCCCCTATCCTATCCTCTACCGTCTCCTATCCTCTATCCTATCCAATCCCCTATCCTATCCTCCATCCTATCCTATCCTCTGTCCTATCCTATCCTCTGTCCTATCCTGTCCTCTATCCTATTCTATCCTCTATCCTATCCTATCCTCTATCCTATCCTATCCTCTATCCTGTCCTATTCTCTATCCTATCCTCTATCCTAACCTATCCTCTATCCTATCCTATCCTCTATCCTATAAAATCCTCTATCCTATCCTATCCTCTATCCTATTCTATCCTCTATCCTATCCAATCCTATATCCTATTCTCTATCCTATCCTATCCTCTATCCTGTCCTATCCTCAACCTATCCTATCCTCTATCCTATCCTATCCTCTATCCTATCCTATCGTTTATCCTATCCTATCCTCTATCCTATTCTATCCTCTAACATATCCTATACGCTATCCTATCCTATCCTCTATCCTATTCTATCCTCTATCCTATCCAATCCTATACCCTATTCTCTATCCTATCCTATCCTCTATCGTATCCTATCATCTATCCTATCCTATCCTCTATCCTATCCTATCCTCTATTCTATCCTCTATCCTATCCTATCCACTATTCTATCCTATCGTCTATCCTATCCTATCCTCTATCCTATCCTATTCGCTATCCTATCCTATCCTCTATACTATCCTATAATCTATCCTATCCTATCGTCTATCCTATCCTATCCTCTATCCTATCCTATCCTCTATCCTATCCTATCCTCTATCCTATCCTATCCTCTATCCTATCCTATCCGCTATCCTATCCAATCCTATATCCTATTCTCTATCCTATCCTATCCTCTATCCTATCCTATCCTCTATCCTATCCTATTCTCTATCCTATCCTATCCTCTATCCTATTCTATCCTGTATCCTATCCAATCGAATATCCTATTCTCTATCCTATCCTATCCTCTATCGTATCCTATCCTCCATCGTATCCTATCCTCTATCCTATCCTATCCTCTATCATATCCTATCCTCTATCCTATCCTATCCTCTATCCTATCCTATCCGCTATCCTATCCAATCCTATATCCTATTCTCTATCCTGTGCTATCCTCTACCCTATCCTATCCTCTATCCTACCCTATTCTCTACCCTATCCTATCCTGTATCATATCCTATCCTCTATCCTATCCAATCCTATATCCTATTCTCCATCCTATTTTATCCTCTATCCTATCCTATCCTATATCGTATCCTATCCTCTAACCTATCCTTTCCTATCCTCTATCCTATCCTATCGTCTATCATATCCTATCCTCTATCCTATCCTATCCTCTATCCTATTCTATCCTCTACCCTAGCCAATCCTATATCCTATTCTCTATCCTATCCTATAATCTATCGTATCCTATCCTCTATCCTATCCAATCCACTATCCTATCCTATCCACTATCCTATCCTATCCTCTATCCTATCCTATCCTCTATCCTATCCTATCCTCTATCCTATCCTATCCTATCCTCTATCCTATCCTATCCTCTATCATATCCTATCCTCTATCCTATCCTATCCTCTATCCTATACTATACGCTATCCTATCCAATCCTATATCCTATTCTCTATCCTATCCTATCCTCTATCCTATCCTATCCTCTATCCTATCCTATCCTCTATCCTATCCTATTCTCTATCCTATCCTATCCTCTATCCTATTCTATCCTCAATCCTATCTAATCCTATATCCTATTCTCTATCCTATCCTATCCTCTATCGTATCCTATCCTCTATCGTATCCTATCCTCTATCCTATCCAATCCTATATCCTATTCTCTATCCTATCCTATCCTCTATCCTATCCTATCCTCTATCCTATCCTATCCTATCCTATCCTCTATCCTATCCTATTCTCTATCCTATCCTATCCTCTATCCTATTCTATCCTCTATCCTATTCAATCCTATATCCTATTCTCTATCCTATCCTATCCTCTATCGTATCCTATCCTCCATCGTTTCCTATCCTCTATCCTATCCTATCCTCTATCATATCCTATCCGCTATCCTATCCTATCCTCTATCCTATCCTATACGCTATCCTATCCAATCCTATATCCTATTCTCTATCCTATCCTATCCTCTACCCTATCCTATCCTCTATCCTATCCTATTCTCTACCCTATCCTATCCTGTATCATATCCTATCCTCTATCCTATCGAATCCTATATCCTATTCTCCATCCTATCCTATCCTCTATCCTATCCTATCCTCTATCGTATCCTATCCTCTATCGTATCCTTTCCTATCCTCTATCCTATCCTATCGTCTATCATATCCTATCCTCTATCCTATCCTATCCTCTATCCTATTCTATCCTCTATCCTATCCTATCCGCTATCCTATCCAATCCTATATCCTATTCTCTATCCTATCCTATCCTCTATCGTATCCTATCCTCTATCGTATCCTATCCTCTATCCTATCCTATCCTCTATCGTATCCTATCCTCTATCCTATCCTATCCTTTATCGTATCCTATCCTCTATCCTATCCTGTCCTCTATCCTATCCTCTATCGTCTCCTATCCTCTATCCTATCCAATCCCCTATCCTATCCTCTATCCTATCCTATCCTCTATCCTATCCTATCCGCTATCCTATCCAATCCTATATCCTATTCTCTATCCTATCCTATCCTCTACCTGATCCTATCCTCCATCCTATCCTATTCTCTACCCTATCCTGTCCTGTATCATATCCTATCCTCTATCCTATCCAATCCTATATCCTATTCTCCATCCTATCCTATCCTCTATCCTATCCTATCCTCTATCGTATCCTATCCTCTATCCTATCCTTTCCTATCCTCTATCCTATCCTATCGTCTATCATATCCTATCCTCTATCCTATCCTATCCTCTATCCTATTCTATCCTCTATCCTAGCCAATCCTATATCCTATTCTCTATCCTATCCTATAATCTATCGTATCCTATCCTCTATCCTATCCAATCCACTATCCTATCCTATCCACTATCCTATCCTATCCTCTATCCTATCCTATCCTCTATCCTATCCTATCCTCTATCCTATCTTATCCTATCCTCTATCCTATCCTATCCTCTATCATATCCTATCCTCTATCCTATCCTATCCTCTATCCTATCCTATCCGCTATCCTATCCAATCCTATATCCTATTCTCTATCCTATCCTATCCTCTATCCTATCCTATCCTCTATCCTATCCTATCCTCTATCCTATCCTATTCTCTATCCTATCCTATCCTCTATCCTATTCTATCCTCTATCCTATCCAATCCTATATCCTATTCTGTATCCTATCCTATCCTCTATCGTATCCTATCCTCTATCGTATCCTATCCTCTATCCTATCCTATCCTCTATCGTATCCTATCCTCTATCCTATCCTATCCTCTATCCTATCCTATTCTCTATCCTATCCTATCCTCTATCCTATCCTATCCTCTATCCTATCCTATCCTCTATCCTATTCTATCCTCTATCCTAGCCACTCCTATATCCTATTCTCTATCCTATCCTATCCTCTATCCTATCCTATCCTCTATCCTATCCAATCCACTATCCTATCCTATCCTCTATCCTATCCTATCCTCTATCCTATCCTATCCTCTATCCTATCCTATCGTTTATCCTTTCCTATCCTCTATCCTATCCTATCCTCTATCGTATCCTATCCTCTATCCTATCCTATCCTCTATCCTATCCTATCGTTTATCCTATCCTATCCTCTATCCTATCCTATCCTCTAACATATCCTATCCTCTATCCTATCCTATCCTCTATCCTATCTTATCCTATCCTCTATCCTATCCTATCCTCTATCATATCCTATCCTCTATCCTATCCTATCCTCTATCCTATCCTATCCTCTATCCTATCTTATCCTATCCTCTATCCTATCCTATCCTCTATCATATCCTATCCTCTATCCTATCCTATCCTCTATCCTATCCTATCCGCTATCCTATCCAATCCTATATCCTATTCTCTATCCTATCCTATCCTCTATCCTATCCTATCCTCTATCCTATCCTATCCTCTATCCTATCCTATTCTCTATCCTATCCTATCCCCTATCCTATTCTATCCTCTATCCTATCCAATCCTATATCCTATTCTGTATCCTATCCTATCCTCTATCGTATCCTATCCTCTCTCGTATCCTATCCTCTATCCTATCCTATCCTCTATCGTATCCTATCCTCTATCCTACCCTATCCTCTATCCTATCCTATCCTCTATCCTATTCTATCCTCTATCCTAGCCAATCCTATATCCTATTCTCTATCCTATCCTATCCTCTATCCTATCCTATCCTCTATCCTATCCAATCCACTATCCTATCCTATCCTCTAGCCTATCCTATCCTCTATCCTATCCTATCCTCTATCCTATCCTATCCTCTATCATATCCTATCCTCTATCCTATCCTATCCTCTATCCTATCATATCCTCTATCCTATCCTACCCTCTATCCTATCCTATCCACTATCCTATCGTACCCTCAATCCTATCCTATCCTCTATCCTATCCTATCATCTATCCTATCCTATTCTCTATCCTATCCTATCCTCTATCCTATCCTATCCTCTATCCTATCCTCTATCCTATCCTCTATCCTATCCTATCCTATCCTCTATCCTATCCTATCCTCTATCCTATCCTATCCTCTATCATATTCTATCCTCTATCCTATCCAATCCTATATCCTATTCTCTATCCTATCCTATCCTCTATCCTATCCTATCCTCTATCCTATCCTATCCTCTATCATATTCTATCCTCTATCCTATCCTATTCTCTATCCTATCCTATCCTCTATCCTATCCTATCCTCTATCCTATCCTATCCTCTATCCTATTCTATCCTCTATCCTAGCCACTAATATATCCTATTCTCTATCCTATCCTATCCTCTATCCTATCCTATCCTCTATCCTATCCTATCCTCTATCCTATCCTATCCTCTATCCTATCCTATTCTCTATCCTATCCTATCCTCTATCCTATTCTATCCTCAATCCTATCCAATCCTATATCCTATTCTCTATCCTATCCTATCCTCTATCGTATCCTATCCTCTATCGTATCCTATCCTCTATCCTATCCAATCCTATATCCTATTCTCTATCCTATCCTATCCTCTATCCCATCCTATCCTCTATCCTATCCTATTCTCTATCCTATCCTATCCTCTATCCTATCCTATCCTCTATCCTATTCTATCCTCTATCCTATCCTATCCGCTATCCTATCCAATCCTATATCCTATTCTCTATCCTATCCTATCCTCTATCGTATCCTATCCTCTATCGTATCCTATCCTCTATCCTATCCTATCCTCTATCGTATCCTATCCTCTATCCTATCCTATCCTCTATCGTATCCTATCCTCTATCCTATCCTGTCCTCTATCCTATCCTCTATCGTCTCCTATCCTCTATCCTATCCAATCCCCTATCCTATCCTCTATCCTATCCTATCCTCTATCCTATCCTATCCGCTATCCTATCCAATCCTATATCCTATTCTCTATCCTATCCTATCCTCTACCCGATCCTATCCTCCATCCTATCCTATTCTCTACCCTATCCTGTCCTGTATCATATCCTATCCTCTATCCTATCCAATCCTATATCCTATTCTCCATCCTATCCTATCCTCTATCCTATCCTATCCTCTATCGTATCCTATCCTCTATCCTATCCTTTCCTATCCTCTATCCTATCCTATCGTCTATCATATCCTATCCTCTATCCTATCCTATCCTCTATCCTATTCTATCCTCTATCCTAGCCAATCCTATATCCTATTCTCTATCCTATCCTATAATCTATCGTATCCTATCCTCTATCCTATCCAATCCACTATCCTATCCTATCCACTATCCTATCCTATCCTCTATCCTATCCTATCCTCTATCCTATCCTATCCTCTATCCTATCTTATCCTATCCTCTATCCTATCCTATCCTCTATCATATCCTATCCTCTATCCTATCCTATCCTCTATCCTATCCTATCCGCTATCCTATCCAATCCTATATCCTATTCTCTATCCTATCCTATCCTCTATCCTATCCTATCCTCTATCCTATCCTATCCTCTATCCTATTCTATTCTCTATCCTATCCTATCCTCTATCCTATTCTATCCTCTATCCTATCCAATCCTATATCCTATTCTGTATCCTATCCTATCCTCTATCGTATCCTATCCTCTATCGTATCCTATCCTCTATCCTATCCTATCCTCTATCGTATCCTATCCTCTATCCTATCCTATCCTCTATCCTATCCTATTCTCTATCCTATCCTATCCTCTATCCTATCCTATCCTCTATCCTATCCTATCCTCTATCCTATTCTATCCTCTATCCTAGCCACTCCTATATCCTATTCTCTATCCTATCCTATCCTCTATCCTATCCTATCCTCTATCCTATCCAATCCACTATCCTATCCTATCCTCTATCCTATCCTATCCTCTATCCTATCCTATCCTCTATCCTATCCTATCGTTTATCCTTTCCTATCCTCTATCCTATCCTATCCTCTATCGTATCCTATCCTCTATCCTATCCTATCCTCTATCCTATCCTATCGTTTATCCTATCCTATCCTCTATCCTATCCTATCCTCTAACATATCCTATCCTCTATCCTATCCTATCCTCTATCCTATCTTATCCTATCCTCTATCCTATCCTATCCTCTATCATATCCTATCCTCTATCCTATCCTATCCTCTATCCTATCCTATCCTCTATCCTATCTTATCCTATCCTCTATCCTATCCTATCCTCTATCATATCCTATCCTCTATCCTATCCTATCCTCTATCCTATCCTATCCGCTATCCTATCCAATCCTATATCCTATTCTCTATCCTATCCTATCCTCTATCCTATCCTATCCTCTATCCTATCCTATCCTCTATCCTATCCTATTCTCTATCCTATCCTATCCTCTATCCTATTCTATCCTCTATCCTATCCAATCCTATATCCTATTCTGTATCCTATCCTATCCTCTATCGTATCCTATCCTCTATCGTATCCTATCCTCTATCCTATCCTATCCTCTATCGTATCCTATCCTCTATCCTATCCTATCCTCTATCCTATCCTATTCTCTATCCTATCCTATCCTCTATCCTATCCTATCCTCTATCATATCCTATCCTCTATCCTATCCTATCCTCTATCCTATCCTATCCGCTATCCTATCCAATCCTATATCCTATTCTCTATCCTATCCTATCCTCTATCCTATCCAATCCACTATCCTATCCTATCCTCTATCCTATCCTATCCTCTATCCTATCCTATCCTCTATCCTATCCTATCGTTTATCCTTTCCTATCCTCTATCCTATCCTATCCTCTATCGTATCCTATCCTCTATCCTATCCTATCCTCTATCCTATCCTATCGTTTATCCTATCCTATCCTCTATCCTATCCTATCCTCTAACATATCCTATCCTCTATCCTATCCTATCCTCTATCCTATCTTATCCTATCCTCTATCCTATCCTATCCTCTATCATATCCTATCCTCTATCCTATCCTATCCTCTATCCTATCCTATCCTCTATCCTATCTTATCCTATCCTCTATCCTATCCTATCCTCTATCATATCCTATCCTCTATCCTATCCTATCCTCTATCCTATCCTATCCGCTATCCTATCCAATCCTATATCCTATTCTCTATCCTATCCTATCCTCTATCCTATCCTATCCTCTATCCTATCCTATCCTCTAT
Organism: Halictus rubicundus; assembly: GCF_050948215.1. NCBI lineage: Eukaryota > Metazoa > Arthropoda > Insecta > Hymenoptera > Halictidae > Halictus > Halictus rubicundus. The sequence continues at coordinate 705,109 of NW_027488581.1, read as the reverse complement.
CCTATCCTATTCTCTATCCTATCCTATCCCCTATCCTATTCTATCCTCTATCCTATCCAATCCTATATCCTATTCTGTATCCTATCCTATCCTCTATCGTATCCTATCCTCTATCGTATCCTATCCTCTATCCTATCCTATCCTCTATCGTATCCTATCCTCTATCCTACCCTATCCTCTATCCTATCCTATTCTCTATCCTATCCTATCCTCTATCCTATCCTATCCTCTATCCTATCCTATCCTCTATCCTATTCTATCCTCTATCCTAGCCAATCCTATATCCTATTCTCTATCCTATCCTATCCTCTATCCTATCCTATCCTCTATCCTATCCAATCCACTATCCTATCCTATCCTCTAGCCTATCCTATCCTCTATCCTATCCTATCCTCTATCCTATCCTATCCTCTATCATATCCTATCCTCTATCCTATCCTATCCTCTATCCTATCATATCCTCTATCCTATCCTACCCTCTATCCTATCCTATCCACTATCCTATCGTACCCTCAATCCTATCCTATCCTCTATCCTATCCTATCCTCTATCCTATCCTATTCTCTATCCTATCCTATCCTCTATCCTATCCTATCCTCTATCCTATCCTCTATCCTATCCTCTATCCTATCCTATCCTATCCTCTATCCTATCCTATCCTCTATCCTATCCTATCCTCTATCCTATCCTATCCTCTATCATATTCTATCCTCTATCCTATCCTATTCTCTATCCTATCCTATCCTCTATCCTATCCTATCCTCTATCCTATCCTATCCTCTATCCTATTCTATCCTCTATCCTAGCCACTCCTATATCCTATTCTCTATCCTATCCTATCCTCTATCCTATCCTATCCTCTATCCTATCCTATCCTCTATCCTATCCTATCCTCTATCCTATCCTATTCTCTATCCTATCCTATCCTCTATCCTATTCTATCCTCAATCCTATCCAATCCTATATCCTATTCTCTATCCTATCCTATCCTCTATCGTATCCTATCCTCTATCGTATCCTATCCTCTATCCTATCCAATCCTATATCCTATTCTCTATCCTATCCTATCCTCTATCCTATCCTATCCTCTATCCTATCCTATTCTCTATCCTATCCTATCCTCTATCCTATTCTATCCTCTATCCTATCCAATCCTATATCCTATTCTCTATCCTATCCTATCCTCTATCGTATCCTATCCTCCATCGTTTCCTATCCTCTATCCTATCCTATCCTCTATCATATCCTATCCGCTATCCTATCCTATCCTCTATCCTATCCTATACGCTATCCTATCCAATCCTATATCCTATTCTCTATCCTATCCTATCCTCTACCCTATCCTATCCTCTATCCTATCCTATTCTCTACCCTATCCTATCCTGTATCATATCCTATCCTCTATCCTATCGAATCCTATATCCTATTCTCCATCCTATCCTATCCTCTATCCTATCCTATCCTCTATCGTATCCTATCCTCTATCCTATCCTTTCCTATCCTCTATCCTATCCTATCGTCTATCATATCCTATCCTCTATCCTATCCTATCCTCTATCCTATTCTATCCTCTATCCTATCCTATCCGCTATCCTATCCAATCCTATATCCTATTCTCTATCCTATCCTATCCTCTATCGTATCCTATCCTCTATCGTATCCTATCCTCTATCCTATCCTATCCTCTATCGTATCCTATCCTCTATCCTATCCTATCCTCTATCGTATCCTATCCTCTATCCTATCCTGTCCTCTATCCTATCCTCTATCGTCTCCTATCCTCTATCCTATCCAATCCCCTATCCTATCCTCTATCCTATCCTATCCTCTATCCTATCCTATCCGCTATCCTATCCAATCCTATATCCTATTCTCTATCCTATCCTATCCTCTACCCGATCCTATCCTCCATCCTATCCTATTCTCTACCCTATCCTGTCCTGTATCATATCCTATCCTCTATCCTATCCAATCCTATATCCTATTCTCCATCCTATCCTATCCTCTATCCTATCCTATCCTCTATCGTATCCTATCCTCTATCCTATCCTTTCCTATCCTCTATCCTATCCTATCGTCTATCATATCCTATCCTCTATCCTATCCTATCCTCTATCCTATTCTATCCTCTATCCTAGCCAATCCTATATCCTATTCTCTATCCTATCCTATAATCTATCGTATCCTATCCTCTATCCTATCCAATCCACTATCCTATCCTATCCACTATCCTATCCTATCCTCTATCCTATCCTATCCTCTATCCTATCTTATCCTATCCTCTATCCTATCCTATCCTCTATCATATCCTATCCTCTATCCTATCCTATCCTCTATCCTATCCTATCCGCTATCCTATCCAATCCTATATCCTATTCTCTATCCTATCCTATCCTCTATCCTATCCTATCCTCTATCCTATCCTATCCTCTATCCTATTCTATTCTCTATCCTATCCTATCCTCTATCCTATTCTATCCTCTATCCTATCCAATCCTATATCCTATTCTGTATCCTATCCTATCCTCTATCGTATCCTATCCTCTATCGTATCCTATCCTCTATCCTATCCTATCCTCTATCGTATCCTATCCTCTATCCTATCCTATCCTCTATCCTATCCTATTCTCTATCCTATCCTATCCTCTAACATATCCTATCCTCTATCCTATCCTATCCTCTATCCTATCTTATCCTATCCTCTATCCTATCCTATCCTCTATCATATCCTATCCTCTATCCTATCCTATCCTCTATCCTATCCTATCCTCTATCCTATCTTATCCTATCCTCTATCCTATCCTATCCTCTATCATATCCTATCCTCTATCCTATCCTATCCTCTATCCTATCCTATCCGCTATCCTATCCCATCCTATATCCTATTCTCTATCCTATCCTATCCTCTATCCTATCCTATCCTCTATCCTATCCTATCCTCTATCCTATCCTATTCTCTATCCTATCCTATCCTCTATCCTATTCTATCCTCTATCCTATCCAATCCTATATCCTATTCTGTATCCTATCCTATCCTCTATCGTATCCTATCCTCTATCGTATCCTATCCTCTATCCTATCCTATCCTCTATCGTATCCTATCCTCTATCCTATCCTATCCTCTATCCTATCCTATTCTCTATCCTATCCTATCCTCTATCCTATCCTATCCTCTATCATATCCTATCCTCTATCCTATCCTATCCTCTATCCTATCCTATCCGCTATCCTATCCAATCCTATATCCTATTCTCTATCCTATCCCATCCTCTATCCTATCCAATCCACTATCCTATCCTATCCTCTATCCTATCCTATCCTCTATCCTATCCTATCCTCTATCCTATCCTATCGTTTATCCTTTCCTATCCTCTATCCTATCCTATCCTCTATCGTATCCTATCCTCTATCCTATCCTATCCTCTATCCTATCCTATCGTTTATCCTATCCTATCCTCTATCCTATCCTATCCTCTAACATATCCTATCCTCTATCCTATCCTATCCTCTATCCTATCTTATCCTATCCTCTATCCTATCCTATCCTCTATCATATCCTATCCTCTATCCTATCCTATCCTCTATCCTATCCTATCCTCTATCCTATCTTATCCTATCCTCTATCCTATCCTATCCTCTATCATATCCTATCCTCTATCCTATCCTATCCTCTATCCTATCCTATCCGCTATCCTATCCAATCCTATATCCTATTCTCTATCCTATCCTATCCTCTATCCTATCCTATCCTCTATCCTATCCTATCCTCTATCCTATCCTATTCTCTATCCTATCCTATCCTCTATCCTATTCTATCCTCTAACATATCCTATCCTCTATCCTATCCTATCCTCTATCCTATCTTATCCTATCCTCTATCCTATCCTATCCTCTATCATATCCTATCCTCTATCCTATCCTATCCTCTATCCTATCCTATCCTCTATCCTATCTTATCCTATCCTCTATCCTATCCTATCCTCTATCATATCCTATCCTCTATCCTATCCTATCCTCTATCCTATCCTATCCGCTATCCTATCCCATCCTATATCCTATTCTCTATCCTATCCTATCCTCTATCCTATCCTATCCTCTATCCTATCCTATCCTCTATCCTATCCTATTCTCTATCCTATCCTATCCTCTATCCTATTCTATCCTCTATCCTATCCAATCCTATATCCTATTCTGTATCCTATCCTATCCTCTATCGTATCCTATCCTCTATCGTATCCTATCCTCTATCCTATCCTATCCTCTATCGTATCCTATCCTCTATCCTATCCTATCCTCTATCCTATCCTATTCTCTATCCTATCCTATCCTCTATCCTATCCTATCCTCTATCATATCCTATCCTCTATCCTATCCTATCCTCTATCCTATCCTATCCGCTATCCTATCCAATCCTATATCCTATTCTCTATCCTATCCCATCCTCTATCCTATCCAATCCACTATCCTATCCTATCCTCTATCCTATCCTATCCTCTATCCTATCCTATCCTCTATCCTATCCTATCGTTTATCCTTTCCTATCCTCTATCCTATCCTATCCTCTATCGTATCCTATCCTCTATCCTATCCTATCCTCTATCCTATCCTATCGTTTATCCTATCCTATCCTCTATCCTATCCTATCCTCTAACATATCCTATCCTCTATCCTATCCTATCCTCTATCCTATCTTATCCTATCCTCTATCCTATCCTATCCTCTATCATATCCTATCCTCTATCCTATCCTATCCTCTATCCTATCCTATCCTCTATCCTATCTTATCCTATCCTCTATCCTATCCTATCCTCTATCATATCCTATCCTCTATCCTATCCTATCCTCTATCCTATCCTATCCGCTATCCTATCCAATCCTATATCCTATTCTCTATCCTATCCTATCCTCTATCCTATCCTATCCTCTATCCTATCCTATCCTCTATCCTATCCTATTCTCTATCCTATCCTATCCTCTATCCTATTCTATCCTCTATCCTATCCAATCCTATATCCTATTCTGTATCCTATCCTATCCTCTATCGTATCCTATCCTCTATCGTATCCTATCCTCTATCCTATCCTATCCTCTATCGTATCCTATCCTCTATCCTACCCTATCCTCTATCCTATCCTATTCTCTATCCTATCCTATCCTCTATCCTATCCTATCCTCTATCCTATCCTATCCTCTATCCTATTCTATCCTCTATCCTAGCCAATCCTATATCCTATTCTCTATCCTATCCTATCCTCTATCCTATCCTATCCTCTATCCTATCCAATCCACTATCCTATCCTATCCTCTAGCCTATCCTATCCTCTATCCTATCCTATCCTCTATCCTATCCTATCCTCTATCATATCCTATCCTCTATCCTATCCTATCCTCTATCCTATCATATCCTCTATCCTATCCTACCCTCTATCCTATCCTATCCACTATCCTATCGTACCCTCAATCCTATCCTATCCTCTATCCTATCCTATCCTCTATCCTATCCTATTCTCTATCCTATCCTATCCTCTATCCTATCCTATCCTCTATCCTATCCTCTATCCTATCCTCTATCCTATCCTATCCTATCCTCTATCCTATCCTATCCTCTATCCTATCCTATCCTCTATCATATTCTATCCTCTATCCTATCCAATCCTATATCCTATTCTCTATCCTATCCTATCCTCTATCCTATCCTATCCTCTATCCTATCCTATTCTCTATCCTATCCTATCCTCTATCCTATCCTATCCTCTATCCTATCCTATCCTCTATCCTATTCTATCCTCTATCCTAGCCAATCCTATATCCTATTCTCTATCCTATCCTATCCTCTATCCTATCCTATCCTCTATCCTATCCAATCCACTATCCTATCCTATCCTCTAACATATCCTATCCGCTATCCTATCCTATCCTCTATCCTATTCTATCCTCTATCCTATCCTATCCTCTATCATATCCTATCCTCTATCCTATCCTATCCTCCATCCTATCCTATCCGCTATCCTATCCAATCCTATATCCTATTCTCTATCCTATCCTATCCTCTACCCGATCCTATCCTCTATCCTATCCTATTCTCTACCCTATCCTGTCCTGTATCATATCCTATCCTCTATCCTATCCAATCCTATATCCTATTCTCCATCCTATCCTATCCTCTATCCTATCCTATCCTCTATCGTATCCTATCCTCTATCCTATCCTTTCCTATCCTCTATCCTATCCTATCGTCTATCATATCCTATCCTCTATCCTATCCTATCCTCTATCCTATTCTATCCTCTATCCTAGCCAATCCTATATCCTATTCTCTATCCTATCCTATAATCTATCGTATCCTATCCTCTATCCTATCCAATCCACTATCCTATCCTATCCACTATCCTATCCTATCCTCTATCCTATCCTATCCTCTATCCTATCCTATCCTTTATCCTATCTTATCCTATCCTCTATCCTATCCTATCCTCTATCCTATCCTATCCTCTATCCTATCCTATCGTTTATCCTTTCCTATCCTCTATCCTATCCTATCCTCTATCGTATCCTATCCTCTATCGTATCCTATCCTCTATCCTATCCTCCATCCTATCCTATCCACTATTCTATCCTATCCTCTATCCTATCCTATCATCTATCCTATCATATCCTCTATACTATCCTACCCTCTATCCTATCCTATCCACTATCCTATCGTACCCTGAATCCTATCCTATCCTCTATCCTATCCTATCCTCTATCCTATCCTATTCTCTATCCTATCCTATCCTCTATCCTATCCTATCCTCTATCCTATCCTATCCTCTATCCTATCCTATCGTTTATCCTATCCTATCCTCTATCCTATCCTCTATCCTATCCTATCCTCTAACATATCCTATCCGCTATCCTATCCTATCCTCTATCCTATTCTATCCTCTATCCTATCCCATCCTCTATCATATCCTATCCTCTATCCTATCCTATCCTCTATCCTATCCTATCCGCTATCCTATCCAATCCTATATCCTATTCTCTATCCTATCCTATCCTCTATCCTATCCAATCCACTATCCTATCCTATCCTCTATCCTATCCTATCCTCTATCCTATCCTATCCTCTATCCTATCCTATCGTTTATCCTTTCCTATCCTCTATCCTATCCTATCCTCTATCGTATCCTATCCTCTATCGTATCCTATCCTCTATCCTATCCTTTCCTATCCTCTATCCTATCCTATCGTCTATCATATCCTATCCTCTATCCTATCCTATCCTCTATCCTATTCTATCCTCTATCCTAGCCAATCCTATATCCTATTCTCTATCCTATCCTATAATCTATCGTATCCTATCCTCTATCCTATCCAATCCACTATCCTATCCTATCCACTATCCTATCCTATCCTCTATCCTATCCTATCCTCTATCCTATCCTACCCTCTATCCTATCTTATCCTATCCTCTATCCTATCCTATCCTCTATCATATCCTATCCTCTATCCTATCCTATCCTCTATCCTATCCTATCCGCTATCCTATCCAATCCTATATCCTATTCTCTATCCTATCCTATCCTCTATCCTATCCTATCCTCTATCCTATCATATCCTCTATCCTATCCTATTCTCTATCCTATCCTATCCTCTATCCTATCCAATCCTATATCCTATTCTGTATCCTATCCTATCCTCTATCGTATCCTATCCTCTATCGTATCCTATCCTCTATCCTATCCTATCCTCTATCGTATCCTATCCTCTATCCTATCCTATCCTCTATCCTATCCTATTCTCTATCGTATCCTATCCTCTATCGTATCCTATCCTCTATCCTATCCTCCATCCTATCCTATCCACTATTCTATCCTATCCTCTATCCTATCCTATCATCTATCCTATCATATCCTCTATACTATCGTACCCTCTATCCTATCCTATCCACTATCCTATCGTACCCTGAATCCTATCCTATCCTCTATCCTATCCTATCCTCTATCCTATCCTATTCTCTATCCTATCCTATCCTCTATCCTATCCTATCCTCTATCCTATCCTATCCTCTATCATATCCTATCCTCTATCCAATCCTATCCTCTATCCTATTCTATCCTCTATCCAATCAATCCTATATCCTATTCTCTATCCTATCCTATTCTCTATCGTATCCTATCCTCTATCCTATCCAATCCTCTATCGTATCCTATCCTCTATCGTATCCTATCCTCTATCCTATCCTATCCTCTATCGTATCCTATCCTCTATCCTATCCTATCGTTTATCCTATCCTATCCTCTATCCTATCCTATCGTTTATCCTATCCTATCCTCTATCCTATCCTATCCTCTAACATATCCTATCCGCTATCCTATCCTATCCTCTATCCTATTCTATCCTCTATCCTATCCAATCCTATATCCTATTCTCTATGCTATCCTATCCTCTATCGTATCCTATCCTCTATCCTATCCTATCCTCTATCGTATCCTATCCTCTATCCTATCCTATCCTCTATCCTATCCTCTATCGTATCCTATCCTCTATCGTATCCTATCCTCTATCCTATCCTATCCTCTATAGTATCCTATCCTCTATCCTATCCTATCCTCTATCCTATCCTATCTTGTATCCTATTCTATCCTCTATCCTATCCAATCCTATATCCTATTCTCTATCCTATCCTATCCTCTATCGTATCCTATCCTCTATCCTATCCAATCCTATATCGTATCCTCTATCCTATCATATCCAATCCTATATCCTATTCTCTATCCTACCCTATCCTCTATCCTATCCTATCCTCTATCCTATTCTATCCTCTATCCTATCCAATCCTATATCCTATTCTCTATCCTATCCTATCCTCTATCGTATCCTATCATCTATCCTATCCTATCCTCTATCCTATCCTATCCTCTATTCTATCCTCTATCCTATCCTATCCTATCCTCTATCCTATCCTATCCTCTATCCTATCCTATCCTCTATCATATCCTATCCTCTATCCTATCTTATCCTCTATCCTACTCTATCCTCTATCATATCCAATCCTATATCCTATTCCCTATCCTATCCTATCCTCTATCCTATCCTATCCTCTATCCTATCATATCCTATATCCTATCCTATCCTCTATCCTACCCTATCCACTATCCTATCGTACCCTCAATCCTATCCTATCTTCTATCCTATCCTATCATCTATCCTATCCTATTCTCTATCCTATCCTATCCTCTATCCTATCCTATCCTCTATCCTATCCTATCCTCTATCCTATCCTATCCTCTATCCTATCCTATCCTCTATCATATCCTATCCTCTATCCTATCTTATCCTCTATCCTATTCTATCCTCTATCATATCCTATCCTCTATCCTATCCAATCCTATATCCTATCCTCTATCCTATCCTATCCTCTATCCTATCCTATCCTCTATCCTATCCTATCCTCTATCCTATCCTATCCTCTATCCTATCCTATCCTCTATCCTATCCTATCCTCTATCCTATCCTATCCTCTATCCTATCCTATCCTCTATCCTATCCTATCCTCTATCCTATCCTATCCTCTATCCTATCCTATCCTCTATCCTATCCTATCCTCTATCCTATCCTATCCTCTATCCTATCCTATCCTCTATCCTATCCTATCCTCTATCCTATCCTATCCTCTATCCTATCCTATCGTTTATCCTATCCTATCCTCTATCCTATCCTATCCTCTAACATATCCTATCCGCTATCCTATCCTATCCTCTATCCTATTCTATAATCTATCCTATCCAATCCTATATCCTATTCTCTATCCTATCCTATCCTCTATCGTATCCTATCCTCTATCCTATCCTATCCTCTATCCTATCCTATCCTCTATCCTATCCTATCCTCTATCATATCCTATCCTCTATCCAATCCTATCCTCTATCCTATTCTATCCTCTATCCAATCAATCCTATATCCTATTCTCTATCCTATCCTATTCTCTATCGTATCCTATCCTCTATCCTATCCAATCCTATATCGTATCCTCTATCCTATCCTATCCTCAACCTATCCTATCCTCTATCCTATCCTATCCTCTATCCTATCCTATCGTTTATCCTATCCTATCCTCTATCCTATCCTATCGTTTATCCTATCCTATCCTCTATCCTATCCTATCCTCTAACATATCCTATCCGCTATCCTATCCTATCCTCTATCCTATTCTATCCTCTATCCTATCCAATCCTATATCCTATTCTCTATGCTATCCTATCCTCTATCGTATCCTATCCTCTATCCTATCCTATCCACTATCGCATCCTATCCTCTATCCTATCCTATCCTCTATCCTATCCTCTATCGTATCCTATCCTCTATCGTATCCTATCCTCTATCCTATCCTATCCTCTATCCTATCCTATCCTCTATCCTATCCTATTCTCTATCCTATCCTATCCTCTATCCTATCTTATCCTCTATCCTATCCTATCCTCTATCCTATTCTATCCTCTATCCTAGCCAATCCTATATCCTATTCTCTATCCTATCCTATCCTCTATCCTATCCTATCCTCTATCCTATCCAATCCACTATCCTATCCTATCCTCTATCCTATCCTATCCTCTATCCTATCCTATCATCTATCCTATCCTATCCTCTATCCTATCCTATCCTCTATCCTATACTATCCTCTATCGTATCCTATCCGCTATCCTATCCAATCCTATATCCTATTCTGTATCCTATCCTATCCTCTACCCTATCCTATCCTCTATCCTATCCTATTCTCTATCCTATCCTATCCTGTATCATATCCTATCCTCTATCCTATCCAATCCTATATCCTATTCTCCATCCTATCCTATCCTCTATCCTATCCTATCCTCTATCGTATCCTATCCTCTATCCTATCCTTTCCTATCCTCTATCCTATCCTATCGTCTATCATATCCTATCCTCTATCCTATCCTATCCTCTATCCTATTCTATCCTCTATCCTAGCCAATCCTATATCCTATTCTCTATCCTATCCTATAATCTATCGTATCCTATCCTCTATCCTATCCAATCCACTATCCTATCCTATCCACTGTCCTATCCTATCCTCTATCATATCCTATCCTCTATCCTATCCTATCCAGTATCCTATCCTATCCTCTATCCTATCCTATCCTCTATCCTATCCTATCCTCTATACTATCCTCTCGTTTATACTATCCTATCCTCTATCCTATCCTATCCTCTATTCTATCCTATCCTCTATCCTATCCTATCCTCTAACCTATCCTATCCTCTACCGTATATTATCCTCTATCCTATCCTATCCTCTACCCTATCCTATCCTCTATCCTATCCTATCCTCTATCCTATCCTCCATCCTATCATATACACTATTCTATCCTATCCTCTATCCTATCCTATCCTCTATCCTATCCTATCCTCTATCCTATCCTATCCTATCCTCTATCCTATCCTATTCTCTATCCTATCCTATCCTCTATCCTATTCTATCCTCTATCCTATCCAATCCTATATTCTATTCTCTATCCTATCCTATCCTCTATCCTATCCTATCCTCAACCTATCCTATCCTCTATCCTATCCTATCCTCTATCCTATCCTATCGTTTATCCTATCCTATCCTCTATCCTATCCTATCGTTTATCCTATCCTATCCTCTATCCTATCCTATCCTCTAACATATCCTATCCGCTATCCTATCCTATCCTCTATCCTATTCTATCCTCTATCCTATCCAATCCTATATCCTATTCTCTATGCTATCCTATCCTCTATCGTATCCTATCCTCTATCCTATCCTATCCACTATCGTATCCTATCCTCTATCCTATCCTATCCTCTATCCTATCCTCTATCGTATCCTATCCTCTATCGTATCCTATCCTCTATCCTATCCTATCCTCTATCGTATCCTATCCTCTATCCTATCCTATCCTCTATCCTATCCTATTCTCTATCCTATCCTATCCTCTATCCTATCTTATCCTCTATCCTATCCTATCCTCTATCCTATTCTATCCTCTATCCTAGCCAATCCTATATCCTATTCTCTATACTATCCTATCCTCTATCCTATCCTATCCTCTATCCTATCCAATCCACTATCCTATCCTATCCTCTATCCTATCCTATCCTCTATCCTATCCTATCATCTATCCTATCCTATCCTCTATCCTATCCTATCCTCTATCCTATACTATCCTCTATCGTATCCTATCCGCTATCCTATCCAATCCTATATCCTATTCTGTATCCTATCCTATCCTCTACCCTATCCTATCCTCTATCCTATCCTATTCTCTATCCTATCCTATCCTGTATCATATCCTATCCTCTATCCTATCCAATCCTATATCCTATTCTCCATCCTATCCTATCCTCTATCCTATCCTATCCTCTATCGTATCCTATCCTCTATCCTATCCTTTCCTATCCTCTATCCTATCCTATCGTCTATCATATCCTATCCTCTATCCTATCCTATCCTCTATCCTATTCTATCCTCTATCCTAGCCAATCCTATATCCTATTCTCTATCCTATCCTATAATCTATCGTATCCTATCCTCTATCCTATCCAATCCACTATCCTATCCTATCCACTGTCCTATCCTATCCTCTATCATATCCTATCCTCTATCCTATCCTATCCAGTATCCTATCCTATCCTCTATCCTATCCTATCCTCTATCCTATCCTATCCTCTATACTATCCTCTCGTTTATACTATCCTATCCTCTATCCTATCCTATCCTCTATTCTATCCTATCCTCTATCCTATCCTATCCTCTAACCTATCCTATCCTCTACCGTATATTATCCTCTATCCTATCCTATCCTCTATCCTATCCTATCCTCTATCCTATCCTCCATCCTATCATATACACTATTCTATCCTATCCTCTATCCTATCCTATCCTCTATCCTATCCTATCCTCTATCCTATCCTATCCTATCCTCTATCCTATCCTATTCTCTATCCTATCCTATCCTCTATCCTATTCTATCCTCTATCCTATCCAATCCTATATTCTATTCTCTATCCTATCCTATCCTCTATCGTATCCTATCCTCTATCGTATCCTATCCTCTATCCTATCCTATCCTCTATCCTATCCTATCCTCTATCCTATCCTATCATCTATCCTATCCTATCCTCTATCCTATCCTATCGTTTATCCTTTCCTATCCTCTATCCTATCCTATCCTCTATCGTATCCTATCCTCTATCCTATCCTATCCTCTATCCTATCCTATCCTCTATCCTATCCTATTCTCTATCCTATCCTATCCTGTATCATATCCTATCCTCTATCCTATCCAATCCTATATCCTATTCTCCATCCTATCCTATCCTCTATCCTATCCTATCCTCTATCGTATCCTATCCTCTATCCTATCCTTTCCTATCCTCTATCCTATCCTATCGTCTATCATATAGTATCCTCTATCCTATCCTATCCTCTATCCTATTCTATCCTCTATCCTAGCCAATCCTATATCCTATTCTCTATCCTATCCTATAATCTATCGTATCCTATCCTCTATCCTATCCAATCCACTATCCTATCCTATCCACTATCCTATCCTATCCTCTATCCTATCCTATCCTATCCTCTATCCTATACCCTATCCTATCCTATCCTCTATCCTATCCTATCCTATCCTCTATCCTATCCTATCCTCTATCCTATCCTATCCTCTATCATATCCTATCCTCTATCCTATCTTATCCTCTATCCTACTCTATCCTCTATCATATCCAATCCTATATCCTATTCCCTATCCTATCCTATCCTCTATCCTATCCTATCCTCTATCCTATCATATCCTATATCCTATCCTATCCTCTATCCTACCCTATCCACTATCCTATCGTACCCTCAATCCTATCCTATCCTCTATCCTATCCTATCATCTATCCTATCCTATTCTCTATCCTATCCTATCCTCTATCCTATCCTATCCTCTATCCTATCCTATCCTCTATCCTATCCTATCCTCTATCCTATCCTATCCTCTATCCTATCCTATCCTCTATCCTATCCTATCCTCTATCATATCCTATCCTCTATCCTATCTTATCCTCTATCCTATTCTATCCTCTATCATATCCTATCCTCTATCCTATCCAATCCTATATCCTATCCTCTATCCTATCCTATCCTCTATCCTATCCTATCCTCTATCCTATCCTATCCTCTATCCTATCCTACCCTCTATCCTATCCTATCCTCTATCCTATCCTATCCTCTATCCTATCCTATCCTCTATCCTCTATCCTATCCTATCCTCTATCCTATCCTATCCTCTATCCTATCCTATCCTCTATCCTATCCTATCCTCTATCCTATCCTATCCTCTATCCTATCCTATCCTCTATCCTATCCTATCGTTTATCCTATCCTATCCTCTATCCTATCCTATCCTCTAACATATCCTATCCGCTATCCTATCCTATCCTCTATCCTATTCTATCCTCTATCCTATCCAATCCTATATCCTATTCTCTATCCTATCCTATCCTCTATCGTATCCTATCCTCTATCCTATCCTATCCTCTATCCTATCCTATCCTCTATCCTATCCTATCCTCTATCCTATCCTATTCTCTATCCTATCCTATCCTCTATCCTATCCTATCCTCTATCATATCCTATCCTCTATCCTATCCTATCCTCTATCCTATCCTATCCGCTATCCTATCCAATCCTATATCCTATTCTCTATCCTATCCCATCCTCTATCCTATCCAATCCACTATCCTATCCTATCCTCTATCCTATCCTATCCTCTATCCTATCCTATCCTCTATCCTATCCTATCGTTTATCCTTTCCTATCCTCTATCCTATCCTATCCTCTATCGTATCCTATCCTCTATCCTATCCTATCCTCTATCCTATCCTATCGTTTATCCTATCCTATCCTCTATCCTATCCTATCCTCTAACATATCCTATCCTCTATCCTATCCTATCCTCTATCCTATCTTATCCTATCCTCTATCCTATCCTATCCTCTATCATATCCTATCCTCTATCCTATCCTATCCTCTATCCTATCCTATCCTCTATCCTATCTTATCCTATCCTCTATCCTATCCTATCCTCTATCATATCCTATCCTCTATCCTATCCTATCCTCTATCCTATCCTATCCGCTATCCTATCCAATCCTATATCCTATTCTCTATCCTATCCTATCCTCTATCCTATCCTATCCTCTATCCTATCCTATCCTCTATCCTATCCTATTCTCTATCCTATCCTATCCTCTATCCTATTCTATCCTCTATCCTATCCAATCCTATATCCTATTCTGTATCCTATCCTATCCTCTATCGTATCCTATCCTCTATCGTATCCTATCCTCTATCCTATCCTATCCTCTATCGTATCCTATCCTCTATCCTACCCTATCCTCTATCCTATCCTATTCTCTATCCTATCCTATCCTCTATCCTATCCTATCCTCTATCCTATCCTATCCTCTATCCTATTCTATCCTCTATCCTAGCCAATCCTATATCCTATTCTCTATCCTATCCTATCCTCTATCCTATCCTATCCTCTATCCTATCCAATCCACTATCCTATCCTATCCTCTAGCCTATCCTATCCTCTATCCTATCCTATCCTCTATCCTATCCTATCCTCTATCATATCCTATCCTCTATCCTATCCTATCCTCTATCCTATCATATCCTCTATCCTATCCTACCCTCTATCCTATCCTATCCACTATCCTATCGTACCCTCAATCCTATCCTATCCTCTATCCTATCCTATCCTCTATCCTATCCTATTCTCTATCCTATCCTATCCTCTATCCTATCCTATCCTCTATCCTATCCTCTATCCTATCCTCTATCCTATCCTATCCTATCCTCTATCCTATCCTATCCTCTATCCTATCCTATCCTCTATCATATTCTATCCTCTATCCTATCCAATCCTATATCCTATTCTCTATCCTATCCTATCCTCTATCCTATCCTATCCTCTATCTTATCCTATCCTCTATCATATTCTATCCTCTATCCTATCCTATTCTCTACCCTATCCTATCCTCTATCCTATCCTATCCTCTATCCTATCCTATCCTCTATCCTATTCTATCCTCTATCCTAGCCACTCCTATATCCTATTCTCTATCCTATCCTATCCTCTATCCTATCCTATCCTCTATCCTATCCAATCCACTATCCTATCCTATCCTATCCTCTATCCTATCCTATCCTCTATCCTATCCAATCCTCTATCCTATCCTATCGTTTATCCTTTCCTATCCTCTATCCTATCCTATCCTCTATCGTATCCTATCCTCTATCGTATCCTATCCTCTATCCTATCCTCCATCCTATCCTATCCACTATTCTATCCTATCCTCTATCCTATCCTATCATCTATCCTATCATATCCTCTATACTATCCTACCCTCTATCCTATCCTATCCACTATCCTATCGTACCCTGAATCCTATCCTATCCTCTATCCTATCCTATCCTCTATCCTATCCTATTCTCTATCCTATCCTATCCTCTATCCTATCCTATCCTCTATCCTATCCTATCCGCTATCCTATCCGATCGTTTATCCTATCCTATCCTCTATCCTATCCTATCCTCTAACATATCCTATCCGCTATCCTATCCTATCCTCTATCCTATTCTATCCTCTATCCTATCCTATCCTCTATCATATCCTATCCTCTATCCGATCCTATCCTCTATCCTATCCTATTCTCTACCCTATCCTGTCCTGTATCATATCCTATCCTCTATCCTATCCAATCCTATATCCTATTCTCCATCCTATCCTATCCTCTATCCTATCCTATCCTCTATCGTATCCTATCCTCTATCCTATCCTTTCCTATCCTCTATCCTATCCTATCGTCTATCATATCCTATCCTCTACCCTATCCTATCCTCTATCCTATTCTATCCTCTATCCTAGCCAATCCTATATCCTATTCTCTATCCTATCCTATAATCTATCGTATCCTATCCTCTATCCTATCCAATCCACTATCCTATCCTATCCACTATCCTATCCTATCCTCTATCCTATCCTATCCTCTATCCTATCCTATCCTCTATCCTATCTTATCCTATCCTCTATCCTATCCTATCCTCTATCCTATCCTATCCTCTATCCTATCCTATCGTTTATCCTTTCCTATCCTCTATCCTATCCTATCCTCTATCGTATCCTATCCTCTATCGTATCCTATCCTCTATCCTATCCTCCATCCTATCCTATCCACTATTCTATCCTATCCTCTATCCTATCCTATCATCTATCCTATCATATCCTCTATACTATCCTACCCTCTATCCTATCCTATCCACTATCCTATCGTACCCTGAATCCTATCCTATCCTCTATCCTATCCTATCCTCTATCCTATCCTATTCTCTATCCTATCCTATCCTCTATCCTATCCTATCCTCTATCCTATCCTATCCTCTATCCTATCCTATCGTTTATCCTATCCTATCCTCTATCCTATCCTATCCTCTAACATATCCTATCCGCTATCCTATCCTATCCTCTATCCTATTCTATCCTCTATCCTATCCCATCCTCTATCATATCCTATCCTCTATCCTATCCTATCCTCTATCCTATCCTATCCGCTATCCTATCCAATCCTATATCCTATTCTCTATCCTATCCTATCCTCTATCCTATCCAATCCACTATCCTATCCTATCCTCTATCCTATCCTATCCTCTATCCTATCCTATCCTCTATCCTATCCTATCGTTTATCCTTTCCTATCCTCTATCCTATCCTATCCTCTATCGTATCCTATCCTCTATCGTATCCTATCCTCTATCCTATCCTTTCCTATCCTCTATCCTATCCTATCGTCTATCATATCCTATCCTCTATCCTATCCTATCCTCTATCCTATTCTATCCTCTATCCTAGCCAATCCTATATCCTATTCTCTATCCTATCCTATAATCTATCGTATCCTATCCTCTATCCTATCCAATCCACTATCCTATCCTATCCACTATCCTATCCTATCCTCTATCCTATCCTATCCTCTATCCTATCCTACCCTCTATCCTATCTTATCCTATCCTCTATCCTATCCTATCCTCTATCATATCCTATCCTCTATCCTATCCTATCCTCTATCCTATCCTATCCGCTATCCTATCCAATCCTATATCCTATTCTCTATCCTATCCTATCCTCTATCCTATCCTATCCTCTATCCTATCATATCCTCTATCCTATCCTATTCTCTATCCTATCCTATCCTCTATCCTATTCTATCCTCTATCCTATCCAATCCTATATCCTATTCTGTATCCTATCCTATCCTCTATCGTATCCTATCCTCTATCGTATCCTATCCTCTATCCTATCCTATCCTCTATCGTATCCTATCCTCTATCCTATCCTATCCTCTATCCTATCCTATTCTCTATCGTATCCTATCCTCTATCGTATCCTATCCTCTATCCTATCCTCCATCCTATCCTATCCACTATTCTATCCTATCCTCTATCCTATCCTATCATCTATCCTATCATATCCTCTATACTATCGTACCCTCTATCCTATCCTATCCACTATCCTATCGTACCCTGAATCCTATCCTATCCTCTATCCTATCCTATCCTCTATCCTATCCTATTCTCTATCCTATCCTATCCTCTATCCTATCCTATCCTCTATCCTATCCTATCCTCTATCATATCCTATCCTCTATCCAATCCTATCCTCTATCCTATTCTATCCTCTATCCAATCAATCCTATATCCTATTCTCTATCCTATCCTATTCTCTATCGTATCCTATCCTCTATCCTATCCAATCCTCTATCGTATCCTATCCTCTATCGTATCCTATCCTCTATCCTATCCTATCCTCTATCGTATCCTATCCTCTATCCTATCCTATCGTTTATCCTATCCTATCCTCTATCCTATCCTATCGTTTATCCTATCCTATCCTCTATCCTATCCTATCCTCTAACATATCCTATCCGCTATCCTATCCTATCCTCTATCCTATTCTATCCTCTATCCTATCCAATCCTATATCCTATTCTCTATGCTATCCTATCCTCTATCGTATCCTATCCTCTATCCTATCCTATCCTCTATCGTATCCTATCCTCTATCCTATCCTATCCTCTATCCTATCCTCTATCGTATCCTATCCTCTATCGTATCCTATCCTCTATCCTATCCTATCCTCTATAGTATCCTATCCTCTATCCTATCCTATCCTCTATCCTATCCTATCTTGTATCCTATTCTATCCTCTATCCTATCCAATCCTATATCCTATTCTCTATCCTATCCTATCCTCTATCGTATCCTATCCTCTATCCTATCCAATCCTATATCGTATCCTCTATCCTATCATATCCAATCCTATATCCTATTCTCTATCCTACCCTATCCTCTATCCTATCCTATCCTCTATCCTATTCTATCCTCTATCCTATCCAATCCTATATCCTATTCTCTATCCTATCCTATCCTCTATCGTATCCTATCATCTATCCTATCCTATCCTCTATCCTATCCTATCCTCTATTCTATCCTCTATCCTATCCTATCCTATCCTCTATCCTATCCTATCCTCTATCCTATCCTATCCTCTATCATATCCTATCCTCTATCCTATCTTATCCTCTATCCTACTCTATCCTCTATCATATCCAATCCTATATCCTATTCCCTATCCTATCCTATCCTCTATCCTATCCAATCCTCTATCCTATCATATCCTATATCCTATCCTATCCTCTATCCTACCCTATCCACTATCCTATCGTACCCTCAATCCTATCCTATCTTCTATCCTATCCTATCATCTATCCTATCCTATTCTCTATCCTATCCTATCCTCTATCCTATCCTATCCTCTATCCTATCCTATCCTCTATCCTATCCTATCCTCTATCCTATCCTATCCTCTATCATATCCTATCCTCTATCCTATCTTATCCTCTATCCTATTCTATCCTCTATCATATCCTATCCTCTATCCTATCCAATCCTATATCCTATCCTCTATCCTATCCTATCCTCTATCCTATCCTATCCTCTATCCTATCCTATCCTCTATCCTATCCTATCCTCTATCCTATCCTATCCTCTATCCTATCATATCCTCTATCCTATCCTATCCTCTATCCTATCCTATCCTCTATCCTATCCTATCCTCTATCCTATCCTATCCTCTATCCTATCCTATCCTCTATCCTATCCTATCCTCTATCCTATCCTATCCTCTATCCTATCCTATCCTCTATCCTATCCTATCCTCTATCCTATCCTATCCTCTATCCTATCCTATCCTCTATCCTATCCTATCGTTTATCCTATCCTATCCTCTATCCTATCCTATCCTCTAACATATCCTATCCGCTATCCTATCCTATCCTCTATCCTATTCTATCCTCTATCCTATCCAATCCTATATCCTATTCTCTATCCTATCCTATCCTCTATCGTATCCTATCCTCTATCCTATCCTATCCTCTATCCTATCCTATCCTCTATCCTATCCTATCCTCTATCATATCCTATCCTCTATCCAATCCTATCCTCTATCCTATTCTATCCTCTATCCAATCAATCCTATATCCTATTCTCTATCCTATCCTATTCTCTATCGTATCCTATCCTCTATCCTATCCAATCCTATATCGTATCCTCTATCCTATCCTATCCTCAACCTATCCTATCCTCTATCCTATCCTATCCTCTATCCTATCCTATCGTTTATCCTATCCTATCCTCTATCCTATCCTATCGTTTATCCTATCCTATCCTCTATCCTATCCTATCCTCTAACATATCCTATCCGCTATCCTATCCTATCCTCTATCCTATTCTATCCTCTATCCTATCCAATCCTATATCCTATTCTCTATGCTATCCTATCCTCTATCGTATCCTATCCTCTATCCTATCCTATCCACTATCGTATCCTATCCTCTATCCTATCCTATCCTCTATCCTATCCTCTATCGTATCCTATCCTCTATCGTATCCTATCCTCTATCCTATCCTATCCTCTATCGTATCCTATCCTCTATCCTATCCTATCCTCTATCCTATCCTATTCTCTATCCTATCCTATCCTCTATCCTATCTTATCCTCTATCCTATCCTATCCTCTATCCTATTCTATCCTCTATCCTAGCCAATCCTATATCCTATTCTCTATCCTATCCTATCCTCTATCCTATCCTATCCTCTATCCTATCCAATCCACTATCCTATCCTATCCTCTATCCTATCCTATCCTCTATCCTATCCTATCATCTATCCTATCCTATCCTCTATCCTATCCTATCCTCTATCCTATACTATCCTCTATCGTATCCTATCCGCTATCCTATCCAATCCTATATCCTATTCTGTATCCTATCCTATCCTCTACCCTATCCTATCCTCTATCCTATCCTATTCTCTATCCTATCCTATCCTGTATCATATCCTATCCTCTATCCTATCCAATCCTATATCCTATTCTCCATCCTATCCTATCCTCTATCCTATCCTATCCTCTATCGTATCCTATCCTCTATCCTATCCTTTCCTATCCTCTATCCTATCCTATCGTCTATCATATCCTATCCTCTATCCTATCCTATCCTCTATCCTATTCTATCCTCTATCCTAGCCAATCCTATATCCTATTCTCTATCCTATCCTATAATCTATCGTATCCTATCCTCTATCCTATCCAATCCACTATCCTATCCTATCCACTGTCCTATCCTATCCTCTATCCTATCCTATCCTCTATCCTATCCTATCCTCTATCCTATTCTATTCTCTATCCTATCCTATCCTCTATCCTATTCTATCCTCTATCCTATCCAATCCTATATCCTATTCTGTATCCTATCCTATCCTCTATCGTATCCTATCCTCTATCGTATCCTATCCTCTATCCTATCCTATCCTCTATCGTATCCTATCCTCTATCCTATCCTATCCTCTATCCTATCCTATTCTCTATCCTATCCTATCCTCTATCCTATCCTATCCTCTATCCTATCCTATCCTCTATCCTATTCTATCCTCTATCCTAGCCACTCCTATATCCTATTCTCTATCCTATCCTATCCTCTATCCTATCCTATCCTCTATCCTATCCAATCCACTATCCTATCCTATCCTCTATCCTATCCTATCCTCTATCCTATCCTATCCTCTATCCTATCCTATCGTTTATCCTTTCCTATCCTCTATCCTATCCTATCCTCTATCGTATCCTATCCTCTATGCTATCCTATCCTCTATCCTATCCTATCGTTTATCCTATCCTATCCTCTATCCTATCCTATCCTCTAACATATCCTATCCTCTATCCTATCCTATCCTCTATCCTATCTTATCCTATCCTCTATCCTATCCTATCCTCTATCATATCCTATCCTCTATCCTATCCTATCCTCTATCCTATCCTATCCTCTATCCTATCTTATCCTATCCTCTATCCTATCCTATCCTCTATCATATCCTATCCTCTATCCTATCCTATCCTCTATCCTATCCTATCCGCTATCCTATCCCATCCTATATCCTATTCTCTATCCTATCCTATCCTCTATCCTATCCTATCCTCTATCCTATCCTATCCTCTATCCTATCCTATTCTCTATCCTATCCTATCCTCTATCCTATTCTATCCTCTATCCTATCCAATCCTATATCCTATTCTGTATCCTATCCTATCCTCTATCGTATCCTATCCTCTATCGTATCCTATCCTCTATCCTATCCTATCCTCTATCCTATCCTATCCTCTATCATATCCTATCCTCTATCCAATCCTATCCTCTATCCTATTCTATCCTCTATCCAATCAATCCTATATCCTATTCTCTATCCTATCCTATTCTCTATCGTATCCTATCCTCTATCCTATCCAATCCTATATCGTATCCTCTATCCTATCCTATCCTCAACCTATCCTATCCTCTATCCTATCCTATCCTCTATCCTATCCTATCGTTTATCCTATCCTATCCTCTATCCTATCCTATCGTTTATCCTATCCTATCCTCTATCCTATCCTATCCTCTAACATATCCTATCCGCTATCCTATCCTATCCTCTATCCTATTCTATCCTCTATCCTATCCAATCCTATATCCTATTCTCTATGCTATCCTATCCTCTATCGTATCCTATCCTCTATCCTATCCTATCCACTATCGTATCCTATCCTCTATCCTATCCTATCCTCTATCCTATCCTATCCTCTATCGTATCCTATCCTCTATCCTATCCTATCCTCTATCCTATCCTATTCTCTATCCTATCCTATCCTCTATCCTATCTTATCCTCTATCCTATCCTATCCTCTATCCTATTCTATCCTCTATCCTAGCCAATCCTATATCCTATTCTCTATACTATCCTATCCTCTATCCTATCCTATCCTCTATCCTATCCAATCCACTATCCTATCCTATCCTCTATCCTATCCTATCCTCTATCCTATCCTATCATCTATCCTATCCTATCCTCTATCCTATCCTATCCTCTATCCTATACTGTCCTCTATCGTATCCTATCCGCTATCCTATCCAATCCTATATCCTATTCTGTATCCTATCCTATCCTCTACCCTATCCTATCCTCTATCCTATCCTATTCTCTATCCTATCCTATCCTGTATCATATCCTATCCTCTATCCTATCCAATCCTATATCCTATTCTCCATCCTATCCTATCCTCTATCCTATCCTATCCTCTATCGTATCCTATCCTCTATCCTATCCTTTCCTATCCTCTATCCTATCCTATCGTCTATCATATCCTATCCTCTATCCTATCCTATCCTCTATCCTATTCTATCCTCTATCCTAGCCAATCCTATATCCTATTCTCTATCCTATCCTATAATCTATCGTATCCTATCCTCTATCCTATCCAATCCACTATCCTATCCTATCCACTGTCCTATCCTATCCTCTATCATATCCTATCCTCTATCCTATCCTATCCAGTATCCTATCCTATCCTCTATCCTATCCTATCCTCTATCCTATCCTATCCTCTATACTATCCTCTCGTTTATACTATCCTATCCTCTATCCTATCCTATCCTCTATTCTATCCTATCCTCTATCCTATCCTATCCTCTAACCTATCCTATCCTCTACCGTATATTATCCTCTATCCTATCCTATCCTCTACCCTATCCTATCCTCTATCCTATCCTATCCTCTATCCTATCCTCCATCCTATCATATACACTATTCTATCCTATCCTCTATCCTATCCTATCCTCTATCCTATCCTATCCTCTATCCTATCCTATCCTATCCTCTATCCTATCCTATTCTCTATCCTATCCTATCCTCTATCCTATTCTATCCTCTATCCTATCCAATCCTATATTCTATTCTCTATCCTATCCTATCCTCTATCGTATCCTATCCTCTATCGTATCCTATTCTCTATCCTATCCTATCCTCTATCCTATCCTATCCTCTATCCTATCCTATCATCTATCCTATCCTATCCTCTATCCTATCCTATCGTTTATCCTTTCCTATCCTCTATCCTATCCTATCCTCTATCGTATCCTATCCTCTATCCTATCCTATCCTCTATCCTATCCTATCCTCTATCCTATCCTATTCTCTATCCTATCCTATCCTGTATCATATCCTATCCTCTATCCTATCCAATCCTATATCCTATTCTCCATCCTATCCTATCCTCTATCCTATCCTATCCTCTATCGTATCCTATCCTCTATCCTATCCTTTCCTATCCTCTATCCTATCCTATCGTCTATCATATAGTATCCTCTATCCTATCCTATCCTCTATCCTATTCTATCCTCTATCCTAGCCAATCCTATATCCTATTCTCTATCCTATCCTATAATCTATCGTATCCTATCCTCTATCCTATCCAATCCACTATCCTATCCTATCCACTATCCTATCCTATCCTCTATCCTATCCTATCCTATCCTCTATCCTATACCCTATCCTATCCTATCCTCTATCCTATCCTATCCTATCCTCTATCCTATCCTATCCTCTATCCTATCCTATCCTCTATCATATCCTATCCTCTATCCTATCTTATCCTCTATCCTACTCTATCCTCTATCATATCCAATCCTATATCCTATTCCCTATCCTATCCTATCCTCTATCCTATCTATCCTCTATCCTATCATATCCTATATCCTATCCTATCCTCTATCCTACCCTATCCACTATCCTATCGTACCCTCAATCCTATCCTATCCTCTATCCTATCCTATCATCTATCCTATCCTATTCTCTATCCTATCCTATCCTCTATCCTATCCTATCCTCTATCCTATCCTATCCTCTATCCTATCCTATCCTCTATCCTATCCTATCCTCTATCCTATCCTATCCTCTATCCTATCCTATCCTCTATCATATCCTATCCTCTATCCTATCTTATCCTCTATCCTATTCTATCCTCTATCATATCCTATCCTCTATCCTATCCAATCCTATATCCTATCCTCTATCCTATCCTATCCTCTATCCTATCCTATCCTCTATCCTATCCTATCCTCTATCCTATCCTATCCTCTATCGTATCCTATCCTCTATCCTATCCTTTCCTATCCTCTATCCTATCCTATCGTCTATCATATAGTATCCTCTATCCTATCCTATCCTCTATCCTATTCTATCCTCTATCCTAGCCAATCCTATATCCTATTCTCTATCCTATCCTATAATCTATCGTATCCTATCCTCTATCCTATCCAATCCACTATCCTATCCTATCCACTGTCCTATCCTATCCTCTATCATATCCTATCCTCTATCCTATCCTATCCAGTATCCTATCCTATCCTCTATCCTATCCTATCCTCTATCCTATCCTATCCTCTATACTATCCTCTCGTTTATACTATCCTATCCTCTATCCTATCCTATCCTCTATTCTATCCTATCCTCTATCCTATCCTATCCTCTAACCTATCCTATCCTCTACCGTATATTATCCTCTATCCTATCCTATCCTCTACCCTATCCTATCCTCTATCCTATCCTATCCTCTATCCTATCCTCCATCCTATCATATACACTATTCTATCCTATCCTCTATCCTATCCTATCCTCTATCCTATCCTATCCTCTATCCTATCCTATCCTATCCTCTATCCTATCCTATTCTCTATCCTATCCTATCCTCTATCCTATTCTATCCTCTATCCTATCCAATCCTATATTCTATTCTCTATCCTATCCTATCCTCTATCGTATCCTATCCTCTATCGTATCCTATTCTCTATCCTATCCTATCCTCTATCCTATCCTATCCTCTATCCTATCCTATCATCTATCCTATCCTATCCTCTATCCTATCCTATCGTTTATCCTTTCCTATCCTCTATCCTATCCTATCCTCTATCGTATCCTATCCTCTATCCTATCCTATCCTCTATCCTATCCTATCCTCTATCCTATCCTATTCTCTATCCTATCCTATCCTGTATCATATCCTATCCTCTATCCTATCCAATCCTATATCCTATTCTCCATCCTATCCTATCCTCTATCCTATCCTATCCTCTATCGTATCCTATCCTCTATCCTATCCTTTCCTATCCTCTATCCTATCCTATCGTCTATCATATAGTATCCTCTATCCTATCCTATCCTCTATCCTATTCTATCCTCTATCCTAGCCAATCCTATATCCTATTCTCTATCCTATCCTATAATCTATCGTATCCTATCCTCTATCCTATCCAATCCACTATCCTATCCTATCCACTATCCTATCCTATCCTCTATCCTATCCTATCCTATCCTCTATCCTATACCCTATCCTATCCTATCCTCTATCCTATCCTATCCTATCCTCTATCCTATCCTATCCTCTATCCTATCCTATCCTCTATCATATCCTATCCTCTATCCTATCTTATCCTCTATCCTACTCTATCCTCTATCATATCCAATCCTATATCCTATTCCCTATCCTATCCTATCCTCTATCCTATCTATCCTCTATCCTATCATATCCTATATCCTATCCTATCCTCTATCCTACCCTATCCACTATCCTATCGTACCCTCAATCCTATCCTATCCTCTATCCTATCCTATCATCTATCCTATCCTATTCTCTATCCTATCCTATCCTCTATCCTATCCTATCCTCTATCCTATCCTATCCTCTATCCTATCCTATCCTCTATCCTATCCTATCCTCTATCCTATCCTATCCTCTATCCTATCCTATCCTCTATCATATCCTATCCTCTATCCTATCTTATCCTCTATCCTATTCTATCCTCTATCATATCCTATCCTCTATCCTATCCAATCCTATATCCTATCCTCTATCCTATCCTATCCTCTATCCTATCCTATCCTCTATCCTATCCTATCCTCTATCCTATCCTACCCTCTATCCTATCCTATCCTCTATCCTATCCTATCCTCTATCCTATCCTATCCTCTATCCTATCCTATCCTCTATCCTATCCTATCCTCTATCCTATCCTATCCTCTATCCTATCCTATCCTCTATCCTATCCTATCCTCTATCCTATCCTATCCTCTATCCTATCCTATCGTTTATCCTATCCTATCCTCTATCCTATCCTATCCTCTAACATATCCTATCCGCTATCCTATCCTATCCTCTATCCTATTCTATCCTCTATCCTATCCAATCCTATATCCTATTCTCTATCCTATCCTATCCTCTATCGTATCCTATCCTCTATCCTATCCTATCCTCTATCCTATCCTATCCTCTATCCTATCCTATCCTCTATCATATCCTATCCTCTATCCAATCCTATCCTCTATCCTATTCTATCCTCTATCCAATCAATCCTATATCCTATTCTCTATCCTATCCTATTCTCTATCGTATCCTATCCTCTATCCTATCCAATCCTATATCGTATCCTCTATCCTATCCTATCCTCAACCTATCCTATCCTCTATCCTATCATATCCTCTATCCTATCCTATCGTTTATCCTATCCTATCCTCTATCCTATCCTATCGTTTATCCTATCCTATCCTCTATCCTATCCTATCCTCTAACATATCCTATCCGCTATCGTATCCTATCCTCTATCCTATCCTATCCTCTATCCTATCCTATTCTCTATCCTATCCTATCCTCTATCCTATCTTATCCTCTATCCTATCCTATCCTCTATCCTATTCTATCCTCTATCCTAGCCAATCCTATATCCTATTCTCTATCCTATCCTATCCTCTATCCTATCCTATCCTCTATCCTATCCAATCCACTATCCTATCCTATCCTCTATCCTATCCTATCCTCTATCCTATCCTATCATCTATCCTATCCTATCCTCTATCCTATCCTATCCTCTATCCTATACTATCCTCTATCGTATTCTATCCGCTATCCTATCCAATCCTATATCCTATTCTGTATCCTATCCTATCCTCTACCCTATCCTATCCTCTATCCTATCCTATCCTGTATCATATCCTATCCTCTATCCTATCCAATCCTATATCCTATTCTCCATCCTATCCTATCCTCTATCCTATCCTATCCTCTATCGTATCCTATCCTCTATCCTATCCTTTCCTATCCTCTATCCTATCCTATCGTCTATCATATCCTATCCTCTATCCTATCCTATCCTCTATCCTATTCTATCCTCTATCCTAGCCAATCCTATATCCTATTCTCTATCCTATCCTATAATCTATCGTATCCTATCCTCTATCCTATCCAATCCACTATCCTATCCTATCCACTGTCCTATCCTATCCTCTATCATATCCTATCCTCTATCCTATCCTATCCAGTATCCTATCCTATCCTCTATCCTATCCTATCCTCTATCCTATCCTATCCTCTATACTATCCTCTCGTTTATAATATCCTATCCTCTATCCTATCCTATCCTCTATTCTATCCTATCCTCTATCCTATCCTGTCCTCTAACCTATCCTATCCTCTACCGTATATTATCCTCTATCCTATCCTATCCTCTACCCTATCCTATCCTCTATCCTATCCTATTCTCTATCCTATCCTATCCTCTATCCTATTCTATCCTCTATCCTATCCAATCCTATATTCTATTCTCTATCCTATCCTATCCTCTATCGTATCCTATCCTCTATCGTATCCTATCCTCTATCCTATCCTATCCTCTATCCTATCCTATCCTCTATCCTATCCTATCATCTATCCTATCCTATCCTCTATCCTATCCTATCGTTTATCCTTTCCTATCCTCTATCCTATCCTATCCTCTATCGTATCCTATCCTCTATCGTATCCTATCCTCTATCCTATCCTATCCTCTATCCTATCCTATCCTCTATCCTATCCTCTATCCTATCCTATCGTTTATCCTATCCTATCCTCTATCCTATCCTATCCTCTAACATATCCTATCCGCTATCCTATCCTATCCTCTATCCTATTCTATCCTCCATCCTATCCAATCCTATATCCTATTCTCTATCCTATCCTATCCTCTATCGTATCCTATCCTCTATCCTATCCTAAGCCCTATCCTATCCTATCCTCTATCCTATCCTATCCTCTATCATATCCTATCCTCTATCCTATCCTATCCTCTATCCTATCCTATTCTCTATCCTATCCTATCCCCTATCCTATCCTATCCTTTATCCTATCCTATCCTCTATCCTATCCTATCCTCTATCCTATCATATCCTCTATCCTATCCTACCCTCTATCCTATCCTATCCACTATCCTATCGTACCCTCAAACCTATTTTATCCTCTATCCTATCCTATCCTCTATCCTATCCTATTCTCTATCCTATCCTATCCTCTATCCTATCCTATCCTCTATCCTATCCTCTATCCTATCCTATCCTATCCTCTATCCTATCCTATCCTCTATCCTATCCTCTATCCTATCCTATCCTATCCTCTATCCTATCCTATCCTCTATCCTATCCTATCGTTTATCCTATCCTATCCTCTATCCTATCCTATCCTCTAACATATCCTATCCGCTATCCTATCCTATCCTCTATCCTATTCTATCCTCTATCCTATCCTATCCTATCCTCTATCCTATCCTATCCTCTATCATATCCTATCCTCTATCCTATCTTATCCTCTATCCTATCCTATCCTATCCTCTATACTATCCTATCGTTTATCCTATCCTATCCTCTATCCTATCCTATCCTCTATCCTATCCTATCCTCTATCCTATCCTATTCTCTATCCTATCCTATCCTCTATCCTATCTTATCCTCTATCCTATCCTATCCTCTATCCTATCCTCTATCGTATCCTATCCTCTATCGTATCCTATCCTCTATCCTATCCTATCCTCTATCGTATCCTATCCTCTATCCTATCCTATCCTCTATCCTATCCTATTCTCTATCCTATCCTATCCTCTATCCTATCTTATCCTCTATCCTATCCTATCCTCTATCCTATACTATCCTCTATCGTATCCTATCCGCTATCCTATCCAATCCTATATCCTATTCTGTATCCTATCCTATCCTCTACCCTATCCTATCCTCTATCCTATCATATCCTGTATCATATCCTATCCTCTATCCTATCCAATCCTATATCCTATTCTCCATCCTATCCTATCCTCTATCCTATCCTATCCTCTATCGTATCCTATCCTCTATCCTAATCTTTCCTATCCTCTATCCTATCCTATCGTCTATCATATCCTATCCTCTATCCTATCCTATCCTCTATCCTATTCTATCCTCTATCCTAGCCAATCCTATATCCTATTCTCTATCCTATCCTATAATCTATCGTATCCTATCCTCTATCCTATCCAATCCACTATCCTATCCTATCCACTGTCCTATCCTATCCTCTATCATATCCTATCCTCTATCCTATCCTATCCAGTATCCTATCCTATCCTCTATCCTATCCTATCCTCTATCCTATCCTATCCTCTATCCTATCCTATCCTCTATACTATCCTCTCGTTTATACTATCCTATCCTCTATCCTATCCTATCCTCTATTCTATCCTATCCTCTATCCTATCCTATCCTCTAACCTATCCTATCCTCTACCGTATATTATCCTCTATCCTATCCTATCCTCTACCCTATCCTATCCTCTATCCTATCCTATTCTCTATCCTATCCTATCCTCTATCCTATTCTATCCTCTATCCTATCCAATCCAATATTCTATTCTCTATCCTATCCTATCCTCTATCGTATCCTATCCTCTATCGTATCCTATCCTCTATCCTATCCTATCCTCTATCCTATCCTATCCTCTATCCTATCCTATCATCTATCCTATCCTATCCTCTATCCTATCCTATCGTTTATCCTTTCCTATCCTCTATCCTATCCTATCCTCTATCGTATCCTATCCTCTATCGTATCCTATCCTCTATCCTATCCTATCCTCTATCCTATCCTATCCTCTATCCTATCCTCTATCCTATCCTATCGTTTATCCTATCCTATCCTCTATCCTATCCTATCCTCTAACATATCCTATCCGCTATCCTATCCTATCCTCTATCCTATTCTATCCTCCATCCTATCCAATCCTATATCCTATTCTCTATCCTATCCTATCCTCTATCGTATCCTATCCTCTATCCTATCCTATCCCCTATCCTATCCTATCCTCTATCCTATCCTATCCTCTATCATATCCTATCCTCTATCCTATCCTATCCTCTATCCTATCCTATTCTCTATCCTATCCTATCCCCTATCCTATCCTATCCTCTATCCTATCCTATCCTCTATCCTATCCTATCCTCTATCCTATCATATCCTCTATCCTATCCTACCCTCTATCCTATCCTATCCACTATCCTATCGTACCCTCAAACCTATCCTATCCTCTATCCTATCCTATCCTCTATCCTATCCTATTCTCTATCCTATCCTATCCTCTATCCTATCCTATCCTCTATCCTATCCTCTATCCTATCCTATCCTATCCTCTATCCTATCCTATCCTCTATCCTATCCTCTATCCTATCCTATCCTATCCTCTATCCTATCCTATCCTCTATCCTATCCTATCGTTTATCCTATCCTATCCTCTATCCTATCCTATCCTCTAACATATCCTATCCGCTATCCTATCCTATCCTCTATCCTATTCTATCCTCTATCCTATCCTATCATATCCTCTATCCTATCCTATCCTCTATCATATCCTATCCTCTATCCTATCTTATCCTCTATCCTATCCTATCCTATCCTCTATACTATCCTATCGTTTATCCTATCCTATCCTCTATCCTATCCTATCCTCTATCCTATCCTATCCTCTATCCCATCCTATCCTCTATCCTATCCTATCCTCTATCCTATCCTATCCTCTATCCTATCCTATCCTCTATCCTATCCTATCCTCTATCCTATCCTATCCTCTATCCTATCCTATCCTCTATCCTATCCTATCCTCTATCCTATCCTATCCTCTATCCTATCCTATCCTCTATCCTATCCTATCCTCTATCCTATCCTATCCTCTATCCTATCCTATCCTCTATCCTATCCTATCCTCTATCCTATCCTATCGTTTATCCTATCCTATCCTCTATCCTATCCTATCCTCTAACATATCCTATCCGCTATCCTATCCTATCCTCTATCCTATTCTATCCTCTATCCTATCCAATCCTATATCCTATTCTCTATCCTATCCTATCCTCTACCGTATATTATCCTCTATCCTATCCTATCCTCTACCCTATCCTATCCTCTATCCTATCCTATCCTCTATCCTATCCTATCCTCTATCCTATCCTATCCTCTATCATATCCTATCCACTATCCTATCCTATCCTATCCTCTATACTATCCTATCGTTTATCCTATCCTATCCTCTATCCTATCCTATCCTCTATCCTATCCTATCCTCTATCCTATCCTATCCTCTATCCTATCCTATCCTCTATCCTATCCTATCCTCTATCCTATCCTATCCTCTATCCTATCCTATCCTCTATCCTATCCTATCCTCTATCCTATCCTATCCTATCCTCTATCCTATCCTATCCTCTACCGTATATTATCCTCTATCCTATCCTATCCTCTACCCTATCCTATCCTCTATCCTATCCTATCCTCTATCCTATCCTATTCTCTATCCTATCCTATCCTCTATCCTATCCTATTCTCTATCCTATCCTATCCTCTATCCTATCCTATCCTCTATCCTATCCTATCCTCTATCCTATTCTACCCTCTATCCTATTCTATCCTCTATCCTAGCCAATCCTATATCCTATTCTCTATC